>NW_023494799.1:29322499-29854999 GCF_904425465.1 Colossoma macropomum
TAAAATAACACATTTTCAGTGACTTCACACTGTTCACCCCCTACACATTTATATTACACATGTGGTGTTGGGCTGAACCCGCAGGGAGTAAAAGTGTGGAGGTGCTGTGACCCTTCACTCTGTTCTCCTCCTACATGGCCTGCTGTTAGTGTGTGTGTCAGTGTGTGTGTGTGTTTGTATATGTGTGTGAGTGTGGACAACATGGGCAGGCTGCTGACTGGCTACAGCTGCTATAGGAGAACCTTATACTGGCCACTTGTGATATTTTAAACATCTGGTATTTTTACCTAAATGGTTCTGGCTGTATTAATAAAAAAAAACAGTAATGCATTGGGTCAACCAGACAACTGACTAACAAACACGTCAACACCACACAAGGGTTAAGTGTGTTTTAACTACACTGTTAGAAATAAAGGTTCAGTGCAACTTCATTTTTTTGTTCCTGAAGGTACAAACAATGTAAATGTTCCCTCAAAGGTACAACAGTGGTTTTAAGGTCCAGCTGTGAACCTTAAATAAGTTTTTCCAGGTGAAAAGTACTTATTTGTACATTTTCATAACCTAACATTTTAAAACAGAACAATAAAATAAAAAGGCTGGAGACGAGACGGAGTGTGCGGAGTCAGTACAGCTTAGAAAATATAATTTCAATGAATTATGGTTCTGTTATGTTCCCTGACTAAAGGTACTGAGATGTACCCTTTAGGGTCCCACCCCAGTGACAAGAGGGGCTTACTGCCCCAGTGACAGTTTATTACCTTTTTTAATGAGACTGTAGGATCTTCAAACTTTTGCAAATGACGGTCTAGCTACCTATGTCGCATACATCAGTCAGACCACAGTAATATTTGTTATATATAAAATGATTGCTTGGGTTAAATATCTATATATTGCAATGAAGTTTTGCATGAAAAAGGAAAATGCTACCACTGACCCATAGAAATGAGGTTGTAAATAAGGTGGCGTTACACTGAGAAGCTATCACTGCAGTAGCTAAAGAGTACCTAATGAAGTGACCTAGACTGGATGACATCAAGGCGGATTAGCTCGGCAGGAAGGACCACCGTGGTTATTATAACAATGATGTACCTATTAATTCAAAGTTTTGAATAATGATTTCCTTTTTCAAAGCAACACTCGAGCGTTTGGTACTGTACACGCTTGTTAATTGTAAGTACAATGTTCACACGCTAAACATGTTCCTTTATTTAGGCCACAAATTCATAATTTTGGCCACAAGATTCTCCGGCTTAGTACAGATTTTATTTCTGTATGCCTCCTCCTTTTCATACTGTTTTACTCCTCGCCATATTTTGTTCTCTCTCTCTTACTCACATGCACTCACTCACGCACACAGATGGCTATTCTGAAGCACACCTTGCAGCGTTGGCTGTGACTGTAATGCAAGGGCCATTAGAGGAGCTCTTTCACAGCACAGAAAGAAACCCCATACGTATTCAGCCAACACACACACACACACACACACACACACACACACACTGGGAATCAGAATCTCTTTTGTTCGCCAGTACGTTTCGTGCTCTGGAATTTGGCATATTTGGTGCTGCTCACGACAGAATATTTGGGGAGCTCAGAGAGATTTACATATTTCAGTATGAAATGTGCACTGAAAAAAGTGCTGCATGAAATTTTCCTGATTCAGATGTGTCAGTCATTTCCACATGGACAAAATATATTACAGAATTTAGTCTTTAGATGTGCAGAAATCAGAGACCACCTTCACTTGTTTAATTTCTAGTCAAAGCAGCTATTGAATTATTCATTTTTCAGTGTCAGAAAAGATAACAGTATGCAGATACCTGAACTAAATATAATATTACACAAGCGTGTCCACTCTTTATCTTTATTGCAGCTTCCATTCTTCTCATTTTTTCTTTTCTTTTTTTGTGTTTTCTGCTGCTCATGATGCACATAATCCCAATTACAACCCAGATTCAAAAAAAGTTGGGATGCTGTGCAAAATTTAAATGAAAACAGAATGAAATGTTGTGCAAATAATTGAAACCCTATATTTAAATGACAAAAAGTACAAAGACAACATATCAAATGTTGAATTCTTTATTCTTTAACAATTCTTTATTGTTTTTTGAAAAACAGCAACACCTGGTGGAATATCTCACAACTAATTAGGTTAATTGGCAGCAAGTCAGTAACATGATTGGGTATAAAAAAGGCAGAGTCTTTCAGAAGTAAAGATTAGGAGGGGTTCACCACTCTGAAAGACTGCACAGGCAAGTAGTGCAACTATTCAAGAATAACATTTCTGAACATAAAATTGCAAAGAACTTGGGAATTTCATCATCTACAGTACATTATATCATCAAAAAATTAAATGCAAGGGACAAGGCTGAAAGATCAATATTGGCCTGCCATGTACTTTGGGCCCTCAGGCTGCACCGAACTGAAAACAGATACGATTCTGTCGTGGATATCACTGCATGGGCTCAGGAACACTTCTGAAAACCACTGTCTGTAAACCCAGTTTGTTGCTGCATGCACAAATGCAAGTTAAACTCAATGCAAAGAAGAAACCACTTATAAACAAGATCCAGAAAAACTGCTGCCTTCTCTGGGCCTTAGCTTGTTTAGGATGGAGGTAAAATGGAAAAGTGCCCTGTGGTCCAACAAATCAAAATTAGAAATTCTTTTTGGTAATTATGGACGGCACGTCCTTCGGGCTAAAAAGGAGAGGGACCATCCAGTTTGTTATCAGCACACAGTCCAAAAGCCAGCATTCGTGAAGATTTGGAGGTCCATTAGAGCACACGACACAGGTGACATCTGTGAAGGCACTATTAATGCTGAACAATATATACAGGTTTCAGACGACATATGCTGCCATCCAGATGACGTCTTTTTCAGTGAAGGCCTTGATTATTTCAGCAAGACAATGACAAACCACATTCTGCATGTATTAGAACAGCATGGCTCTAGTAAAGAGTCAGGGCGCTAAACTGGCCTGCCTGCTGTCCAGACCTGCCACCCATTGAAAACATTTAGCTCATTATGAAATGAAAAATATGACAAAGGAGACCCTGAACTGTTGAGCAGCTGAAATCCTATATCAAACAAGAATAGGAAACGTTTCACTTCAGAAACTGCAGCAGTTGGTCTCCTCAGTTCCCAAACGCTTACAGAGTGTTGTTAAGAAAAGAGGTGATGAAACACAGTGGTAAACATGCCCCTGTCCCAACTTTTTTGGAACGTGTTGTTGGCATCAAATTCAAATAGGAAATTATTTTTCAAAAACCAGTAAAATTTGTTTCAACATTTAATATGTCTTTATCTTTGTACTATTTTCAATTGAATATGAGGTTTAAATGATTTGCACATCTTTGCATTTTGTTTCTATATACATTTTGCACAGCGTCCCAACTTTTTTTCAAACAAGGTGGTACAAATTTAGACTTTAAACTGTCCAGAAAATCTTACCTTAAGCCTTGTGTCACTGTGAAGGAAACATAGTGGTGAAGATGAATGAAGGTTGAATTTAAGGGAATTTCTGCACTCTTAAAACACTGTCACTTGGGGGGGTACCCTCAAGGGTTCGTCTTCAGTACCTTCAGCTAGGGAACATAATTGTACCATATTCCATTGCAAGTCTTTTTTCTTTTTCTTTATTATTCATGTTAGTATTAAAAAGGATTAATGCTTTTTTCTGGGAAATAGTTTACCTTTTAAAACTCATTTAAGGTATGCAACTGAACCTTAAGGACATTGTTGTTTGTACTTTGGGGCACTAAAATATACCTGTGCAGTACTCTTCTTTTCTGAAAGTGTAGTGTGTGTGTGTGTGTGTGTGTGTGTGTGTATTGGAAGAGTTTAGAGTGGATAAAAATTTGACCTGGATTTCTCGTGTAGGCTACAGTAGTGCTGAAGGAGCAGGTCAATAGATGCTGTACCTCCAGTCTTTGCTTTAGAGGGTGTGCTAACTGTACCGTGCTCTCTAAAGGGACGTGTTTGGAGCCAGTGGCATCTGGTTGGGAGGGGTCAGTGCTGATATTCCACATGTGCTTCTTTTTTTCTGCTGGGCTGGTGCACGTCTTCACTGGAGGCTGCAGTCCATAATAGCAGACAGCGTGCTGTAGAACCGACCATGATGGGAGACGATCACATGGTCAGTGGAGGGTATATGGAAGCATATTAGGACAGGTTGAAGGATGGTCACGTCCCTACAGACTGTGCAGGAGTCATGCAAGAACTTGTTATACTGACTACTAACCGCGTGTCGCCGACCCCTGGTATAGGCAGTTGCCTATTCAGCCTATAGCTGGCGTTGGCCCTGCTACTGTACATAGTTTTGTAATGAATGACATTTACAAAGGGAATGAATTTTTGAAATGTTTGGCTCGTCGCTCTGTGCTTTAGTCACATTTTGTCATTGCAATTATGAGTATTTATGGGTATTCAATGTTCGCTAGCGTGTGTCGTTTGTAATGTACTACAGTGCACTGTGGGACCCCTGTATGTTAGCGGTATACAACTACAAAGAGTCCAAACAAGTGCACTATGTAGTGAATAAGGCATTTAGAACAGGCATCTCTCTATTTTGTCTGTTCAGTCAGATTCAGTCCAGTCCAACATTAGTTTTATAGCATGACTTCATGCATTACTTTTAATGAAATTGACGACCAGCTGATCTCTCTCTCCCCTCTCTCTCTCCTCCCCTTAATACTCTTCTCTTTATTCTTTATTACTCTGTATGAACGTGGCGCATTTCTAAAGGGATAATACAGTCTAATCTCTGTCACTGCTACGGTGTCTACTGCCCAATTACAGCTCTGCCAGAAAAGCCTCTCAGTAACTGATCCAGCACAAAGAACACAGCGACCTAAAGAAATGTTTGCATACCAGACGGTGCTGCGGATGAAGGATGTGATGATGTGTATGTACTTGGTCAATAAGGCTAATGGTGGTAAAACTGGGACTACAGGCAAGGTCAAGATCAAACAATCGCCCAGTCTGTCCGCCCACTGATGTACACATACACGCATTCATGCACATATGCTCCAAAAATAACATAGAACTGCTGTTGAGTGATGTGCTGAAAGGTCAGAGCTTCTTCACAGTTTGACTTTGAAACTTTCAATCCTTCTGCTTCTTAAATTAAATAAGCTAACATTACATTAACGTAACATTGTGTCTATAGGCGTATGAGATTGTGTGTGCTAATTTGACATGGATGATCAGAGACATGCCCATTAGCAGTGTTTCCCCTGGATTATTTTGGAGGCCTACAAAGCTACTAGTGCGGGGCCAGAGTAGTATTACACATATACACACACATACACACACCAAGTTTTATTTTCTCTATACATTTATTTATAGTCAGTTCGTTTATATCAGACAAATTCATGTGACTGAATGCTTCATAGTTCACAAAGCCAAAAAAATGAACATATTTCTATGTAAAGTTGTAAGAATAGTGTTAATAGCTCTTTTAACCTTTGGATTCACTCCACGAGTTTTAAAGTCATAACAGATTATAAAAAGACTGGGCATCTCACTGGCGACTGGTTTTTGCACATTTTTTTGTGCGACTGAAATATTGGGGATCACACACTAAACGATTAGGGATCACACACAACTCGACTTTTAAGCTGTTGCTGAAACAGACGGAACTAGAAGACGTTACTAGAAGACGCAAATAAACAAACGTGGCGCAGCTGCTGCTGTTTTCTCTGCTGTTTGCACTGACGCAGTAAAGAAGCAGCAGGTAAACATGTTTAAGTGAGGTCAGTGGTCAGTGGTATTTTTTAGAGTTTTAAATGTACATAAACTTGATTGTGCTCAGGCCTTAAACGCAGCTCATTAAAAAGCTTCGCTCCACACATGACTTTTCGCCATTTTTCTTTGTTTACTTGCTGTATTTTCTTCTTTTGTGCTCTCAGTCTTCATTGGCTGTTGGAGGAATCCATTCAGAATGAGTCGCTGACCAGTTTACACTAGATCACGCTCCGAGTTGGGTCAAAAACCGGGTCAAACCTGTCAAAACTGATCTGAAACGCGTTGATTGTTGAGGTGATTGTTTATGTCTGCAAACATCCAGAAGGAGGAGCTCTCATTGGTTTAATTGCTAACAAGACCTCTCTGGTGGAAATGTGTAATTGCACGCAATGTGTGGAAGAACATTTTCTAAAGTTGGTTGTGTTTTGGACCTCTTACCCGAGCAGATGAGTCTGAAGAGTGTGTGCTCGTTGAAAGAGTATTCAAAGAGAACTTAGTCAAGGCTACTAACTCATTCGTCACAGCAGCAGTGATGCTAGCATCAATGGCGGCAAAATGTTTAGAGAAATGAGTACCAGTTCACTCTTTTTATCAATCTTGTGAGGAATTTAAGATTTGCAAATATGTTACGGCGTATTATAAAGTTTTTCAGAGGTATCCCGGGCATAATTACACTTGTGAGGCTATGAAGGACAAACTGGGTGAACCAGTTTGCTACAGTGCCACCCTGAGGCAGACCAGCGCTGCTTTTCAAGTTAATTAAGAACGTCAAAGAAAGAAGCTCGACACTTTGCGATTTGTGAGTGAAGCAACTAAACAGTGACCTGAATTTGCATTTAAGCATCTGTTTTTCACTAACGGACCGCATAACATCATAAGTCTATTCTCAGGGACCCCCTAGAATTTTGATTTTGAGACAGGCAAGGGGGTCCAGTGAGTTAATTAGGACTCCCTGTATTTTGCATCTTAATATTAATTTATAAAGATGTATGATGGTCTGAAAAGCTCACTAAAAACAAACCTGACACCTCTGTCTTTTTATTATTTCAGGCTTTACAGGGTGATAAGCCGCACACGTGCAGCAGATTTTAGCCTGTTTTTTCTGCTGACTTAGTAACGCCACGTATTTCAGTTTTAACAAAACGGTCTTACATAGTGCAGCTTTAACAACTGAACAGCTTGTGTGGAAAAATAAGGATTACATTTCAAAAATCAGTGTTTATAATCTTGTTATGGTATCATTTGGCATTGAGCACTTGGTACTGGTGTCAAAGCCAAAATATATGAAATCGGGACAAACATACATAGAAAATTACTTGAATGTGAACCTGTCCTTTTCCTGTTTTTGCTATGAAATATAGGCTCTCTCTCACTGTCTCCTTCTCTCTATCTCTCTCTCTTTCTCTCTCTCTATCTCTCTCACTCTCTCTCTCTCTCTCTCTCTCTGTATCTATCTATCTCTCTGAATGTGTGAGTATGACAGGGACTCTGAGGACAGGAGAGAGAGAGAGAGAGAGAGAGGGAGAGATAGAGAAGAGGTGAAGCAAGAGAAAGGATGAAAGGAAAATAATGGCTGTGTGGGAAGATGGTTAGAGCGAGAGAGCACCTAGAGGGAGGAGAGAAAGAGGAGCGTGTGTGTTTGTGTGTGTGTATGTGTGCTCGCGCGCGGTTATCTCTTTTTCTCTGAGTGAGTACATAATTAGTAAACAGTGTTGTGTGTGTGTGTGTGTGTGTGTGTGTGTGTGTTCTGGCAGTAGACTGAATCTGTTCAGACTCTTCAAGCCCAGAGTACACTCCCCACTCTCATACAGCCGAGAAAAATAGATGAATGAATAGCATTCAGCACACACACACACACACACACACACACACACACACACACACACACACACGCACACACACACACACTAACAACAACGGCAGCTGAACGAGTGCAAGAGATGAAAACAGAGAGATGTAGTCAAAAGTGCACATGAAAAACGACATCCACCAACACAGCTGAGCTTAATAGCTTCCTCTCTCTCTCTCTCTCTCTCTCTCTCTCTCTCTCTCTCTCCTTTTCTCTCTTCATTTCAACAATCTCTTTGTCTAAATCCCTTGTTCAAATACACTTTTTTTGAACAATACACTCTTGGCTAAACTAGAGCCTGATCAGCTCACTGCTTTACAGCTATATCAGGCCTAATATAAGCCTTCAGTCATTACATCAGTGAAATAATTAGTGGGTCTAAAGGTGTTTTTCCCACTGCACAAAGTGTCGAAGCCTTTGACACCTGAAAACTGAAAATATGCCTTTGGGTCATTCTACAGAAATGTCCCCTTTTTTGTCTATCCATAGGAGTCACTGCTGTTACTGATCGTCATTGATGTTACACATAAGAAAGATAGCACCAGTGACATTTTTAATGAAAAATTCATTTTACAAAACGGCTGCTACAGAGCATCAAACCACATGTTGTCAATCATGGAATATCCACTAAAATATGTAATTTATTCCATTTGTGTTCTATTTTTTCACAGTTACCCAAGAATAAAGTAGGTCACACCAGTGACTTCAACTAAAAGCTTTGTATAAAATCATGAGCGAAATGAGGAAATTTCTGATAACTGAAAAGACACAGTGGATTCACCATGTGCTTTTCTTCATAGACTCTCAGAAAATATGTAAAAGGAAGTCAAGTGATATCATCAGTGTGATTTTTATTTGAAAATAAGAGATTTTTTTGTTACGCAGTAACACCAGTGACACGACTCCTGGGGACCACAACTTTCATTATATATTTTAGAATATTTATTTGCCATTTGTTTTCTTTGTTATTTAAATTGTTTATTTCATAGTCATGTATAGATTACCGCAGTTAAAATTGCAGAAAAACATGTTTTTTACCTCAAAATATGGCCTCACCCTTTACACGTGACTGTGAGGACGAGCCCTACTGTGGTGCTTGGAATTCTGTATAATTGATTTAAAAGCCAGTATTGCTGAATTGAGGCTCAAAAAGGTGTAACTATTCAAATAGCTTATTATTTTATTTTAAAATATAAATAAATTGTAACCCTAACAGGTATAATATATCTAAGTGCTAGGAACACAAAAATGGACGTTTCCATAGAATGACTCCTTTTCTGTTAACCAGTGGTCGGTACTGAAGAATCCAGTTTAATGGTGTCTGGTATCAGCTCAATATTGGTACCAACAGGACCTAATGGCACTTGGGGGCATTTTGATCTGTCTTTGCTAACACTGGCAGCTAAACCAACGACAATTCAGCAAGTTCTTTACTGTTCCAGGTAAAGATAAAAAGCATTATCACATCCCCAGTAAGTGCAGTAGAATGTAAACTGGAATGTTATGTCGATGTGTTCATTGCTGTTACTCTGTAAAGAGTGTGCTAAGGTAACATAGCTAGTTAGGAAACTAACACGAGTGCTTTTAGCTTTTATGCTAGCCTCCACAAAACAAAGGTATTTTTCTCATATTTTTACACTCAACTGAGAAAAAATAGAAGCTTTTTTAGACTCTTTACATGACTATGTGTGATTAGGAACATTCCTGTGAGTTTGTGAGCACAGAACATCATTTCATGTCTGCCAATAAGCTGAGGTAACTACTAGTTAGCAACAAAGCTAATTAGCCAAATTAGACTCTTCAGAGTGGCATAAAATGTCCAAAAGGACAATTAAATTGTTAATGTCTTTTAAGTAGGTGGAAAATAAGCTAGAACTAGAACCGTACGTTCCTTTGGGTCAGTTCTTGTTTTTGAACGTTCATTGGAAAAATGCCTTAAGTGGAAGTGGAAGAATAGTGTGGTGCTCTGTTAGGAAAAGGTACATGAATTGTTCACAGTGTTGCCATTGGCCTCACTTAAACACTTTACTTCAGTACAATACTTACATCAAGACAATGTCATGTAGTTCATAAAGCATCTCATATCATCTCATTGCTTTATGAAAGTTTTTTACTGCTTATGCTTGCATTATGAGGTCCCTGAGTAGGTTACCCTTTACTTTCAGGTTGCTTGTCATAGAATAACTTAGGTCATTTTGCAATTTCTGACAAAAGGCTGTTCATAAATACTGAACTATTAAAGTTATAATAAATGACTCAGTGTTTATACATGTATTATGAAGTCCGTATGTATGTGACCTTCAAACAAAGTGTTTCTCTTTAGTTTAAGGCCCCTTAATGTACAATACAATGTCACTTACTTCATGAAACATCAGGACCACTGTTGACCAGATATTTTTTGTAGTGGTGGACCAGCCTCAGGACAGCTGTGACACCGCACTGTGACATGGTAGTTAGTGTGTGTGGTGCTGGTACGAGTGTGCCAGGCTCTTCAGTGTTGTAGGGGTTTTTACACCCATCAATGTCATTGCTAGGTTGAGAGTGGTGCGCTGGCCAAAAATGTCCAGCCGAGCGCAGCTCTCTGGTCAGAAACTGAACACCGATGAAGAACATGAATAAGTCTTACTTACTGCAAAGTGATTCAGTTTAACTTGCGTCTGATATTTCAACCTGCAAACTGCTAATGTGAACTTTAAAAACAAATTACTGTTGTGAATGAACTGCTCTGTCGCACACTTATATGGTCATGGTCAGAACAAAACTTTGTATCGCTAAAAAGTGACTTGACTGGAGAAGGAAGAAACACTCTTAGCATTCAGTGAACATTAATGCAACAAGACTCTGTCATTTTGGACCATTTCTATTGGCTGATTCATCATGAAATTTTGACACAGTGTAACCAGCTGCTGGCATATTTAAACATTATTATTATATTTAAACATTATATTAACAATATGCTATACTACATCTACTTCACCACAGGTACTTTCACTTCACTGACTGTGTTTGTCATATTTTTGTTTACGTTTTCCATGTAAAACATGTTTACTGTGAGTATTATGTGCTAACAAAGTCTAGAAAAAGACATGCAATTAAAAATCTGATTGCACTTTTCACCAAGGATGCAGCACTTTCGGATGTCTTTCACAGTCAAACTGGCCGATGGTTGATATTTTGGCCAACGCTTGTTAGCCTGTTTTTTTTTTTTTTTACCTGAAGCTCACACTGTATGTGGTAGAAGAGCACATGAAGCAAACTTGCACGTTTCCAGTACTTTCTAATAGCCGTACTTGTAATATGAACAACATTATTTGCTCTTTAATTAGCTAGTCTGGCATTTTAATGCTTAAATTTGAAATCAGTTCCTTATTTAAGTGTCATTATTCAGATAAAGTGCTACACTGAAAGTAAGAGGCCACTCTGTATTTAGCACAGTGAGTCATGTGTAATTATTACGCTACGACATTTTGGTATATGTGTAGCAGCGTTCAGACATAGCGAGAGTGCACTTACCTGCTTCTCGTTATTTGTGTCATAACTGCAACACAGATCTACCAAAATAAAAAACAATAACTTGGCTAATTGCAGATTCTGTGTTTTGAGCAAAAATCAGAGGATTCTGATCTTGGATGAATACGAGCATCCCTGCTTTATTCACATGACAGTAAAGAACTTTGAATCGTGCATCAGCTGATAGGCCTGGGGTGGGGGGGTGTAGAGGGGTTGAGAAGGTTTGCGGTTTTGATCCAGTGGATGATGAGTGTATGTATGAATATTGATCCCAAAATTTCCATATCAGGCTTCACCTCAATATGCACCATAAAATTCCTGTGCTGGTGAATGTAAATATAATGGATGTACTTTTCTAATGTAACCATTACCTGTGTGTGTGTGTGTGTGTGTGTGTGTGTGTGTGTGTGTGTGTGTGTGTTTCTCTGACAGGCGGAGATCGTGAAGCGGCTCAGCGCTATCTGTGCTCAGATCATCCCTTTCCTCTCTCAGGAGGTATGCTGACATTGACTGACGACTTGTCTCTCACTTTTCTCTCTCTCTCACTCTCTCTCTCTCTCACACACACACACACACACACACACATTCAGTGAAACTGTTTCATCATCCTCGCTAAAGACTCAAACACTCAAATTTCCTCTCACATTTCCATCCATCCGATCACACGTCTCCAGCTGAATCAGAGCTGTGAGTGTCAGCTAAATCTCAGACATTTGTTTGACATCACAAAATTTCAAAAGCAGCTACTGTTTCAGAGTAAAGTGATGTCATTTAACTGAGCAGTGTAGCTAAAACAAACACAGACTGTGGTCTTCACTGACTGTGACTCAAACCCAGTCACTTTAGAAAATAATGTAGTAATAAAAAATGTAGTTGTAGCTGTTTCTAGAATTGGTAGAATTTTTGTATTTTTGGACACAAAAAGATTTGTTTATTAATGTTATTTCTAAATTTGCAGAATTTTAGAATTGGTAGAAATTTTGGTAGGATGTTTTTTTTTATTTCTAGAATTCTAAAAGAATTTTTGTGGTTCTAAAATTTATAGAAATATGTGAAATATGGTAGAAATTCTAGAATTTTAGAATTCTAGAATTTGTAGAATTCTTCCCCATCACAGCTGTTTATGGCTCCAGCTTCATAATGCCTAGTTTGTGTGACAGTAATTTGTGACAGTAGTTGATGTAACAGTAGTTTATGTGACAGTAGTTTACATAACAGTAGTTTGTGTGATAGTAGTTTGCGTGACAGTAGTTTACGTAACAGTAGTTTGTGTGACAGTAGTTTACATAACAGTAGTTTGCGTAACAGTAGCTTGTGTGACAGTAGTTTGCACAACAGTAGTTTACGTGACAGTAGTTTGTGACATTAGTTAATGTAACAGTAGTTTGCATAACAGTAGTTTGTGTGACAGTAGTTTGTGACAGTTAATGTAACAGTAGTTTGTGTTACAGTAGTTTACATAACAGTAATTTGTGTAACAGTTTGTGTTACAGTAATTTGTGTGACAGTAGTTTACATAACTAGTTTATGTGGCATTAGATTGTGTAACTGCTTTTTTGTAACGCAAGTTTACGCAAATGAGCTACTTCTTTAGAAGAGTCGTTTCTCAGACGAGTGCTGTTTACTCAGACTGTCCCTGAAGCACTTCAAGTTGCTTGTATTTTTGTATCCTTTTCTGCCCTGATGTTTTTATATGATACACCACTTCTACCAACCCTGTTGCTTCACCCACTTAAACAGCCATGAAGGGCACTGGATGCATAAATGACTGAAGAAGAATTCAGTGGTTGAGTTCATGTCTTGGGAGCTCTTTTCTTTCCACACTGTGTCACAGAAACACAAGGCCACTAATTTTCATGTGAGTAAAGGAAAACAGAGTGTTAATTACACTACGTGCGTGCGTCAGGTGCATTTTCCACTCACTACTTCAAAGGTTGGGCTTGTTTAGCCTTCTCTTGCCTCTCCTTTGATGAGATTCCACAGTGATGTAAGAATATTAGCAGTACGAATTTATTACTGTCATATTTCTTTCTATTAAGAACCACAGAGAAACACACTAACAGTGCAGTCCTGATAAGAGTCTTTCAAAAACTCATTAGAAGTTGCTGAATTATTCACTTGTTTTCTTTTCCGTTCAGGCCTTCTGGAAACAAAACATTTGTTAAAGCCATTCCTCAGTTAGCTTTCTGTAATGTGTGTGGGTTGAATATGTTTATGACCACATTTTACTCTTAAATTTGTTACACAATGAATTACTTTCTTTGTCGCTATTCACTTATTGTTCAGAGCAAAGAAATTATAACAGTCGATTTATAGAAATAGGTTGTATTTGTATAGCACTTTTTACGATGTTGCCCCAAAGCAGCTTTACAGGAGTGTAGGTAAAAGTCCCTTATGAGCAGCTAAGGGCAACTGTGGCAGGAAAAACTCCCTAAAAGCAAGAGGAAGAAGAAACACTGAGAGAAACTACAAAAGATAAAATGTGAGAGAAAAGACAAAACATGAATCCATGTACGGCTGTGTGAAACTAAACATGAATTCATGTACAGCTGCGTGAGACAAAATCTAAATCCATGTACAGCTACGTGAGACAAAACATAAATCCTTGTACAGCTACGTGAGACAAAGCGTAAATTGATGTACAGCTGCGTGAGACAAAACATAAATCCATGTACAGCTACGCGAGACAAAACATAAATCCATGTACAGCTACGCGAGACAAAACATAAATCCATGTACAGCTACGTGAGACAAAACATAAATCCATGTACAGCTACGCGAGACAAAACATAAATCCATGTACAGCTACGCGAGACAAAACATAAATCCATGTACAGCTACGCGAGACAAAACATAAATCCATGTACAGCTACGTGAGACAAAACATAAATCCATATACAGCTGCGTGAGACAAAACATGAACCCATGTACAGCTACATGAGACAAAACAAATCCATGTACAGCTGTGTGAGACAAAACCTAAATCCATGTACGTGAGACACAACAAGAACCTACGTACAGCTGCGTGAGACAAAACCGTATTCCATGTACACCCACGTGAGACCAAACATGAACCCACGTACAGCTGTGTAAGATGTAACCTGATTCACTGAGTAAATGCTCTCTGATAAAGTAGGCTGCTATGGTCACTACTGTGAGCTTGGATTCACTGACAGGAAAGGTCAGGATGATGTGTACTCAGTCTATGTTTACAGTGAACGCATATGTGTGTGTGTGTGTGTGTGTGTGTGTGTGCATGCAGGTGTTTTGAATGTGTGTGTGTGGAAGCAGGGTGCAAATATGTGCCTCCCCCCTTCCTCTGTTTGCCTTTGTGTTTGACTGTTTGTTTTATGGTTTGCATCACAGTTGTTTGTTATGTGTGTGGTTGAGGTCATTGTTTGTGGTATGTGTGTGAGCGTAAGCGCGTGTGCCTGTGCGCGTTTCTTTACTCGTCACCTGTGTTGCTGTTTCCCGTCGTCTTGTGTATATTTGTGTTCTCTTCGTTCTTTGTTTACAGTCTCTAACTCCGTATGCGTGTGTGTTTAGCACCAGCAGCAGGTGGTGCAGGCTGTGGAGCGGGCTAAACAGGTCACCATGGCGGAGCTGAATGCCATCATTGGGGTGAGTGACCTCTGACCTTCTCATGCAGTTGTGCAGTTTGTTGCCCCTGGTCACATGACATATTTTGTTGATTTTCTAAGTGAAAATAAGTTACACATCTTCTACAAAGAACACGCTACTACACATTTTAATACACAATTACTGGTTGTCTGCTTAATTGAACATATTAGGAACAAATAGTAAATGGCCTATGCAAAAGTTATGGCACATTATATATATATATATATATATATATAAATCCTATCTCCAAAATGAGAACTTCACAGGAGAAGGAAAAACGTACTCTGCTTTTAATGTAAGTCAATGAAACCAGACTTTCAAATATTTTTGGGTCATTTCTGTTGGTCTGTCCATCACAAAATGTACACTCAATATAAAAAAAAAACCTTAAAAACATCAAAAATGGAGATCTGAGGTTTTGTTTAGACAGCAGCAATATATGTATAGTTTCTGTTATATATATATATATATATATATATATATATATGTATATATACACAGAATATAAGTAGCAATAGTGCACTAACATTTGCAGCAGATGCCATGTTTAAGATTTTTCTATAGAGGATGTGTTACCTAATTTTCACTTAAAAAATCAACAAAACATGTTGTATGACCAAGGCGCCCAAACTTTTGCATAAGCGTGTATACACTCATTGGTTGGAACGTGCAGACACTATTGCTCAATGATTAAAAATTGGAAAACTGTGTTCACTCTGTATAAGTGATGTCATTTTCATGTGAACACACTTTAGGATCACATTTCAACAAATAACAGACATACTGTTTGTCATGGTTAATCACACAAGATCATTGATTATTTCACATTCAACGGTCCTAATTGTAATATATTTTCAGTATATATTTCCTATTGTATGGGTGGAATCAGTATGTACTTCCATTATGAGCACATGTAAGGGATTCTGGGTAGTTTTCAACTGTGATCCACACATAAGATCAGAAACACATAAACACATTTCACAGTAGATAATAGCATTCATCTCTCTCTCTCTCTCTCTCTCTCTCTCTCTCGCTCCCTCTCTCTGTACTGTTATTGTACTGTGGGAGCTCTAACAATGGGGCTTAAGTGGAGTAATATGATCAGAAGTGAGAAAAGCGGTGTGCTGGAGAGAGAGTCTCAATAACACACACACACACTGAACACACTGAACAGAACAACACAGGCAGTCATTTAACCCACAGCAGAACAGCCTCGCTTTATCTGCTTTATCTGTTTTTCTTTTTTTCTTTCCTCATTGCCTCTTTTGTCTCTGCTGTCTATCTATCTATCTATCTATCTATCTATCTAACTATCTATCTATCTATCCTTCCCTCTCCGTCTCACATGTCTCTTTCTTTCTTTCTGTCTGTTTCTCTCTGTCTCTCATTCTGTTTCTCTCTTTCTGTTTGTCTCTCTCTTTCTGTTTGTCTCTCTCTCCCTCTCTCATCCTCTCTCTTCTGTCTCTTTCTCTGCCCTCTCTCTCTCGCTGTTTTTCTCTGTCTGTCCATCTGTCTCTCTCTCTCACTCTGTCTCTCTCACTCTGTATCTCACTCTGTTCCTCTCCTTTCTCTGTGTCTCTGTCTCTTGCTGTCTGTCTCTCTTTCTGCTTCTGTCTCTGTGTGTGCCCCTGTCTCTCTCTCTCTCTCTCTCTCTCTCTCTCTCTCTCTCTCAGCAGCAGCAGCTCCAGCATCTGTCCCACCACACTGCGGGTATTCCTCTGACCCCCCACCCGTCCGGACTGGCCCTGGGGGGTGGCTCAGGCCTGCTAGCCCTCACCGGAGCACTCGGAGTGTCCGCTCACCTGACCGGCAAAGATGAGCGCAATCACCTGGACGCAGAGCACCTCCGAGGTGTGTTTGTGGTGCGGGAGGGGAGGCGAGAGGGGCACTCTCTCTGTCCACTTTATTACTGCTGTTGGACTCCAGAGGCCATGCAGTATTTTAAGATATTGTCACAATTCACAATACGTAACACAGAATTTGGACTTATTAAGGGTGTGAAACAGTTGGAACAGACAAAATGCACCAGCTAAACAGCAGAGCCACATTTTACAAAGATGCTCTCAAGACTACAGTGATGTTTTTTGTTCAGTGTTTTGCTGCGCCAGTTAAGGTGGACCAGTTATGCGGTCTTTAGCCCATGTTAATTTTTTTAGGAGCAAAGCACCACATTGAACTAGCTTTTAACTCACTCGCTCAGATTTAGCAGACAGAAAATTCTCCACAAAGGGCCACCATTTGATGTCTAATGATATCAGAATATCTTTTGATGCTTTATTGGATCAGTGCTTTGCATTTGTGTCCTTGTTAATGAAACATGCAATGAAGCATTGAACTAATTACTGAAGCCATACTCAAACCCAGGCTGAATCCCAAATGGCTCTGTACTCCCTTAATAGTGTGCCAGCTATGAAAGTTTAGAAATTCTAGCCTCTACAGCCAAATAGTGCATCATTTATCAAGTACGGATGTGGCTGAGTTCCAAATTTCTATTTCTTAAGTGTATTTTGCACTGTTGGGGTGCAGGATCCAGTTTTTAAATTCCAACGTAGTGCACTATGTAGGGAGCAGGGAGCTATTTGAGATTCAGCCCCAGAGTGAGAAGAGGGGCTCAGCTGAATTCGTGCTAAATAAGACTCAGGAAGGTAATCTGGTGACCAAAAAGTACTTATACAGCAGTAGTTTTTGCGTTAAATAGCGCTTTATTATCATACGTTCATTGTAATACAACAAAAGTTAAAGAATTCATGAAATGACCACAATATACAGCGATGGGGGATCGAACATTCTCCTCATTCAGCAGTTGCTTGGCAATGATACCAGACTCTAAAGGAACTACATTTCTTGGCAGAATACTTGTTTATGTCGATTATTATTAATACTAACTTAAATTATTTTCTGAAAAGTTGTGTATTTTATCATATACATTGGCTGCCATTTTCTAAAAGCAATAAGCCACTTGAGGCTGTACGTTAATGCGATTTTATCAGGGGAAGGGTGTTCTTAGGCACGATGCAAAGTGGTTTTTACTGGATAAACACAGCCTCTCGTGGCTTATTGCTTTAATAGACCACTTTTCAAGCTGTTACTGTTCAGTAACAGCAATATAAGTTCAGAGTATTCATTAAAATTATAGCAATACCTTATATCAAAGGAAAAATTTTATAAATGTAATTAAACATAATCGTGACATAATTTATATCCAATTTATAACCATATCGTAAAGTTTTATCTCCCACCCATAGTAAGATACCCATAGTGCCTTTGAGTGAGATTTGCGTATGAAAGACCGAAGGACAAAAAGCAGTTTTTGTTTTTCTTAAATGCTTAAACTCAGTTCATTAAATACAAAAGAGTTCACATTTAGTAACCCAGTAAAGTTAAACATACCAAAAATATATTAATATTGATAAACTATGTTAAATATGTTTCTCCTTCTCAAGGCTGCAGAATCGGGGCATAACACCACATTGCGATTATATTGCTACGTACTGTGATTGCGATGTGCCTCACATCCTTTGATAGGACATCATTAAAGATTAGCCCACATTATTCTGACTAAAACTGTTTCAAATTTGTTAGAGGGATCATCTGAATATTATAGCTTTCTGCAGTATCAACAGCGCAAATGCTGATATCACAGTAGTGTTTAACAGATCGTCACTGTGGAAAAAAACAGGTATATCCAAAAAGTAGGGCAAAAATGTTCTTTACTTTTAAAGCCAGTTAAAGTAGAGAGATTTTACTCCAAGCAATTTTGGAGCATTTTTAAGATTCATCAATTGCACAGGATGGCTTCAAATTAAATATCAGTGAGAGGTTCTCATGTTTTTGATTGCTACAAGAAACCTGAGGTTCTGCGGATGTCCGCAGCTGTCATAAGGCTCGTGTTCACTGTTCTGCAAATGTCAGAGGAAGCTGAGAAAAGCGAGTGAGAGATGTTCAATTGGGAGAGAGAGAGAGAGAGAGAGAGAGAGATGCAGTGTCTGGGTGCAGTAGTGTCACTCTGCTCTGCTCTGCTGTGTGTCCTGCTGGCTCTGTAGCCCGTGTGCAGGAGGGATGGGGAGTGGAGCTCAATACAATAGATGTATTTTTATAGCAGCCGGACGGCTTTTTCACCATGACCTTGGCTTGCTGTGGGGACTGTTGTTATTATTATCTAGACTGACGTCAATCCCCCTCTCTTCTCTCCTCTCTCTGTTTCTCTCTCTCTCTCTCTCTCTCTCTCTCTCGCTCTTTCACTCTCCTCTGTCTCTCCCTGACTCTTCTCTTTCCCTCTCTCTCCCTCTCTCTCCCTCTCTCTCTCTCTCTTTGCTCTCAGAGGGTGCGCCCAGCAGGGTGAGTTACAGACCTGTATGTATGTGTGTGTGTGTCCACCCCAGTGACTTTGATGAATGACTCCAAATATGGAGGGTTTAAAGAAAGGAATAGTCATATATGAGTCCATTCTTTCTTTTTACCTTCTCTGCAGCTCAGATTATTTGGCGCTTATTTTCAAACACAAACTGATTGACAAAAACAGCAAAATAGCAGAGTAGTAAAAAGACTCTCATTCCTTGTAAAACTCTTTATTAATACATTGAAGGGGAATTCCACCCATTTATCAAAATTCTAAGTGGTTAAGATGTAAGCATTGTCATTTAGAGTGGTTTGGTGTGAAAAGCTCAGAATTGTTCACAGTGGTGATGATAGGAACCAGATGTCCGAAGTATTGATGCCTCTGAAAGTTCCCTCTCAGAAAGTTATTACAGGAAATGGTAAGATATTGTATTGTGATGGGTTTGAGATGTAAATCGTATTTTTCGTGTCCGTTCATGGCCGTGAGTACATGCAGGGCATTGTAAGGCAAAATAGTCCCAAGAATTTTTTTTTTCAGATTTACTACTACTTTGTCATTATCAACATACATAAACAGCTCAGAGAATGCATGTAGGTTCACTGGTCATTTTGGATAGTGAGTAAATTGGCTACACTGAACTGCCAAGACGCTATCTCCTCCTAATATGCTGGACCAAATGGCCTCTGAAACCAAAACATTAGCAGTATATATGGAGTTTTGAGGTGGAGCCGTAGTGAATTGGACTTGTTTTTCCAGCGCATCTCACAGATGCGCAATCGGATTGAAATCTACACTCTCAGAAAAGGTACAGAACTGTACTGAGATGTACCAGAGGGTACATCTCAGTACCTTTAGTCAGGGATCATAATTGTACCATAATCCATTAAAATTGTAAAGTTGTATTGACTCCACACACCCCGTTTTGTCTCCAGGCTTTTTATTTTATTGCTCTGTTTTAAAACATTAGATTTTGGAAAAATACAAATACATACTTTTCAACTGGAAAAAACTTAATGAAAGTTCACAATCAGACCTTAAAAACTCTGTTGTACCTTTGAGGGAATAGAACAATGTTTGCACCCTGATGAAGGAAAGTGAATAGAATTTGGAGGCCGGGCCAACACCTTAAGGTCTTCGACATGTTCCTCACTCCATTCCTGAACAGTGTGTGCAGTGTGACAGGGCACATTAAAAGAGGCTGCTGCCAGCAGGTAATACCACTGCCATGAAGTGGTGTGCCTGATCCGCAACGATGTTTAGGTCGGCATGTGTCAAATTGACGTCCACATGAATGCCTGGATACAGGGTTTCCCAGCAGAACAATACCCAGAGCATCATACTCCCTCCACTGGCTCGTCATCTTCCCGTAGTGCATCCTGGGCCCATCACCCAGGTATACAGCACACCCGGCCATCCACATGATGTAAAAGAAAACAGTACTCATCAGACCAAGAGACCTTCTTCCATTGCTTCACTGTCCAGTTCCAACTCAAGTACATTGTAGATGCTTTTGACTGTATATGGGGCTTAGCATGAATGGACTGACCCGTCTACTCTGGTTCATCCCCCATTTGACTACAGTTGGTTGGTGCTCACCACTGCTGACCAGGAGCACCCCACAAACATCGCCATTTCGAGATGTTTTGACCCAGTCGTCTAGCCATAGTGATTTGGCTCTTGTCAGTTGCTCAGGTCTTCACGCCTGCCAGTTTCTCCCACATCCAACATGTCGACTACGAAAACCTGTCATAATATATCCCAGACCTCAACATGTGCTGTCGCTATGAGATAATCAACATTATTCACTTCATCTGTCAAAACATCACGTCATAATGTTTTGGCTCATCAGTGTATAACTAAAAAAAGTAATAGAATTCATTCTTGTACTCTGTTGTTGAGGGCGCTGGATTATCTAGATACGATGACGTTGTAGGGCCACTGTTTAGAAAATGAAAAATATTAGACTTTGAGAATAAAGTAATATTTTGAGATAAAAAGTTGTACTGTAAGATATTTTGCGCACAAAGGAGGGTAGCGACCTCCTCGTGTTAAAATGAGGGACGTTGAGGAGTTGGTAGAGTTATTGTTTGCATTGGTTTCACCAATAAAGAAATGCTCAGTCTCCCTGTCTCCTGGCACATCAGCACCAGATTATTATTATTATTATTAGTATAAGAAACGGCTAAAATGGCTGTGCAAACCGGACCGGATCTCCGGCAGGCTCGGTGTCTTTGTTGTCGCCAGTACAGCAACTGAGACCCCAACACGTTACGGCAGCCCCCATACAATTAGCCCACTTTATCCTCAAAATATCGCCTTGAGTTTATTCTTGTAACTTGACAACTTTATTATCAAAATATTACGACTTTATTATCAAAATATTACGACTTTATTTTAAAAAAAAGACAACTCTATTCTAGAAATATTACAACGTTATTATGGAAATATTACGACTTTATTCTCGAAGTCTATTATTTTTATAGTGGCCCTAAAACGCTGTCGTATGTAGACACTCTAATAGCTTTATAAAGTTTATTTTATGTAAACCCTATTCTCTAAATTCTGTTTATGATCAGCTCAGTTTTGTCCTATTGAAAGGACTGACTTTATCAGAAATAACAGTGTTCTTCCCTCACTAGCTTGTATTTCGGTGCTGTGAGTTCGGTTACTGCCAAGAATTTTCCTTTCAGTGCGGTGCTAATTAGTAGGGTTTTTTTAGAAGCGGAAAGCGTTTGTTCAATCAGAGTAACAATAAGAGGTGACTGAAGTCTGAAAGAGAAAGAGAGTGGGGGGGGGGACTATATAGAACAGAAGGAGAAGAGGGCAGTGTATTAAGTGTTGTCTGTGTTGACAGAACTAATGCACAGAACTAGCAGTTTCAAAAATAAAAAAGAGACTAATTGTTTTCTTGTTTTCTCATTTTTAGAATCTGGTTACCAAAAAAATGTTTTTCAAAAGATGGTAAAGTAGAGAAAGGAAGAGAGAGCATAGAGCTGCAGTTAGCTTTTGTTTGGTGATTTGATGCCATTGAATGAAGGTGCAAGAGAGAGCGCGAGAGAGAGAGAAACAAGGGAAGAAGAGCAAGAAGGAGAGAGAGGAGAGGAGAGTGTGCAAGAGAGAGGTACAGTGAGAGGGAGAGGGGAGTAAAAGAGAGCAGGGGAGAGAGGATAGAGAGAGAGAGAGAGAGAAGGGAAGGAGAGTGGGAGAGGAGGGGAGAACATGCGAGAGAGTGGGAGTGAGAGAAGTAGAGAGAGAGACTAAGGAGAGAGGAGAGCTAGAGAGAGAGAGGGAGAGAATAGAGAAGGGCAAGGGGGTGATAGAGAAAGAGGGAGAGAGAGAGAGGTGTGAGAAGAAGGATTGTTGAGACCCCTGGGCTTTTTTCCCTCATCTTAGTCCAACACACTTCCTGTTTGGCCCAGAAAGTGCACACAGTTGCAGAAAGTTCAGTGTTTGAAAGGGCAGATTTGCTGTCACACACACACACACACACACACACACACACACACACACACACACACACACACATACACACACAAACACACACACACACACGGTGGTGGAGGTCAGAATTATGATTTGGAGAAGACACTCTTAGGCTGGTTTTACATGGTGGGAATAAACGCAACTTGCTTGAAATGTATGTGAAACTAAATTGCACTGGCATTGCACGATGTAAAGCCTGCAGCTGCAACCATCTAAGCTCTTATTAGTTATGTGAAACAGCCAACCACAACATTCTATGTGATAATGCCAAACAATACAATTCCAGCTGGGGTTACACTGATTGTGGATCAATGGCGATGTCAGATAATGCTGATGTACCCATGAGTGCTAATGCTGATTCTGCTACATACATTAAAATGTAGAGACTGGGAGTACATCTACCGGAGTTGGCATTACAGAGAAACAGAACATTTATCTCTACAAGGTTACAAACACAGTAAAATGAATAAAATTCAGACATTTTAGTACAGTAGCCCAGCATCACACAAATAAAAAAATATTGTATCTCAAAGGTTTTTACCACCACCATTTTTCCTAATAAATAAACATTATTATAATACCAATGATACCACATTTACATGATTTTCTGGGGTCACATCACCTGACTTGATAAACTGAATCAGCCTACCAGCCTAACCATTACTCAAAAAAAAAAAAAACATTTTTTCTCAAAAAATGCACCATAAAGATCACTTGGGGTCTTCGTTATGGTGCAGTATCTGCACCACACCAAGTCTTTCTTTTCTTTTCTCTTCATTCTTTTTTCAATGAGTTGAATTGTTATTGAGTTGTTATTTTCCAAGTTGCCTAATTTTTCAACATGTTACAGTTTTAAATGTTTCAGAATTCAGATTAGTCTGACGTGTAATGTATTTATTGCATTGGTAATAGTAAAATAATGGATTTGGACACAAAAATGCTTGTATATGAGTGTGATGTCAGTATGTTTTGTGTGTGTTGTGTGGACACATGGTGTTGTCACAGGGTTTTCTGTATGTGGTTATGTATTAACTCCCTCTCTTTGTAGAGTAAATCGGTGTCATCAACAGACAGTCAGGCGGTGGAGGAGCGTCAGGGCCCGTCCGGTGTTTATCCCTCACAGAGCAGCAACGATGCCAAAAGGAGGCGCTGTGACGACAAAGACGGCCCGTCACATTACGTACGTCCGCCCCACACTGATGACCTCAATCTGACCCCTAATCATAACAGGCATCTCATTTCAGCATACCTTTGTCAGTTATTATAGATTTGAATTACATTAGTATTTAATACACATGAAATAATTAATAATGACTAGTCACATTCATCACACAGTCCCATCAGGCATTTTCTCCTCTTGGGCTTCCAGATGTGGACAGCTGTGGCTTTGCTGGGTTTCAAACTCACAATTTCCTGATGTTGGTGCACAACATGTGACCATGCTACTTACCAAAGTTAAAACAACAAATATTTTCTACAATTTATTAAACATTTAGGGGCATGAATGTGAGTAACTTTGGGTGCAACGGACTAAGGCCCTTGTGTCAAACACAAGGCCCGCAGGCCAGATCAGGCCCGCGACACAATCCTATCTGGCCTGCAAATACTTTAATTCTCTATTAATATTAGCTTGTTTCACAGTGCGCTGCACTACAGTCTCCAGCATGCACTGCAGCATAATGTGCACTCTGACTCTTGACAACAATCCATGAGACAGCTGTTACACCTCAATTCTACACAGTTCTATACAATTCTGCAGTTCCACACCAGTCATAGTACCAAACAACTAACTGCAGTTCAGCCAGTATAAACACTTTTTAAAATGATAATTAAAAATGAAATAAAACACGTGCTCTCTGGTCCACGGACTTGTTGAAATTTTAATATGGCCCTTTTAGTGGTTAAGTTATCCACCAGTTATCTAAGCTATCACTTCATCAGGAGATTGTGAGTTTGAACCCCAGCGATGCCGTAGCCATCCATAAGTGAGTATTCCAGAGGAAAAAATGTGTGATAAAGAGTGCCAACTAGTGGGAAAACTGAGTAAAAAAACACTTTCTGTATTATTTACCTAACTGACATGCAGAGCTAAACAAATTTTAGCTGTTTGATGAAGAGTTGGATGAACTCCAGTGTCATCAGGTTGAGTTAACCAAAGGAAAGGAGTGTAATCAGTTGCCTTGTAATTTTAAGTTGAACTGACTTTTTTTTAACAGTGCAGTAACTGAGTGTAGAGAGTTTTGACCAGTTCTGTCTTACTCAGAGTGAAGCATCTTGTGGGTTTATTTGAGCGTGCTCAGATAACTGCTGCTTATTTGAGCGCGCTCACACACACAGGCAAACACATGAGCACATGTGTACACACACACACACACATACACACACACACATACACACACACACACAGAGGAGTCTGATTTGGACCCCATCAGGCTAGGTATAATTAGGTGATGATGTCACAGCAGGATGATGTCAATAAGAACATCGGGCCATGATCACATCAAAGCCCTGTTGCCATGGAGACTAAGTGCCAGCGTTGTCACCTCCTATTCCCAGAGATGGGAAGAGAAAGAGAGAGCGAGTGAGCAAGCGAGTGAGAGAGAGAGAGAGAGAGAGAGAGAGAGAGAGGGATTGATAAAAGGAATGAAGGCAGAGAAAGTAATGGACACATCAAAAGTTTGGGGACACTTTTTCCCTTTTTATTTTTTTTTTTTCTCTGTTACTTTTCTCTTAAGCAAGAAAACATGTATACATAATGCAGCTATGTGCTAATCTTTTGCGCATATTCAGTGAGCTTCATGTTCATGAAAGTGTCTTTCTTTTCCTTCAGTGTTCCTTCAGTGTTTTGCCTGAATGGTGATTTGACAGTTTTCTATTAAACTATATTTAAAAGTGCATTCTGAATCCTATTTGGCTTAAGATTGGTTTAAAAGGTTTGAGTGCTGGCATCACAACAAGGAGCTAAAAGGTGTAAGCTTGTCTTGCGCTAATATTCTCTACCTCGCATTCCTTCTCTCAGGACAGTGATGGCGACAAGAGTGAAGACAACCTGGTGGTGGACGTCTCTAATGAGGTACATCTTCATTTGCTAACAGTACTTTCATTTGCTTCTGCATTTTGTTGTCATAACAAAATTTGTATCTCTGAAATGGTAAAAATATAGGAGACTGAAGAAATGTTCTTAACTTTGATGCATGTTAATGTAACAAGATTTTATTTTCACTCAATTTTGGGCCATTTGTGTTGGTCTATTCATTATGAAATGTTCACACAGTGTAAATCGGAACTCGTGTTTTTAAAAGATGTGAAAAAAGTTTTGGTATGACAACAGTTATTTATTCTGCACACGCGGAGGTGGGTGGAGATGATGAAAACCATGCTCAGGTTAAAGTCCTGTTACCTTTTTGTTACTAAAATGATGATTCAAGTAGATGTAAAAGTAGCTTAATAAAAAACTATTTGAGTCTATATCAGTTCCAAAGCCTCCAAACTCAAATACTAAGTTGAGCATTTAACTGAACTGAAGTTTGTTGGGCTCCTTTCTTTACTTACTGACATCCTTTAAGTCTAGAATAAAATGCTAAAGGTCAAAAGTAAGAGGTGTGGGCAACAGAGTGTAAAAAATACAAAAAAAGAATTAGCATTTAAATGTACTCAGAAATATACTTGAGCCAAAGTATCATACTCAGAAATATTCAAATACATCAAAATTGTACTTAGAGTAAATGTAACTCTGATACAATTCAGCATTGACAGTTTTCCATCAAAGATGTTTTACTAGCCACAATAATGCTATTACAAATAAATAATTTTTTGAGGTTAAATCAGTGGTCTTTGAATGTTCAATGCGTTGTGTTCCACTGTGGCTAATTTATTGCCTTAAAAGGGGATGTAAACACTACTACTACACATGTCTAAAAAGCCAGCAATAGAGCAATGATAATAAAATAACATTTACTGTTTAGAAGTTATATATTAACTTCCATACTGGTCTGGCTCAGCCAAGGCAGCTACCACATAATAGACAGAAATATTAATATCAAGCTCACTTTTACGAATGGACATTCCATGTTGCCCTCATTTCCCCAGACGTGAACAGCTCTAGACTGTCCTTTAAGATGTGTTTTCTCCAGACAAAACATGCTGAGGCCTTTTTTTCTGGTTGCATGACTCCATTGTCATTGAAAATGCAGAGCACTGATGGATAACTCAAGCAGAATGTCAGCCTTTTCGTGCATCGCAGGCCTGTCGCCACAAAATCTTTATTGTACACTCTTTATTGTACACATGTATACATAACTGAATTCACAGTCGGCCACAGCATTGCAATAACACAGTGAAGTATTTAGACAGCTGGTTTAGCACAGTTTACAGCAGGCTAAACATGATACCTATAGATGTGTTTAGCATACATATGATAAAACTTGACAAAACCAACTAACTGGTCTTCTTTTTGTTATTATTATTCTATGCTTTTTTCATGGGTTGTTTTTTTTTTGAGAAAGAAAACTTTGCAGACTTAGTAGAGCCTGTATGGGAGTAGTGTACTTGTGCTTTTGGGACCAATTGCACAGCATTTATTCAAAACAGCCTAGTAACCACCTGGAATCACATAGCAATGGCCTAGCAATACTTTAGCAACCACCTTGGATAACGTAGCAACAGCCTAGCAACACCTAAGCAAATACTTGGAATGACATAACAAAGGCCTTGCAACACCTTAATAAACACATACAAACAGCCTAGCAGCACCTTAGCAACAACCTCAGATACCATTGCGGTGGCCTATTAGCAACCACCTGGGAAAACATAACAACAGCCTAGATACACTTAACCTTGGATAACAGCAATGGCCTAGCTGGGCCTTAACATCCACCTCGGAGCCAACTTAAATTTTGTCTATTAATTTTCCCTTTATTATAATGTTTATTATTATGGCATTCATTTTCACACTTGATTTTTTACTAGTTTGCAGCATTTCAAAGAATGGAGTATTAAAATATTTTAAAAACAAAAGCTATGAAACCAGTACCCACTCAGTAATGAAAAGGCTCTCAGAAATAACGTTAGCGTATTTGTGTGCTCCTGTAAAGCCTACTGATATGAAGCTGCCGACTGTTTTCTGTGTAGCTGAATAAATAGTACATTTTATTACATTAATAATTCACCATTGACTTCCATCACAGCAAGGCCTTTCTTGGCTGTTTAACGAGGCCACTGTGTATTACTATCACTGTTCAGCGCAAATGCTGCGTTATTAGTTTAATCTAAACTCTCCCCCGCTCTGAAATATTTCAATCCTTGAAATTCCTCAAGCCGTGTACAGAAATGTGTTTCCTCTTCGTGCCCTGCCTTACAGACACAAAACAATACACACACACTCCTCCACACACAGGCTTGCATAATAGATAAACATCATTGAGCGGAAAAAGACAGAGGGAGAAAGAGAAGGAGCGTGTTAGGAAAAAAGAGAGAGAATGAGAGAGGTAGAGAGAGCTATTGCCTGACATAAGAGACTTTATATTGCAGGTGTCCATGCTAGAGCTGATTAGAATCAGTTTTATGGTGAAAATGGAATTGATTGTATTTTAATAAATACTATCTATCTTAGCTTTCTCTAATTACATTTCTCTCTCTCTCTCTCTCTCTCTCTCTCTCTCTCTTCAGGAGCCTTCCTCTCCAGTGGGCAGCACCCCCCACTCTCCTCATGGGAATGGTTTAGATAGAGCCCCCATGCTGAGGAAGGAGCTGCCTCGATCCCCCAGCCTACCCCCTTCTCACAGCCCCCCCACCCACAGCCCCCCACCGGGCAAGAGCAAGGACCCTACACAGGTATCCTGCTGCCTCAGGCTGCTGCTGGACTGCTGTTGTCCTTTAATCCTTCTTTTCCTCCCATTTAGATAGACAAGGCCACCCTAATTGTCAGAGCAGCCATCTTTATGCCCCTTTCAGGGTCTACTCTTAAGAAGTAAAGGCTCCCAAATGATTCTTGGCTTAAAATTTAGTAAAAACCTTTAAATACGCATTTAATCTTTTCCATTTAAAGTGTTCTTTAACCCTTCAAAAGGTTCTTCATACTAATATATCTCATTCACAAGAATAGTTCATTATATGGTTCTTTGAGGAACCAAAAGTGGTTTTCCTGTTGTTTTCACTCAAAGAGCGTCCTTTTTGGCACCTATATTTTTAAGAGTGTACACTCACTGGTTACAATATTTTGGGAGAAGTACATCAGCTGTATCGCTGGCTTGTTAGCTGGCTGTTTTACAGATAAGGTAGTAAAACAGCTGTCTAGCTAAATAAAGTAACCAGTTTTCCTAGTTAGCAAATTAGCTAAGTACCCAAAGGCTGTTTTTCCACAGCACAAAGTACCGTTCGCCCCAGAAATGTGCTTTTTCTGCTGCTCATTGGTCCAGTACCGATAGTTCCATGCGATTAAAATTGGTACCAATAGGATCAAATGGAACTTGAAGGTGTTCTCCTCTGTCTTTTGAAGCACTTGCAGCTGAAGACAATGACAATTGAGCAAATTTTTACTCTTTCAGGATGAAGAAAAAGTCACCAGGCACTATTATATCACCAATAAGTGCACCCGAATGTACACTAGAATAAAATTTTCATGTATCAATTGGTATTTTTAAAATGATGAATTTGTAAAGAGTGGTGTAACAATTCACAACGTTCAGAATTCAATATGAATGGATGCAGTGGTGTACATTTTGTCAGTACAGCAGAAAAATAAGCGGAGAACAGTGTGCCAAGTTAGTATGTTAATGTATCTATTATCAGTTTATTGGAGATTTCAACTCTATAAAAATGCAATATTTGATATGTATGTTCTATACATATATATAGATATATAGTGTTCTGATCTAATGTGCCAGCCGTGAGCTAATATGTACGCTGCAAGCTAATGCACTGGCCTCAAGCTTACATGTTAATCATGATACAACGATACAATAAGGTGACATAAGCTAGTTAGTTATCGCTAATGCCATTAGCTTTTATGGTAGACTGCACAGAATGAGTGTTTTTACTCATATTTTTTACGCTTTTAGAAATTTTAGAAAAATAAAACATTTGCTTTATGCTACATCATTGTATGTATGTTTTTGTGTGAGTGTGTGAGCATAGAACAGTGCAGCATTGTATCATTTTAATACGTTAAGCTAACTAACAAGCCAGCTAACTAGTTAGCCAGATTAAATGCCAAAAAATAACCAAAAACCAAATTCATTTGGAATCTTTTTTAATGGTTCCAGCTGTGGAAAATGAACTAGAACTAGAATTTTAAGTTCTGCTGGCTCCCGTTTAGCCAGTTCTTGTTTTTGAACATGAAGTGGAAAAAATAATGACAGCCGACCGACAGCACTGCCAACAGATAGAGCGGCCCGTCGGGAATTCTCCCAGTGGTCCTGATGGCCAGCCTGTCCTTGGCAGTGTATTATGTCTAGACTGTTCACATTTTATGGAACAATAATTGAATTAAGGATTTTTTTGCTGTTTAGCAGACAGAGAAATGCCAGTCCCCCTCCTCTAAGTCGGGCAGTAGTTCTCCTTCTCACCGTGAGGCTCTTACCCCTGGACTCCCTGGGCCCAGCACTTCCTGTCTGCGGCTGGTCACCAAATCTGCCTCCTCCGCAGACCCCCTGGGTAAGACACAGCTGTTCCATCCTCCAGCTGTCCTTTCACCCTTTATCAGGCCTGCTGACCACAGCACACAGTATGAGCACTGGGGGGAGGAGGTGTGTCCTTGTAGTTTTAATAGGGACTTGACTATATAATGTGGTATAAGAGGTGATGAGAACCTTTATGCACTTTAATGAGTTTTGCAAGTATGTTGTTTACCTTTGTTATCTTGTTCTTTGTGTTGTTTCTCATGATATTTAATTCTTAAACGTCTACAGGCATTGTCTTATTGGTGTTTGTTTTACATTCTGTAGTTATTTCAATGCAATTACATAATTAAATACATAAATTGCATAATTAGTTACAAAATGAATTACACTTACATTCGATTTACATTATGTATCAACAGGTTTCAGTCTGCACTTCTCACTTTTTTCTGCTTGCTTCAATATCCTGGAAAATATACGGGGCCCAAAATCAAATCATTCCTTTTCTTATTACAGACCCAAATATGGTATCAATTTAAAGTTTAGAACCTGCACTTTTCTCCACGTTTTAAAAAGCTGAGTGAAAAAATAATTAAACACAATGTCAGAAGATGCTTTTCAGTTAGGGTTGACCAAATATGTAGGTTTTGTGACTGTAATTAATACCAAAAATTGCAATATTTGATAATATTAGTTATTAGATATGTTTTTTATAATGTCAATGTGCGATTGTGCACACATTGCTTGTAATGCATTGAATTTCTACTCTGTTGAAAAGCATTGCCAGTAGAATGAGAGGCTCTAAGCAGATGCACAAGCCTTAGGTCACCCTGCCCAATGCCAAGCATCAGCTAGAGGAGTATAAAGCGCCCCAGCACTGGGCCGTGGAGCAGTTGGACAAGGGGGAGACAAGGGGGAGTTGGAGTGATCCAGAACTGATCATTCCACATCAGTACCTGACCTCAGTAATGCTCTTGTGACTGAATGCAATCAAATCCTCATAGCAATGTTTCAACATCTAGTGTAAAGCCTTCCCAGAAGAGTAGAGGCTGTTACTGCAGCAAAGGGAGAACAAACTCTCTATTAAGAAAACACTAAATGAGCAGGTGGCTGCAGACTTTTGAATATATAGTGTGGGTCAGCATATGTTACTGGTCAACTGGTACATCAGCTATGGAGGGAAAACCACTCATTTGAATGTGTTGCTGTGTTTATTTTTTTCAGCTTTGCGCAGTCCTCTATCCATGACCCCTGCTTCTTACCCAACTCATTTCGGGGTAGTGTCTCACTCCGGACTGAACGGAGAGCTGGCCAGTCCGGGCAGTTTTGGGGGCTCCCTTACCCTCTCGCCCCAAATCAGTACTGCAGCCAGTGCCTACACACGCAGCCCCATGGTGAGTACACACATACAGGCTGTATACACGGGTAGTTCTGTTATGGCGCCCCTTTGCACTGCACAGTGTCTCCTTTGCTCCGACCAATCAGATTCAATGAATAGGTTCAGTAAGAATTTCAGTCAGTTGTGTTAGAACAGAGAAATGTAAAGATGTGCTGGTCATGGGCTTTTCAGGACTAGACTGAGAATCACTTACACACCACAAAAAGCTTGCAGTGTTTACTGAGTGCCACTGTGGATCAAGTGCTTGCCTAAAATATATCTATACTTATGTGTCCTGCAGGTGGCGTATGAATCGCGCTCTCACCTCAGGCCCTCAGGGCTGTCCTCCTCCCTGCCTGGCTCCAGTGGGGGCAAGCCGTGAGTTTCTGCCTTTAAGGCTTTTCCTTCAGGCTTCCTTCCTAAACGTCCTTTTGGGATTATTTTACACAGCTGGTGAGGTGTGGACCATGGACCGCTGAATGAGGGGGGCACCCGGGCTGTGGCCAGACCTGTGTCACGAGCCTATTATTGTACAAAGTCGGTGTCTATCCATGTACAGTACTGTGCAAAAGTCAGAGAACACAATTTATTTACTTGATTTCTGCTCAAAACAGCTACTAAGCACGAGTTATTCATTGTCCAGGAGATTTCTGAGATTAGATAATGCACTTAAATAAGGAAGAAGAATGTCAAAGGAAAATAAGTAAAAGAAAAAATTGTTCCAAAATTGGACATAGAGAGAAACTGAGACTCCTAACAACCTTACAAGACCTGGTAGACCAGGGGTGTCAAACTCAAACATTAAATGGGCTATACAAAATTTAAACACCCAGAAGCTCTTCCGTAGCTGATAAGTTGGAGTCCACCCCACAGATGCTTGTGTTTTCTCTGGCCACACTACGTCAGCTAGCTATTTTGTCTGCCATGATGAAACTGGCTTTTACTACATTCTCACTTTGAGATTTGGCCCTTGTAAACATAGCCTACTCATTGTCTATCCAACTCTCCATATTTGTCAGTGTTTTGTGTCATAATGGTGCCTAATGTTGAATTCTTTCAGTATGGCCACATTATCTCCACAAACAAGACAGATTGGAAGTAAAAAAGTATTCAAGCTCCCACCTGTCTTGAAAACCTCTGCATTCACTGTCCACTTTTCTTTTGGTCATTTTTAGCTAGCTAAGTATTTCTTAGCTGGCCAGGTGTTTATATTGGTTGGCATGCTGAATCGCAGCTAGTGCATTTAGTGATATGACTGGTGTGGTAGGATTGTGGTGTAACCACTGTCCTATGGATTGTTGTTGGCGGAAAGGGGGAGAAGCACACATTGCGTTGCAGTGTATGCTGGGGATTGTAGTGCAGCACATTGGAAAATGGCCTCATATTAATAGAAAACTAAAATAATTTGCGGGGAGGATAGGATTGTGTGGCAGGCCTTGTGTTTGACACATGGGTGGTAGACCACCAAAACTGTCACCATCAGATAAACAGCACTTAAAGCTTTCCTATTTGAACGAGAGGAGAACATCAAGCTCCACTCTTACTTCAGATCTGTAAAAATCCATAAGTGTTTCTATCCATCCTTCCACTGTGAGAAGACAGCTCAAGGTCAAGAAGGTCAAGACAGCTCAAGGTCAAGAAGCCTTTGCTGAGTAAAGAAGGGAAGCTATAATGTTGGCAAAACCTTGGACACACTAAAAACTGACAAATTGTATGTTATATCTATAATTTTATGTTGCATTTTTTGTAATACCTTGTGCTTACTGACCATTTTGACTGGAAATTAAAAAAAGAAGGGTGGTCTGTGGCTTTCACTCAGTGCTGTACTCTCAGTATAAAAGTGTTATCCTACCCATTCTGTTGCATGAAAATACAGTTGCTTAACAGAATTATATAATCCTTCTGAGCCTTCCTGTATTACTATACACACAATAAAATTAAACTTTTCTTGGCCTCTGCTTCTTCATGATTTATTTGTTTAATTGTAAAATAATTTGAATTAAACTGATCAGGCTGCTCTCTGCACACACTAACAGTCTAAAACAGAAATGTGAAAGCTGGTTAAATGGACATCTTCATACACATGAAGCAACAGAATAAAGTGCCCTAAACGGAAACCAGCTTGCCTGGCCTCACATATCAGAAATACGTTCCACGGTCCATGGTCTGGATAACACTGTTATTTGGAAAGGATGCTGACATTTGTTGTGTTTGTAATGAAGTCTTTTCTTAAGCACTTAGCTAACGATTATTGTGTGAATCACTTGAGTTAAGATAAGCGTTCTTCAGTTCTCAAATTGTGTTTACACGCTAAGACAAGTATGTGTGCAAGATTGTGGATGCTCACTCATACACAAACACAAACACCTACACAAGAATGTACACTTGGAATAATGATTTGGGTGTAGTAGGTTTTTTTTTTGTTTTTGTTGCTGTTCAGGCCTTTTCCTGGACACAGTAGAAACACTCAGTGCTGTGTATTGTCTGTAACTGGTCACATTACGCTGTTAAACATCTCACATGTTTTGTTCTTAAGACAGCAGAGCTCCTCTCTATCACCTGCTGAAACTGCTGGTCTTCACAGAATGCTGTTTGTTTTCTTTCCTGTCCAAATGTCATGTTGGTACCTGTGTTGTATATACAGCTATGGTTGTCATACTTTGATCATTCCTGTGTTTATCACTAGCCAAATTACTTGGTGTAGTGGGACATTTTCTCTGGCTTGGTTTGTTTGCTTTTTTGCTGTTTTCACATTGCACAAGCTGTGAATTCCTACAATGCTGAAACAATACATTGCCAATGACTTGGTTTGGTGTGTCTCCAGGCTATGTCACTTGAGGGGCTTAAAAGAGCTGATGAATCTAATCTAAACAGGGCAGAAAAAACACTAAAACACTGCATTTTACTATGGTATTTGGTTCATTACAATAGAGGATTTGATTCAGTACAGGAGCAGATTTGATTCACTACAGTATGGGGTTTGATTTCAGAAGAGTTGAGTACACAGTTTGATTCAGTGTATTACAGGATTTGATTCAATACAGGATTAATTTAGTACTAGGATTTGATTTAGTTCGTAAAGGATTTGATTCCGTACAGGATTTGATGTAGTACATGATTTGATTTAGGACAGTACAGGATTTAATTTAGTACAGTGCAGGATTTGATTTAGTATGGGATGTGATTCCGTACAGGATTTGATTCATTACATGATTTGATTTAGGACAGGAATTAATTTAGTAAATACATGATTTGATTTAATACATAAAGGATTTAGTACACAATTTGATTCATTACATGATTTGGTTTAGGACAGTACAGGAATTGATTTAGTACATACAGGATTTGATTCAGTACAATATTCTATGACTCATGCGGTGCAGCGCTTTTAAAATAAGTAATCTATCACAGAAGTGTGCCACCAGACACTCTAACAAACTTTAAAAATAGCGTAGTACGTTTATGTGATGGAAAGCTGGGGGAAAAGTGCAAATGAATGAAAGCACTGATACTGTGTTAATGAAATAAAAGTCATTCGAGAAAGCAGCACAGGCATCACTGGAGCTCATTATTCATTAAACTTGTGTTCAGAGCCTGAGTGGTGCCTCGACACACATGCCCGTTGATTGATGACGGTCAGTTACACTGGACTGGAGCTTGGTCTGTCTATTCTGTAAAGCAACACAGCATGCAGAATAACTGGAAGAATTCACTAAATAGCACTGTGGGAGCGCAAAAATGAGATACATTGGATTTAATTAAAAAAGAAAAAGAGGAAGTTTTTAATTATACCTCATGCTGATGAGCCCCCGTAGACTGCTTGGTTTATGAAGGCATCTGAAGCGATGTATAGTGGTGTGTAGAAGGACTGCATGATATGCACAAAGTACTAGTATTGTGAACATTTTGCTACATACTCTGAATCTGAAATGTATTAAAAATGCCTTGGTGAGTCAGTATTGACCTGGTTAAAGACTAGCCTGCATTATTTCGGTCAAAACTGTTTGTTTATTGGGTTATTGGTTTATGTGAATACTTTGATTCATTCAAACACCCACAGAAACACTCATCTGGAGCTGTGATTGGTCAGAATGCTCACTGCACACTGTAAAAAACATTGTGATTGGTTGGAGGGCTCAGTTGTGTATTGCAGACTTCTGCAGTTTCAGAGTCACAAAGGCTGAGATTGAGATTAACTAATGATGTATTGTGCAGCCCTAATGCATAGCTTACAGTCATATTTACAGGCAAAAGTTTGGGCATCCTCAGCAGAAACACACACTTCTGCACATTTTAATTCACAGTTACTTTTTATTTATTGAATTTAACATGTGCAGTGTGTAAAAATTATGGCATGTAATTTTTTTTACAATATGTTAGCAAAAAATAGAAGTTGTGCACTAAAATGAGCAGAAAAATGGCATATTCAAGTTATCTGTAGAGGAGGTGTTAACATAATTGTGCATATGACTGTATGTAAAGGCAGCGTTTCTCAACCTGTGGGCCGTGGACCACAAGTGGGCCGTGAAGGGAGGCAGAAGTTTGTAGTGGGCCTGCAAAGTCACTGTAAGTCATAAGTGGAAAAAAGATTAACTTAATAATTAAAAATCTAAGAATTAAACGTTTTCACAGTATAACCAATATAAATATTAACAGAGACAAACAAATAAAAATGTCTGGCTGATTTAATGTCATCAGTCTGAGCTGGAGTTTCTCAGGGCGCTTTGTTTGGTGTGGACATAACACACTTTTTTCTTTATTTCCCTTTCTTTATTTTCCTTTTTTCCACCCATTTTCGGGTCAGCAGCAGACAGCTGAACCAGTCCGGTAGAAACCCGCAGGTCTCAGACCGCTTCAAACCAGGCCCTGTTCAGTTCACTGCTGATGGAAACACGTTCTATGATCAAAATTCATCAATTCATCGATTCCTTCTTTTCTTGAGGCACATCAGCGCCGTACGGTCAGCTACTGTTTTAACAATTGACTCTTTACAGACTCTCAGCACGAGCTGCTGTTAAAAACAATAGACATGAAATACCAAGAGATGCTTTTCATTTCGACTCATGGATCGCGGCGCGTATATTTGGCCGAGCATCAGCGACCTGAGTGGTTAAACTCAAATTGCTAAACCAATGCGAAAGAAGCAGATATCAAGTAAGATTTATCATTATTGTTCATTGTGATGACGCTAAACCAGAAGCCCAGTGAGTGGAGTGTGGTTTATTTCAAACGAATCACAAAAACCCTCAAAACTACAGAGAAATCTCAAGATCAAACAATTACTCTTTTGGGAAAGTCAGTGGAGCATTCTCAGTGAAAACACAATGGACTGCAGCTCCAAATCACCATATCTACTTCATACATTTCTGTTCTTTTTTTTCCTTTTTCCTCCGTTTTAACATCACAACTGTGTGTTTTTAAACACATTTTATGGTTGTAACATGCCTGCAAATTTTGCAAACCTACTGTCAGCTAGAATGGCCAATCTGATCTTTTTCAGGCCAATATTCTCGGCTTTTCAGTGTCAGCATTTAAGAAAAGAAAAATAAAGCTGTATTTAAAAAGACTGATTTTACTTTTCCTGTGGGCCGCTATGCTTTGTATACACGGGTGGGCATTGGGGTGGAAAAGGTTGAGAACCCCTGTATTAAGGGACCTTGGCCATATGTATGGGTATGTTCATACGTATGGGTTGCTCAGCTACCTGTTACTACAGCATTAGAAGTTTAGATCATTGCTATCCATGCACTCGTTCAGTTTTACTCTTTATAGCTGGCTAATTTGACAACCCAATTTATAAATCCTGTATTTCAAAACTTGAAGGTGTTTTGTTCAAGTAGAAGGCTGATTTAACACAATGGCACTCCTGTCAGATCACCTGAAGAATGGAGCTTTAAAAGCCATCCGTCACAAATTTTACAGCCAGAGTGAGAGGCACAGATGGGTCACACAGAAAAATGTGAGTGCTTTTTGAAGAGATCATTTGTTGCGAAAGATGTAAATTGTAATTTAGCTCTAAAAATAATCAGCGGGATCTACAAAGTACACCAGAGCCTCTGAGTTTTCACATTTAACTAAACAGCATGTCCATTACTGAAGTGTTTACAGGGCTCATCTCCCCGACTAAGTATCTATACACACGACAGATGGTTCATGTTGAAAACTCAGGTGTTTATTTTCTCTCTTTTTTTGTCAGTTCTTTGTATTCAGCCTCACACACGGTGAATTTAGAGGGATGATCCAGAAGTGCTCGTTCATTCTATAAAAATGTGATGGCTTAAATATTTATGAAAACAACTAAGTCTAGCCTCTGTATTCATTGTGAACCATGTGGCATGTCTGTGGTCAGTAATAGAGAAACAGTACAGCTTATTGTTTCCATTTAATGTTAAAATTCAGAGATATAGACTACTGCGCAAAAGTCTGAGGCCACCCGTCATTCAGTTCATTTCCAATCAAAATGGCTGTCAAGTGCGCTATTCATTTTTTAGCATCAGGAAAAAGGCAGAAAACTTACATCAAACAGCAAATGATGCAGAAAAGTCTACAGCTAAAATATAATACTAATATTTTCAGTGCTTAGTGTGTCCAATGTGTGCCTTTATAACAGCGTCCATTCTTTTCAGGAAACTTGCTTTCAGTTTTTGAAGAAATCAGCAGGAATATTTTTCCACACCTCCAAAGTTCAGTCTTAGAAGTTGGTTGCATTTCCTGCTTCTCATGATCCATGTATTGTTGTAAGCCTACCAGCTCAGTTAACACCTGTGGTTTGTTCAGATCTGAAGCAAGAGTGGAGCTTGATGTTCTCCTCTTTCTCAAAGATGAAAAAGTGCTGTTTATCTGCAGGGAGCAGTTTTGGTGGTCTACCAGGTCTTGCACTGTTGTTAGGAGTCTCATTTTCTCTGTTTCTTTGAATTTTTTCTACATTTTTTGAATTTCAGTTTTGGAAACCTCTTTTTTTATGTATTTTGCTCTGACTTTCTCTTTCTGTATGCTGGTGTGTAATCTAATATCCTCAGAAATATATCCTGAAAAATGAATAACGTAATTAAATTAAATTCAATAAATGAAACAAGGGCCTCTGATTTTTTGCACAGCACTGTGGATGTTTCAGGTTTCAGTTGACTCTTTTTATTCCACAGCCCTCTTAGTTAAGACAGTTAAAACCTGTTCATTCATTCTACCCTTCTAGTCATCTGTATGTGCCGTGGACTCGTATTCGTAAAAAGTGCTCTTGCTGTTACATTTTGTGCAGCTTTAATTCAGTCACTGAAGCCTTGGAGCATTTATTGTGTATTAAACTTCTAGAATTTTGGATTTGTTCAAGGCAAACCGCGTTCTTGTTGCAGTTCTGCTGGGTTCTGTCCTTGTTTTTCCAATACAAGACACACTTGTGGATTCCAACTGATTGATAAAGACCTTACCAGCATTTCATTCTCCTGGTTTGGTTTGGTCTGCCTTGTGCATCCTGTATCTGTTGCAGTAGCCTTTCCGGAAAAAACTGGTAACGGAGTTAAGGGGAGTTAAAGGGCCAGTATTACACACACTCGCAAAAGAATGCTTTTTGGGAGTAATAGAGTTTAATGTACTTTGTACCCATTGTTAAACATTTTAAAACATCCCTAATCCATAGAGTCTATGTTTATATAATCTAAGCTGCAAAAATGGCCCCGTTTTAGTTCATCATGGCTGTGATGTCACAAAATGATTAAATGTTGTGCTGTTCCTGGCTGTTGGAAAGAAAAATGTGTCACTGCTGCCTTCCAAAGCTTCCAGACGTTAGAAACGGTCCAGACAGCTTTTAGAATGAGGTATATAACCTCAGGGAACCCAATCAGAAGCCAGAGGCCATTTCATATATCAGTCTTAAAGGTACAGTAACCAAATAACCTGTTTAATTCTAAGAGATAAAGACAAGTTGAAAATGGTCATGTAAAATGAGTTATGATTGTTTTGGTACATAAAACCACTCATAAGTTATAAATGAACTTCGGGGGGGGGATAAAACACTCTCTCCCTCACTCACTCTTTCTTTCTTTCTTTTTCTCTATCTCTGTCTCAACCTTTCTCTTTCACCTTCTCTCCAGTGCCTACTCGTTCCACGTGAGTGCGGATGGGCAGATGCAGCCGGTGCCCTTCCCTCCTGATGCCCTCCTGGGCCCTGGCATCCCTCGCCACGCCCGCCAGATCCACACCCTCAGCCACGGAGAGGTGGTGTGCGCCGTCACCATCAGCACCTCCACGCGGCACGTCTACACCGGCGGCAAAGGCTGCGTCAAAGTGTGGGACATCAGCCAGCCGGGCAGCAAAAGCCCCATGGCCCAACTGGACTGTCTGGTCAGTTCACCCTCTCTCAGTCGCTCTATTTAGGGGGAAGAGGTTGGTGGAATTAATTTAGTAATAATTTGGGTACAGCAAGTGAAAAAAGTTAAAATGTATGTATGTATACGTACAAAAGGTTGTATGGCACTTAAATGGGTTTTAAGTGATGCTTCATGAGAAATTATAGTTACTTTTACCCCAAATTTAGTACATCATTTGAGATATCTAGTTCTAAGCCTGCTTCTTTAGTTTTGTGTAGTGTGTTGCATAGCTAGCCATCTAAAAGTTTGAATTTTCTCCATAGTTTTGTCCATCTTTATAGATTACAAAATGTCATACAGTCCAAAAACTCTTTTGGAATTTTGGAATTTTTGGAATTTTTGCTAAACTATTACTTTAATTGCTTTAAATCAGCATCTGCCAATCAGTGACGAACCATGACTGTTATAGCTAGGCCTTCGGTTTGGGTCATAAATTTAAAAAAACTCTGTCAAAACATGAGGAAAAAAAAATGTCTACGATAATGCTAACTTCTGCTATTATCCCTATTGGATTCAAGTAGTTTGTTAGCGCTAAACTAACGCCAATTCACCTAACTTTCTGTGCTTAACTTGGAGCTTGTGACAGACACATTAGCACATATTTTACATTATAGCAGTTTCAGTGACTCTTTCTACAGATGGTTTAGAGCTGCCGCTGCTGTTTTCCATTTCTAACAGCCCATTGTTTAGGCTGCTACTCATATTTACTTTCAGTGATGTATCTAGAACTTTCAGAAGGCCTAGAGTGACATTTTTTCTCAAATTGGTCCTGGCGATTGGAAATCAAAACATGATTGGTTGATTCCTCTGTCACTTTGTAATTATGATAATAGGTATTTGGCCTTCTCTTCAGCTCCTAAAGTCCCAACCAATAGAAAATCTCCCTTTGCTACATCTACTGAGATACCACAGAGAAAAACAGTTCCTGATTGGCCAGTTTTCTTTTGTGTGTTTCAAGAATGTAACCCATTTGTTTCCTTCCAGAACTTAACAATGAAATAAGAGTAGTACCGTAATACCTTTAGAGTTTAAATATAAGCATGATTCTACTTTTTAGTTCCCAGAAATCATCAGAGCTTTTTCTGTCCCTTCATCCAATCAGAACAGGGACAACTACATCCGCTCCTGCAAGCTCCTCCCAGATGGGCGGACATTGATAGTTGGAGGGGAAGCCAGCACTCTGTCCATCTGGGACCTGGCCACGCCCACTCCACGCATTAAGGCGGAGTTAACGTCCTCCGCTCCAGCTTGCTACGCGCTGGCCATCAGTCCAGACAACAAGGTGTGCTTCTCGTGCTGCAGCGACGGCAACATCGTAGTGTGGGACCTGCACAACCAGACGCTCGTCAGGTAACCATGGAAACGTACATAGAGGATTTTAACACTGCAGTTTCATTACAGTGAAGAGACCCACTTCCCTTGCTGAGTGTACAATTCAAGCCCAGTGAAAGACAAGAGGTCTAATATTGTTTTTAAAAATGCAAAACTTTTAACTGATGTAGCTCCTCTCCTGCTGACTGTCAGTCATTATTATTGTCTGCTGCTTGATGTGCCTTTTGAATCTTCTCAGTGCTGATTTGAGTCTGTAGCTTGTTTATGGGCATGACATGATAAAATGCTAGCCACATCATTTTTTCAGCCCATTCTGTCAGAAAAAGAACTGTACAGGCACATTTTGGTCCATTAAGTTACAAACAACAGAAATTTATCCTCAAAGGTGCAACAATAGTTAATACTTAAGTTTCAGTTGTGTACCATAAGTAAGTTTTAAAATATGCTACACTTGTTTTCCCAGAGAAAGATGCATAATAACAGTTATATAACAGTCCAAGAGAGCACAGTTGGCCTTGCTCTCTGGGTGGGTAGGATGGCCCCCCGGCTTCTCCCCCCATCACTCAGCGCAGTGCTAGTCAGCGCAGGCGTCTGTAAGCTGACGTAACAGATCTGGCAGTGGGTGCTTTCCTCCAAGCATGTTCGGCCGCCCAGTGACATGGTGTTAGCGGCAGTTCGAAAAGATGCCCTAGCGCTTCACAGGTCTCGGAGGAAGCCTGTGCTAGCCTTCTCCTTCCTAGTGCTGGTCGTATTGTGTGATTGGGGGAGTCCTAACTAGTGGGTGGAATTGGAAACGACTAAATCGGAGAGAAAATTGGGGGAAAAAAAACATTAAATATAAAACTGATGTCCCGTCAAGGCTTTTGGAGTCAATTCAACTTAAGAATGATACTGCATTAAAATAGGATTCAATTGTGTTCGCTAACTAAAAGTACTGAAGACATACAGTCACATGCAAAAGTTTGAGCACCCTACATTTTATGTTTTATTTTTTTCCTATTATGTTACATTCAGCAAATAAACAGTCATTGAGTATTAAAGTGTGTTCTCTGTTAGAGGATGTTATTTTATATTCACTTAGAAAATCAACAATACATCATTTGACCAGGGGCGCCCAAACTTTTGCATACGACTGTACCTTTGAGGGTCTCACCTTAGTGACAGTTTAGTACCTTTTTCCTGAGAGTGCAGTGCAGTTTGCTTCTTATTAGTATAATGTCTAGAAATTCACCTGCTTAGCTCCGCCTCTCCACAGATCCTCAATGCAGGAACGCTGCCTGTCTCCATGGAAAATGAATAGGATGAAAAAGGAACAGTTTGCTGCACTGTGAAGCAAATACAGCATTAAAATGTGTCAGACTCAGCCAGAAACTGCTGAGCTACACAATAGTGTAATTAGTGTCCACGTCAGTTATCGTTTATTGTATTTCCTCGTCCACAGGCAGTTCCAGGGCCACACAGACGGAGCCAGCTGTATCGACATCTCCAACGACGGGACCAAACTGTGGACGGGGGGTCTGGACAACACAGTGCGCTGCTGGGACCTGAGAGAGGGCCGGCAGCTCCAGCAGCACGACTTCACCTCACAGGTACTGCAGCACCAGGAAACTGTGGGAAGTGGGGTTCAGCAAACTGAAAGAGCAGCTGAATCATACTAAAAACATACTGGAAGTTTTTTTAATCACATATTTTACCTCGTTTCTGTTCATGTCTGTGTAGATCTTCTCTTTGGGCTACTGTCCTACGGGGGAGTGGCTCGCAGTGGGCATGGAGAGCAGTAATGTAGAAGTGCTGCACGTCTCCAAACCAGACAAATACCAGCTGCACCTGCACGAGAGCTGTGTGCTCTCTCTAAAGTTTGCCTACTGCGGTACGAGCAGCCGAACACTGGCACCGTCTCTTTCTTTCGTTTGAATGAATATGTATAGAAGTGCACTGTGATACACGCTGAGCTGTTCTTTGTGTTTTGCAGGCAAATGGTTTGTCAGCACGGGAAAAGACAATCTGTTAAATGCGTGGAGAACGCCGTATGGAGCCAGCATCTTCCAGGTAAGAGAGATGAAGGATAGCAGAGGAAAAAAATCATAAAGAGAATAGTCAGAAATTATCAGAAGAGGGAGGCTGAGTCCCATCCACTTTTCGGCTCTCCTCACGTCTCCCTATTCGCTCCTGTTAGCCCGACCACAGGAGTGTGAAAACGCATTGTGCCACACCTGTCTTTGATTGGCGATTAGACTACATCAGTTTTTAAACGTTAGAATCGAGTATATAAAATGGACAGTCCAGTTTTTCTCATATCTGATTGGCTGAGTCATGTTTAAAGCCATTGTAAAATACTCTATATACGCACATATAACCGCGGCCATCGTTTCAACTGTGTATTAATACAATACAATAATAAGTTATTAAAAACCATTGTGCAGTTCATCGCATGCTCTCCTATGTGGGCAGTATGGGTAGCAGGTTACTTTACTGAACTGAGTAAATAAAGTTTAAATCATGTAATCCACATGCAAACGTTTGAACACCCCCGGGTAAATTGCCTCTACAAGGATCAAACTTAATTAAGCCATTTTTCTGCACACTTTCAATGTACAATTTCTATATATTTGCTGAGTTTAAGATGTTGGACGCAAAATATAAACTGTGCCAAAACCTTTGTACAGACCACATTCTGCTTTTATTTTTTTTTTCCCAATATGGTAAATTCAGCAAATGAACATCAGTGGTGCATTAAAATGTGCCGAGGTTTGTTCTCTGTAGATCAGGGGTGTCAAACTTAACCTCTAAAAAGGGCCATATTTAAAAATGTCAGCTGTGTTTATTTCATTTTTACTTAACATTTTGCCGTGAGCCGAACACGCTGGGAACTGCAGTGCATTTCAGGGTTAAACAGGCGAATAATAATAGGGAATTAAAATAATTTCACGGGCTGAATAGGACTGTGTCACAGGCCTGACTCGGCCCGCAGGCCTTGTGTTTGACACATGGGCTGTAGAGGATGTGTTCACTTATTTTCAGTCAAAGAATCAGTAAGTATGCAGCTGGACCAGGTGCACTGTATGCACTCATCTTCAGGCTAAATAAAATTCTTGGTTTTGCTTTTGTTGCCTTTTTGTCTGCTGGTCTGTAACGGCTCCTGCAGCCACATTGGTGCATTGAGTGTATGTTTAAAACTAATTGTGAATCGTACTGACATAATTGGATCAAATCATGATGAAATTCGATATTTCATGATGACTGAATCGTTTCTTAAAGAACTGTAATCAAAATCAAATCAGACTCTGAAGTTTATAGCCTCTTTGCCTTTTAGCTCACCTTACCATGCGTCTGATATCTCGCAGCACCTTCCTCTGATTCTCAGCGTCATTTGTATCACTGTCGGAAAGACCCTCGGTGCATTGCTGCGAGATTGATAGCCCTTGTTTGTTGAGAGTGTGTGCGCTGTGCAGAATAGATACAGCTGTTCAGAGAGAGCGCGGCAGGGCTGATGACTTTATCGGCAGCCGGGAAGGAGAGAAAAAATGCACGATTAATATTTCAAATGAACCCGCTGATGTAGCCAACTAGGGTGCTATTTATTTTGGCTCAGCCTAATCATCGTACGCAAGCTAGTCTGACATGCACATTTTTCTCCTCCCTTCTTCCTCTCTCTCTCTCTCTCTCTCTCTCTAGTCCAAGGAGTCCTCGTCCGTCCTGAGCTGCGACGTCTCCCCCGACGACAAGTACATCGTCACAGGGTCCGGAGATAAGAAAGCCACTGTGTATGAGGTGGTGTACTGAGGCAACAGGAGAGAGGGAGGGAGCGATGGATGAATGGATGGAAGACAGAATGAGTGAAAGAAGAGTGGGCAACCATGGGCAACAACACATCCTCTTCCCAGACAGTATTTCCCTGCTCAGTACCCGCAAATGCACCCACCCACCCCACCTCCACCTACCACACCTCCACCAACCCCATTCCATCTCCTCAGAGAGAGAGAGAACGACAGTGAGAGATAAAGAATGAGACAGAGAGAGGGAGAAAGAGAGCAGTAGCGAGAGAGGGAGGGTAATTAGCGCAGTCTCTAGATGAAGAGCTCAGCAGAGAGGAGAAAAGCCCACAGGAGACAGCGAGCACTTAGGGAGCTGCAGCTCACAGAAAACACACACATACTAGACAATCGATTCATTAGTCCCAAAAAAAGCCTCCACTGTAACGAGCCCCAACACAAGCAACCCCTCCCACGAAAAACCCAGAGACAGCAGAATGAGCAAGCTGTGGCCTGGCCTTGGCTGGATTTTAAACCCAATTTCCTCCCTAATTTAGTCATTGCCTGTTCCCACCGCTAGCCGGGCCCCCCATCACACAATAGCTACCAACCTGGGAGGATATGAGCGCTAACACGCTGACACAAGCAACGGCGCTGCACAGCTAAACGCGCTTGGTGAACAGTAACAGTGCATTCGGACACTAATCAAATCAGATGTTTGGATGTTTGGCACATCACGAAATCCAAGCCACCAGTCGTTTGTGGTCTTGCCTCTACACTTATAGAAAATAATATAAACTACATAACAAATAGAAGTGTAGAGGGTGCACTGTTTACTGTTGATATGTTTGTTGAGTAGGTATCTACAAATACATATATATATATATATATAAATGTGCAAAAGTTTTAAACACCTGAAAAAATTGCAGTAAAAAACTCTTTATATGAAGTAAAAGTGCGTTCATTTACTCAGAAAAGCCAAAATGCCCTGTTAGAATAACTACAAATAAGATTAATGCGACCCACTATTATTTTTAGTTATAGAATCAGTGGCTGGTTTGGCTCATCAGTACTTCATTATGGTAATGAAATTGAACAAATCCATGTGAAAGTTTGGAGGGACAATTCTATAAAGTGATAGTCACAGTGTTGTAGTAGCTGGAACTAACTTATATCAATAGAGCCATCAATGAAACTCACTATTTAAAAGCTGTTTTTTATTCAGAGGACAAGAATTACTTGTCCAAAAAAATCATCAGCTAGTTGGGGACTAATGTTTGGTGCCAGACTCCTCCTACACTGACCTCAGCCATCATCTTGCCCTGCAAATTTAGGTTCCTTGGTTCCTGATGGGGACCTGCTTATTCAGTAGAGGTAGGTTGTCAGTCATTTACAAACACTGAAGTGTTTACTGTATTTAGTCGACCATATTGGTGCACTGTTTGCCGGCTTGGTCAACTGTGTTAAATTGGAATATTCTTGCTTGTAAATCTGGGTAACAAAGAATTGTGTTTACGATCTGTATTTACAGAAAAGTTTGTGGTAAAATTAGAAAATCTTCGAGTTCGATGTCTGAACGTACCACGTCTGTCCAGATTTTTATACGTGAGCTAATCAGCACCTGCACTGTACTGTGCTTAACAATGAGGGGAGATGGGAAACAAGGCTGTCCTTCACCACACAGAGCGCAGGACTTATACTCTTCAGATTAGAACTAGCGTTCCAGTTATGATGTGTTCACAAACACAATACGCTACTTCCCTATATATTCCAATTAAATATTCATATGGTGATTCCCAGCTGAATTCTCCAGCCCGCGCTTTATTTTCATCTCCCACAAGAGGCTCCCCCAGAGTCTAATGAGGAGCAGGTTGATCTCTCAGTGGGTTTCATGCAGCAAACGCTGAACAGCAGCACTGTTCATTGTAATTCCAGTGGCCCAATATATGTACACGGCACTTAACGGCGCTTTACAGTCTGACCACTGGATCTCACACCACTGCAGAACATGGTTGGTTGAAGCTCATGTTTGATTGAGGCATAAAACAGAAAAGCAGTTCAGAACTTTGCTTGTAACAGTGCCAGAGAAATCCACACTCTCCCTGCAGCCAGACTCAGGTTAGCTTCATGCCCAAGAGGCCCTAGAATATACCCCTGTTGTACCTCACAGTTTTAAAGAGCTGTGGTTGCCCACCCAACCTGTGATGTTTGAAGGATGAAGTCAAGCGATCCACGCACCACGAAACCCTGCTGGGAGCAAATTTTGTTCTTTTGTTTTCTTCAACATGTTCCGTTTCTTCAACTTTATCTGATCTGTGAACCAGAGGGCTTTTCTCGGAATCGCAGGAAGGGAAAACTTTTGGATGGACTGAAAACTGAGTCTTTTGCTTGCTACCTTTCCAAACACAACAAAGAACTGTATGATTTTTTTTAATGGAAATTAGTAATAGTGCTACGGTGTTTTGTTCTGTTCGGTCTGTTGTTATGCAGAAAGTATGGTGTATTTTTCTTTTCTCCTTTCTATAAATGGCTGAATCTATGGCTGCCCAAAGACGGTGGGATTTGTCTTGTGTAAGCCGGACCTTCTCCACTGCCTTATCGTCACAACCTATCTTTAAATGTCATGCTATCGGAATATCTGTATCTACTGTTGCCTAATGCTTTGTTTCTATACTGAAAAACAACGTCCAGTGTCAAGCGCTCACTCTTTCTCTCCCTCTCTCTGAAGCCAAGGACTTTTTTCTGCAAAGGCACAGCTGTGATATCCCTGTGTAGCACTTCCTGTGTGATGTACCAGACATGCATACATTGATTAATTAAACTTGTGGTCATATTTTGAAGCTCTCGTCTTTGTGGGGCTGTTTACTACATCTGTGCATAATGACTACGGAGAGTAACATCTCATTTAACCTGAATGACACTGCAATGTAACAATCATTCTCAATGCATGAATTACTTGATGTACTACGAAGCAGTGTTAATTTGATAGTACAAAAGTCAGAGACCACCCTTTATTTATATTCCATTAAAGCACTGGGGGTGGGGTTTTCAACACTGGAGTTCAAAAATTATTCAAAGATACAAGGAAAAAAGGGCTCCCAACAGCCAGGCAACACCTGGTAGACCACCAATCAGCCACTATCAGATAAACAACACTTGCATCTTTGAGAGAGAGGAGAAAATCAAGCTGCTTCAGATCTGAAAACATCCAGGTGTTTCTGTCCATCCTTCCACTGTGAGAAGACAACTCAATGCTGTGAGTTACTGAGAAAAAATTTGCAGCTCAAACGAAGAATCTGGTGTTCTTCGAACAATGGACTGACCACCCCAGAGTCCAGACCTCCGCATCACTGAATGTGTTTGGCATTATTTGGATTTTGAAAAGTAGAAAATGCAACCAACTTCTAAAACTGAACTTTAGAGGTGTGGAAAAAACATCCCTGCAGATATATTTGAAAGACAAAGTGAGTCTGCTGAAAAGAACAAAAGCTATAATAAAGGTAAAGGGTGGAGACACCAAATACAGAATAAATGATGCTGCATTTAGTTGTTGAAGTTTCTGTGTAATTTTCTGTTACGTAGGTTTTCTGCTTTGTTCTTGACACAAATATGACTGGAAGGTAAATGAATGGTGATCTCTGCCTTTCACATAGTAGTCTATAGACAAACTGTACTGTAGTCAGTGTATTAAACCGAGTTTTGGTTTGTTCTGCTTTTAAGGAGCTTTATTTACAGTTCATACATAAGAAGTATCCAACGAAAGTCAAAATACTTTTCATTGTGACCCGACATACAGTATACACGAGAAAACACGCTAATGTGGAGTGTCGATACAGCCATTTCCCTGAAATCGTAGAATATTAAAATCACGACCCTAGATGGGACTGTCATCTTATCATTACACAATCATACTGCTGCTGAATTCGAGCCATTTGGATCTGTCTGAAGCGCCGAGCTGCACAGCTGAGATGAGCCGAGTCTCAAGAGGCTCAGCACAGACTGGATGAAGAGGGCAGAGAAATGGCCGCAGTCTTTAGTCCTTCCTCTGAAACCAGCCCAAACCCGCTCAGCGTACTGCTGCTCCTCCACTGTCCATTTCCACATGGAAAGAGACTTTAAAAAAAGAAAAAAAAAAAAGAAAAAAAAGATTCTCTTTTCTATTTCATTCACTACAGAGGTTTCATCTTGTTAAAAAAAGAACAAAAGGAAAAACAAAAAAGGAAAGGAGAGGTCTTTGGAGGAATCCCATGTCTCTGAAGCTAGACTACCAGCTTTCTCACAGCATTAAAAAAACAACAAGGTCAGTCCTGTTCTGGAGCTGCACCGTCTCCCCTCTATGCCTGCCCCTAATGGAAGTCAGGGAGGGGGAAAAAAAAAAAACAAAAAAACGTATGAGCTTTTTCCAAGTCCGTGTCCCATTGCTCTGTTGCGCGAGTCACTGGCCAAATCAAAGGCGAATCTTGGTTTCTGCTCTGCCGTCCACTGAGCTCTTCTCTTGATGAGGGACTGTCCAGTCTGCATTCGTTTTAGTAAATGACTTCATACACAGTGGCCTTCTTGTCTCCTGAGCCGGTCACGATGAACTGGTCATCAGGGGAGATGTCACAGCTGAGGACTGACGATGACTCTTTTGACTGGAGGCAAAAAACAGAGTTTGAGAGTTTTGCCCATCACAATAAACGCATCTATTTTGGTCTTTCCTCCAATTGCAAAGTAACCTTAGGAATGGTGGCATATTAGTTATGTAGCATGTAATACAGATCAGCATGTGATACGGATCATTAGAAATGATACAGAACATTGTAATTAAATAGATAATTGTGTCCAAAATGAAACTGAAACAGTATGATACCTGGAATATGCTGGAGCCATAAGGAGTTCGCCATGCGTTCAGTAGATTATCTTTACCTGTGCTTACGAACCATTTACCTGAAATATATGAAATGGAAATATAAAAAAAGGTTCTCTGTATCAAACTACACACAAAATATTGAGGAAAACAAAAGGAAAAGTGCATTTAGATGAAGTAAAAGTCGTACCGCAGTAGGCAAACTTTAGAGAGAGCACACAGCTCTCGTGCAGGTGCAGCTGGTATTTGTCTGGTTTGGAGACGTGCAGCACTTCTACATTACTGCTCTCCATGCCCACTGCGAGCCACTCCCCCGTAGGACAGTAGCCCAAAGAGAAGATCTACACAGACATGAACAGAAACGAGGTAAAATATGTGATTAAAAAAACTTCCAGTATGTTTTTAGTATGATTCAGCTGCTCTTTCAGTTTGCTGAACCCCACTTCCCACAGTTCCCTGGTGCTGCAGTACCTGTGAGGTGAAGTCGTGCTGCTGGAGCTGCCGGCCCTCTCTCAGGTCCCAGCAGCGCACTGTGTTGTCCAGACCCCCCGTCCACAGTTTGGTCCCGTCGTTGGAGATGTCGATACAGCTGGCTCCGTCTGTGTGGCCCTGGAACTGCCTGTGGACGAGGAAAAACAATAAACATGAACACTAATTACACTATTATACAACTCGAGTTTCTGACTAGAATCTGATGAATTGTGCAATTTAAGTCACTCTACTCTGGTAGCTGGTGCCTCTGTGGTTACCTGACGAGCGTCTGGTTGTGCAGGTCCCACACTACGATGTTGCCGTCGCTGCAGCACGAGAAGCACACCTTGTTGTCTGGACTGATGGCCAGCGCGTAGCAAGCTGGAGCGGAGGACGTTAACTCCGCCTTAATGCGTGGAGTGGGCGTGGCCAGGTCCCAGATGGACAGAGTGCTGGCTTCCCCTCCAACTATCAATGTCCGCCCATCTGGGAGGAGCTTGCAGGAGCGGATGTAGTTGTCCCTGTTCTGATTGGATGAAGCAAGAAAAAGTTCTATGAAGTTGACAGATGCTGACTTTAAAATAACAGCTTTGCAAAAATGTAGCATTTTATATACTGAAATGGACAAAAGTATGAACAAAATCGAGGCATCAGGATGGCTGCTATTACTGTTGCTAGATATGAGACATGCTGATTTAGGCATGCAGTGCTAACTAGTGTTCATCAGCATCCATTACGTCTCAAAGCTCTGGTTCAAAACTAAAGCAGTTTTGGACCAAAGATCTTCACTGATCTGCTACATTTTGTAATTACAGGGAATTTTTTTGATTTTAACTTTGATTTTCCACTAATATTATTTCAAACCCAACAAAGTGTTATATAACCTCTTTGCTGTTCCGACCTGACTCCTTATAGATTATTGAAATTTTAGCATTTTTACAAACTGTACTGTAATAAGAGCCCCCCTACGTAGAGCGACTGAGAGAGGGTGAACTGACCAGACAGTCCAGTTGGGCCATGGGGCTTTTGCTGCCCGGCTGGCTGATGTCCCACACTTTGACGCAGCCTTTGCCGCCGGTGTAGACGTGCCGCGTGGAGGTACTGATGGTGACGGCGCACACCACCTCTCCGTGGCTGAGGGTGTGGATCTGGCGGGCGTGGCGAGGAATGCCAGGGCCCAGGAGGGCATCAGGAGGGAAGGGCACCGGCTGCATCTGCCCATCTGCACTCACATGGAACGAGTAGGCACTGGAGAGAAGGTGAAAGAGAGAGATTGATGGTGGGAGATTTCAAGACATCTCTTGTCAGGAGCCAGATGAGCAAGTAGAAAGATGAAGAACAGCAGAAGGAAGGATTCAAAAATAAGAATAAAAGTTGGAAAACTTACGGCTTTCCTGAGGCTGCAGGCTGAAGGCTAGCAGGTAGGCCCGGGACCCTCATGTGGGGGTGAGGGGACTCATAGCCCACCTAAAGGACGCAAAGACAAAACTTAAAATGCACACTGAATCTCAAGGGTGCAGGCAACATCTTTACAGGTAGCTCAGCATTTTCATGGGTTACATTCAGTTTCTGTAGGGTAATGCAGATAATGCTCTAGATCAGGTGTGTCCAGCTCTGGACTTGGAGGGCCTTAGTCCAGCACAGTTTGGTGATTTTCCTGCTCCAACACTCCTGATTCAAATCAGCAGCGAGTTACCAGGTTTAGTACATCTCTTCAAGTGAGAAAGCTGTTTTGGAACTGGACACCCCCCAGTCTACAGCAATGTAGTTGTGCTTTGGACCTGAGGTGCATTAAAAAATTGTAAATCAAAGAAGAAACAGATCTATTTATATTGTAGAAATGATAAAACGGCATCTCACCCCAGGTGAGCGTCCATATCCAGCAGCAGCGGCGGCGGCGGCAGCAGCGGCCGCGGATCCGTTCATGTGAGGGGAGACGAGGTGCAGACCAGCTCCGTACCCTGCAGCCCCCGCCAGCTCTCCGTTAACCCCCGGAGGAGGCAGGCCGAAAGCTCCTGTAGGATACGCCCCCTGCACGGCCAACGGGTTCCTCAGACCCAGAGCTGATTCACAACACACAGCAGTTTGTCAACAGGGCAGTCTGTTTTTATTACGGCAGATTAATAATCATCACGGATGTAGATGATTACAAAAGTTTGAACACCCATATTTTGTTCATTTTCAGTTAACACATCTTCTACAAGGAACCAACTAAAATATGCCATTTTCTGCAAATTTTAGTGCACAATTTCTATTTCGTTGGAACCAGACATTTTTCCAAGCAATTTTGAGCCGTATCTTTTGGTCCGTTCACCATGAAATTTATGCACAATGTAAAGCCCAACAGGTATTTTCAAATTATGTCAAAAACTGGAAAACAACAAAAATGGAGATATGAGGTTTTGTTCCTACAGCAGCGATTTATTTCAACATATGGGAAAAAAAAAAAAAATTATATATATATATATATGTGTGTGTGTGTGTGTGTGTGTGTGTCTTTGCACATTATGTTTTTTTCCCCCCAATTCAGCAAATAAACACTAACTGTGCGTTAAAATGCGCAAATCTAAAAAGTGTGCTCTGTAGAAGTCTATATAGAGGTCTATATAAATCTGTAATTTCACCAAAAATTTTCAAAACACAAACACACACACTCATCTGGAATAACCCACAGTAATAAAGCAACATTTTGATTGGTTGTAGGGCTCATTTGCATATTGCAGCCTTCTGCAACTGTACTGCAGAGGCCAATATCACAACAATGATTAAACAAAATGAACTGTGGAGTCCTACTACACAGAAGACCCTCATTATTATATCACAATACTTGGGATACAGTTGTGCTGTGATATTGTGAGAGATCTGCGATGACATATATTACGGTTTATTATTTTTGACTCTTATTCCTTCAAAAGAAAACTGTTTTATCTAATGAATATTACACTTTATTCATCTCACTCTGCTCTTTTCATTGAAGCAAAACAGACCTGTGAAGTAGACAAATCAACATTCAAAAAACTGTACATACATTTACATATTTGGCAGATGCTTTATCTTGTAAAGCAGATAAGCAACAGACTTTATCCTCCCATATTTAACAAATGCTGTTATCCAGAGTGATGGTGAATGTAATGTTAGGATTCTCGCCCATTCTTCCCTGAGAGGGGCGAGAGTTTAATCCACTACACTATCTAACTTCCTAAAAGATCCACTAATAGAAACCTGGGCCTCCCCAGAAAGAAACAGTGTCATCTCACAGAAGGACATGCATTATGTTAATCTGCTGGTCTAACAATGGGCTTAATACACATTACAATGGTCACAAATAATTCACAAATATTAATTTTTGGGCCTTAGCATATAGATGTTATATTGGCTCCAGCATCCCACGCCCCCCCTGAAGATGAATGAATGAATGACAACAATTGTTTCCTCTGAGGTCTAGAAGGCAGATTTTCATATGTAATATTTTAAATATATATATTTTTAATTTTTTTTTTTAAAAGAATTACATTTCATTTTCTGTCTCTGTCACTCGGTAGACCACATTTGACATTGAAACTGCACTTGGGTAATTAATTATTATTAGTATGCATCGTGGCCGGACACTGGAGACATTGAGAGCAGACATAGTTTGAGCACCTCAAATACCTGCTGATACAGAGTCCTGCAATGCTAGCTTATCTGTTTTAAAATCACTGGGCAGTATTTGAGCCCAGCATCAATTAACCTAATGCTTTGTCCATCAGACTGCACGTCAGGCACTGTACACAAGCAATAATCCCTGAAAAAAGGTATAAGACACTGAAGACCACTACTGCCCTCTGCTGGCTGCCCTGACACAGCCCACAGCTCCAATGATGAAGACATCTTTCAGACACATGGATTTCTCTGGACTATAAGCCTTTGAGGGTCTTACCGAGAGGGTCCACACCTGGCTTGCCCGGGACAGGGCGGAACTGGGGTGGGCCACTGGGGCCTGGGGTGGACGAGTCTTGGGACATGGGTGTGCCTGGCTTCAGCACTGGAGTACTGGACTTCTCTCTCTAGGAGCAGGGAGACAAACGTATACATAGTATGATGGAGTGCACGGCCTTTACGTGGAGCTTCTGAGAAACTGAAAGAAGCTTTTGCCGAACTTTGACTAGCATTTGTTTCTGTCTAGCAGATGCTAAGGAACTGCTGCATCTACGACAAATCAAATGTGTCGCCTTGCATGCTTTTTATCAGATATAATGACACGGTCATAACGTTAATACAATGGAGAGTCCCTGACTCGTTTGGAATTTATCATCATTTTCCTTCTGCAAGCTTTCTTTTTATATCATCCATGACGAACAGTTTGCTTTGGTGTACACTAGAGAGACTCACAGAATTTAAATCTCACTCATATACATTAAAAAATGTGCTGAAAAAGGACCTGATGATGTAAAGTTGAAGCTCTAAGTTTACATACATGCCACATTTATTTAAACTCAGTTTTTCCTGACATTTAATCCTAGTACACATTCTAGTACGTACATTTTAAGAAATGTGAAATTTCTTAAAATCATCACATTCACGTTCAACTGTAGGAGACAGTCCTTCTTGCATGGTACAGTAACTTTGTGGTCCCATGGCCATTGGATGTTTTTGTTCGAACAAATGAAGAAAGTATATTCAGGTGTTTGAAAATTGCTCCCAAAGATGTAGGCAGGCCCTAAAATACTGCCACAGGTACACCTCCATTTAACTCAAATGATATCAATTAGCTTATCAGAAGCTTTTAAAGCCATGATATCATTTTCTGGAATTGTCCAAACTATTTAAAGGCACTTGGTGTATGTAAACTTCTGACCCAGTGCAGTTTTGATATAGTGAACTATACGTAAAATAATCTGTGCACATTTGCTGATAAAAGTTGCTTGTGTTATGTACAAAGTAGATTCTAAACAACCTGCTAAAACTATAGCTTGTTGACATTGAATCTGAGGGGATAAATGTGAGTTTTAATGACTCTAAATCTAATGTCAAGTCTAAATGGATGTAAACTTATGACTTCAACTGTATGTGAGAAATTGGCCTGAACCCATCCTGAAACCTGATGTATTATCAGGAAGAAGGCAACTTTCGGGGGTGAGTGATTCAAGATGTGGGAGGATCATGTGGATGCCTTAAGGCTTTTGCAGACCAGGCATGAATTATTTGTGCAGTTTATTCGCACGTTAACAAACTACCAAACGTGTATAACTGATGATATTTTGCAGAATAAACACGATTTTTCAGATGGCGAAACGTAACATTTCACTCGCTCTGTTTGACTTTTGCAAACTTTCGCAGACAACACAACCTCACGCAACCAATCACAGCAGTCTGTCATTGGCATTACGACACTAAGATGACTGATCGTCTGTATCCTAGCAACTAGAACTTTTGGAGGAAAAAAAGCCAAAACAGGAAAAGGATTACTGCTTTGTCACAGATGGTGTGAACATCTCCAAAAGCAGCCCAACTGTGTTATGGACATTTGAGCTATATGGTAAACACACTCAAAGTTTCAGCTCCTGAATAAAGCAATGAAGCTCTCCACACCACTTTCACTTCTCCAAAATGGAGAGTAGCTTGAAGACATTCTGCCTGTTCGTTTGTTTTTTCTAGTGCAAACAACACAGCTAAATAAATAAATAAATAAATAGTTACAACAAGAAAATGTATCCCGATATTTTGCATTTCTGTAGTTTATTCACATCATGTTTGGTGTGTAACTGTCTTTAGGATGGGGAAAGAAAAACATTTTGTGTGTGTGTGTGTCTGTGTGTGTCTGTGTGTGTCTGTGTGTGTCAGGGAAGGTAAAAAGAGAAAATATGGAAGGCTCATCTGGTTGTTTCAGGATGGAGAAAACCATGCTGTGTGGGCTGGAAGTGGCTCGTGTTGATGCCTTAGGATGGGGAACAACGTGTGTGTATGTGAGAGAGAATGTGAGTGCACCAGAGGGGGAGAAGTTTGGGGGAGGGGGGTGTAAAATGATGTGGAAGGCTCATCGGGTTGCTTTAGGAGGAAGAAGAACATGTTATGAGCGTGAGAGGGTGTGTGTACTGTGGGAGCCTCATCTCCTTGCTTTAGGGCAGGGAAGAACATGCACCGTGTCTTGGAGGTCTGCAACTCGACCCAAGCCAGATGAGGGCCAAGAAAATATCACATTTCGAGAGAGCTTTCATCAGACCTGGGTTTGTTTTCTAATGAGCGATTTCTTTTATGGAACAGGTTTTGCATATTCTGTCTCTATCTGGGCTTCCAGCCACCAATTTTTAAAATGCGTTAAAAAAACTGTAAGAGCAACAAGAAAAGTAAGAAAAAAGCTTTAAATATCACAAAACCGTGTTTACACTTTACATGTATTGATAAAATAAAAAAAAATGTGAAAGAACACTGACTTTGCAATTTTACGTCCTCTCAGAATTAATTGCACTGGCGGCATTTGCAAGAGTTTGGTGGGTGACAGCGAAGTGATACAGCTATTCCACTCCTTATTAAAGCCACTGCCCACTACGCCTTGCTGCTTTGAACTCGAGGCTACAGCTATGTACAGCTGACAGAGGGCCGTTAAAACTGCTCTACTGAGAGCTAATCAAGGTGTGAATCCCTCCATCGTATATACCACGCATGGTGAGCTAGAAATGTCATGTCATTTCCAGGAATTTGCGTAAAACAGCTGATGGAAATACTGATTGTGTTGCATTTTCTTTTACCAACTTTTCGCAACTTTGCTTAAAATTCGCAAAAAACTTTAAATGAAAATCCTGTTTCACACTTACGAACTGTCCTCTCTCTCGTAATGTTAGCTGCATTCGGAATAGCACCAAGGTTCAAAGAGTGAGTGAACGTGTCCTAAATGAAACCACAGATGATGAGTGGGGTGTGGTTGGGTTATCGGAAAAGTCAGAGCAGATCTTCCTCCTAGCTTGTGATGCTCTCCTGAAATTTGTTAATAATGTTTGCAATAGCAAGAGGAACTTGTGTAGTGAGGCTAACAGTTGATCAGTGGTCAGTGGATGCTGTTCTCAGTCAGGTACGTTTGTCAATCCCAGAAAAATATACTGATGGTAAAGACTGTTTGTGTATTACAGATGTATAAAATACCAGTTTATCCCAGAATGACATTTTGTTGTTGCTCAATTCAAGCACTTAGTAACAGTGTAAAGCACCATAAAAGCACGTCTGCCACAATACGTCTCTATTAGTGCAGCAGAGCAGGTTCAGGTTTTGAATTATCAGTACCAGTCGGGCCTGTTTGGGTCGTTCTCAAAGTCGAAGGCCTGGGTCAGGTTTAAGCCCCCGTGAAGAACTGCAGTGTACATAAGTGACAGAAGGTGAGTGTGTACCGGAGGAGGCTCTTTGCTGCGGGACGGTGAAGCAGCGCTGCTTGAAGAGGCGAGGGAAGTGGGGCTGGCCTGGGGCAGGGGCTCCTTTCGGGACGGGGGAAGCTTATCTAAGCCGTTCTCTCTGGAAGAGTACGAGTGAACGCTCCGTGGAGACGAGGGGTCCTGTGTGAAGAAGTGGGAGACACCACAAGCTCCTTTTACATCAGCTCTCTTCTAAGCCAAGTTCAACACAATGCCAGTAAGAAACTAACCTCGTCCACCACCAAGTTATCGTCACTCTTATCTGCATCGCTACCCTGAAGGAGAGAAAAAAGGCTCAGTTTTAGAAACCGAACAGTTTATTCACTTTCTGAAAATTAAAACTTCACAGCTTATCGCTTTAAGGTGGTAAATCATAAGAAATTGTATTATAATGTTTAACAATAGGACACATTCTATAATATTCAACCTCACATAAAGAGCCTCACTCACGTAGTCTGTGAACTCCTTCTCATCTGCTTTTCTTTTCTTGCCATTGCTGAGGTAGTCTGACGGCCTGCCTTTGTCTCCATTTGATAAGGAGCTCTGAGAGAGAAAGTGAGAGAGCGAGAGAAAGGGAGAAGAGCGGCAGAGAGAGAGAGAGAGAGAGAGAGAGAGCGGCAGAGAGAGAGAGAGAGAGAGAGAGAGAGAGCGGCAGAGAGAGAGAGAGAGAGGGGGATAAATCAAATCAACTCCATAACTGCTGGACCCAGAGGCAATAAAGCAGCCTAATGCATGGCTGACTGCTCTAAAGGAGCAAGGGTGAAAAAGAGGGAAAAAGAAAAGCAGAGAGGGAGGAGCAAAGAAAAAGACAGAAAGCAGACAGAGAGAGGATGACTGACCAAAAAAAACACAGAAAGAGCAAAGGGAGGATGAAAGTGCAAGAAACAGACAGAAAGGAAGGAAAGGGCAGGGGAAACTGCAAGTCTGGGTGGGGTTGGGTGATGGGGTTGGGTGGTGTGGTGGTGGTGGTGGGGGGGTGGTTCGGACGAAGAGAAAGGATGAAGAAGTGATACTCACCGGCCCAGCCTCGCGATCTGTGTGGAGCAGAGCAGGCCCACGTTCCCGAAGCCAATCAAAACGACCCAAACAAACAAAGCATGAGTAACATACTCAAATTAGTGCATTACAACCAACATATTTAATAACAGCACATATTTAAGGGCCCGAATCCTGAAGAAACAAGTTTTAAAAAAAATTAATAAATAAGTGGTTGTTGTACTTTGTAAACAATGTTAAAGTCTATACAGTCCATCTGTGGAAACTAAAATGCAAAAAGAGCCTGGTATTTTGAATCATCATGATAATGATGTCACAACCATGAAGCATTTCCATACAACCAATCTTTCAACCTACAGCTGTTTAGCTCATCCATTAACAAAGTGATAAGGAGTTTTGTTACTGCAGACACATTTAAGGGCCCATATCCTGTAGGAACATGCTAAGTTATTTCATTTATGTTGCAAAGTTACTGGAGCTGAAGGTGGTGAGGAAATACTGTTCTGTTTAACTTAACACGTTTTCAAAGGATTCTGGTATTACAGAAACTTCTTAAGTCTGAAGTCTTATCTGCTTAGTCACCATGACAAGCAACATGAAGCTATTACAGGTCAACAGTTCTTAAGTTCATAATATGATAATTAGCTCCAGATTAACTCCAGATAAGAAAACAGTATTACAGAAACTTCCTAACTAGAGCTATCTAAATTCTGTCTCAACTTTAAGATAAGCCCAAATCTGTCTTAACTTCTGTTTTAACTATATGTTTCTATTGTTTTATGCAGTAACAGGCATCACTATAAGTAGCATAATGACGCTACATTTATCTACACTGAAAACAGTGCTTGACTTGAGTTTTTTCTAAGTGTTTTAAAACCCCAGACGCTGCCGACACGACCTCCACCATCCCTCTTATTACCTGTGTTAATGTTGTTGATAAAATATTACAGTGATGGTGGTGAATAATGGACACAGAGCTGAACGTGTGTCTGTTTAATAGGAGGAATAACGTTAGCGCGGTTGGCTAACGTGTTTAGGAGACTGAAACTGAAACTGCAGAGCAGCGATGCTCTGATAAACAGCACAAAGCTCTGACACAATATACTTAACTTTCCATTTATTGTTTATCGTTTATCAGTAACGGTAGCTAACGTTAACCACCTGGCTAACTAGCTTGATTACTTTGACTACGTGTTTACGTTTCAGCTGTATGCGCGTGTGGTCGGTTGCTAGGTACCAGGCATGACAGTTAATGAAGTTAAGTTCTTGAAGTGAGATAAGATGCTGTAAGATAAGATTCCTAAATCACGATAAGATTTGCTTCTATAATACGAATTTGTGAAAACTTAAGATCTGACAGGTAAGATTTAAGACAAAAAGAACTTTCGGTAATACGGCCCCTGATCTCTGAAAAGAGTAGGGTTTCTGAGGGTTCATCTCGAATGCAAGTCACTTTTTGAACCTGGTGTGTCTGAACTCACTTGCAAAGAGATCAGCCAATCAGAAGAGCTCGTTTACATGCTCCAGTCTTGCAAAACGATCAAGTAAAAATAACCTATGAATGTTTTTGGTACATCAGACCACAAGCATAGAATATGGGCCATTTACCGTATCCTACAGCATTACCATTTACATCAGAGAAAAATACTGCGTCTTGTGGTTTGTGTCTCAGAACAGCCCAGGAAATCATCCGTTATCTAATTAGTTTGAGATTAAACAGTAAATGTGACTGAACGGCAGAGGTGCAGTTGTGTCCAGCTGGACGTGGCTTTTACCTCGGTGGTGCTCTGCGGCCGCGGCTGCTGCTGCTACGGCCTCCAGATGGGCTCTTTCGTCCTTGGCGGCCAGTTGGGCTCCCAGTGCCCCGGACAGGGCCAGCAGGCCCGAACTGCCCCCCAGAGCCAGGCCAGGGTGGGGTAGGCCCGATGGGTGAGGGGCCATGGGCAGACCCTGAGCAGCATGCTGGGAGAGGTGCTGAGCCTGCAGCTGTTGCTGAAGTGGAAGGAGAGAGAGAGAAAGAGGGACAGAGAGAGAGAGAGAGAGAGAGAGAGAGAGAGAGAGAGAGAGAGAGAGAGAGACACACACACACACACACACACATAGAAAAAGAGAAAAAGAAGAAAAATACATATTTGAGTTAAGGGGACATGCAGGGCAGCCACAGGGCCTGAAATAGAGGGAGAGGGACCATGGAGCCCAGGGGAGTTTGGGGAGGGGGGTGGGGCAACTTCAGTGCAGTTCCAACACTGCTGTAACACACACGCACAGATACACTCTCACTATGTTAAAAATAAACATGGCAAACAACAAATAATAATCTTAACGTAACTGAATGACAAGCTCTTTGATCTGAAGGGAAAAGCAAGATTTATCATAAATAAATAAATAACAATAACTAAAAAAAAAAACAAAAAAAACTTCAAAACCAAAAATAATGATTTCTGTAAGAAAAGCCACCCCATGAGAGGGACCATCCTGAACTACATGCCTGAAATTCTTTAAGCGTACATAAAATAATCTGCTAGAAAAGAGTGACCACTATGGTGTGAGGCTATTTACAAAATTATTTTTCACATGAACACTGTCCAAGCTCTCCATTTAGAATTAAACAGGTTTTGATGTTGCTGTGGACGTAAGACTGACACTTGCAAAATCTGATACTGCTTTTCAGTTTTAGCGATATATTTGATCGAAAACAAGCATTTTCTCCATAATCTATTTAATGCACTTTACTCATCATCTTAAAATCCATAAAAAAAGTAAACAAACAGTAGATTTCCTTTTTGAGAATGCACTTACATACAGTTTCTTTTGGGGTAATTTTGAAAAAATTACTTAGAACAAAACAGTCCTAATAAAACCAAGGTAGGTGTGTTAGATTAAGACATTCTATTAGCAGAAAGTACTTACGCTAACTTTTTTAAGCTTGCTTTAGTAAAATTAATATCATTTTATTCGTGGTACTGTGATATATTTAGACAACATTATTGAGTGCGTTTACATGCATTTAATAATCCGATAACTGCAGAAAATCAGATTTTGTCAGTAATCCGATCAAAGCGTTTACATGAGTAATCAGATAACTCCAGGTCTACATGAGTCAGGCAGTAATCGGATTTCTGCTTTACAACCAGCGAGTAAACTCACAGAAGAAGACACAACGTAAACTTTAAGGTAAAACTTGATGCTGTTTTAAACATCAACACTTTACCAGAAAATATGAACATATATCATCTAGAGAACGAAGAAAATTTAAATCCTTCATTTCGTCAAGCATGTAGTTGGTTTCAGCTTCTCTCCAAAAGTGTTTTGCTTCGTCTCACAGCAACGCTGCTAGCTTATATCCGGTACTGCGGCCTGTTTCGCACATGCGCAGACTGAGAAATCCGGAAGAAATCAGAGTAAGAGTTTATATGCACTGAGAAATCCGATTACTGAGCTAAAATCCAGCTCTCTTTATCGGATTTCTTAATCTGATTTTTGAAGCTTTACTCCGATATAAGAAATCGGAGTATGCTGTTTACATGACCATTTGAATAATCAGATAACTGCAAAAATCAGATTATGATCAGATTGAGTGCATGTAAACGCACTTGTTGACACTAAAATGCCTCAATACTGTCCAGCCCTAAATAACCTTCTGGCTCATTTCCCACCACACGACTAAGCGCCATAAGGAAGAAGAACCCACTTGCAACCCAGCTGCTCAATCTGACCTACTAATCTGACAATACAGATCAACAACCAATCTTCAACCTGACTGAAACAAAAATAAATAAATTTAAAAAAAAAAAAGGGATGAGAAGATGGAAGTACACACTGTGGGAGGCAGAGGGGGGAGTCCACGTACCCCTATCGATGCATTCAACTCCCCCATAGTCACCTGTTTGGCGCGTTCCATGGCCTGGACCACCTGCTGCTGGTGCTGTGGACAGGAGTCAGAAAAACAAACAGTAAACAACAAACAAAAACAAATAAACAAGCACAGAACCTAGAGGTATCAAACTATTCCACACGCATGAACCTCATCTAAACACTGGACCTGCATCCATTAAATACAAGCTGACCGTTTTCTCTTTGTGGGGGCAAAGCAATGCTTTTGTGGAAGAGTTTGAGAGAGAAAGATGCAGCATGTGAAAAAAAAGAGCAAAGAAAAAATGCAGGGCAAAAAAAAGACTGTGTGAGAAAGAGAAAGGGAAAAAAAATGTCACAGACTGAGTGGGTTTAAAAAAAAAAAAACAATATGACTCACTGCAGTGTGTGTGTGTGTGTGTGTGTGTGTGTGTGTGTGCGCGTTGCTCTTTGTTTCACCTCCTGTGAGAGGAAAGGGATGAGCTGTGCACAGATCACGTTCAACCGCTTAGCAATCTCCGTCTGCAGAGAGAGAGAGAGAGAGAGGCAAAGAGAAAGGAAAAGACAGCAAGAGAGAAAGAAAAAAAGAATAATGCAGGAAAGAATGAAAAAAAGAGAAAAAAGAGCAAAGAGGCAGAGAGACAACAAGAGAGTGAGCAAAAGAGCAATGAAAAAAAGCAAGGAAGAGGGGATTGCAAAAGAGAGAGGGAAAAAGAGAGGGAGGGAAAGAAGACAGTGAAAGAGCAATGGAGCAAGCAAGAAGGAAAAAAGTGGGACGTGGGGGAGAGATAGAGGCAAACAGAAAAAAACAGAGGAGAATGAGCAAGCAAGAAAATAGAATGATGGAGGAAAAGTGAGAGAGAGAGAGAGAGAGAGAGACAAACAGAGAGAGAAAGAGAGAGAGAGAGAGAGAGAGAGAGAGAGAGAGAGAGAGAGAGAGAGAGAGAGATATTATCAATCAACACAAGAGATAGTGACTTGCTCCCTCTACATGTGTACACACACACAGAGAGCTAGTAAATATTTCAGTTCTCCACATCTGGTTAATGCTAATGACTGTGTAGTGAGGAGGGGGGATGGAGGGGGGGGTGGTGGAGTGAAATATTCATGCCCAGCATCTGCTGTCCTGCTCCAGCCACAGAGAGCCGATATGCTCTCTGAGAGCCTCTCAGTGCTGAAGGTCAGAGCAGAGCTGACACTCGGAGTAGAGCTGAGCCTCTGAGTGGCTGGACTGCTGGACAAAGCTCAGGCCAGTAAACCGAGGGTCCATGCTGGACACCTCATCATCCGTGCATGTGTGTTTATATGGTCATTTATTAGCTACCTGAACAACTAAAACAACAACACTGAACATGCTAATACCCCTCATACAGTTATATTCATTACTACCCACAGCTATCGTCTTGCTAGCATCACCCATCACACACTCATTTTTTAATTTTAATTTTTTTTAATGTAAAACCAGGTATTACACACTCCTTAAATAGCGAAAATCCACGACTTTCCTCATGACACAAAATTAAATTTCTATGCCAAACATTTAGCACAGTGCGGCGTGATCTCACCTATACAAGCATGCCATGATACTGACATGACATCATTTTCCAGTTTTAGTGACATTTTTATATTTATATATTTATACATTGATATATTTCATAGATAATGAGTATTTTATTTGATGCAGTTCACTCATGGCATCCAAGCCCTGACAGTTAATGGTGTGATCTGCTGAAAATCGATAAAAAAAAAACAAGGACAGTCCAGGTGCCTCATTAGATTTCACTAACTTTATTAATGAAGAACTTTAAAAGCTGCACTATATAACATTTGGGGATTTGGAGGCCCCTCTGGTGGAAATGTGTAACTGCACGCTGCAGAAGAACATTTAGTAACATCAGTTGTACTTCGGATCCCCGCAAACACATCAAGTCTGTGAATGAGCTGAAAGAGCATTCAAAGAGATCTCAGTAAAACCTGGTGTCTTCTGAGGATGAAAGTGAAATATCTACTCGTCATCACTACATCATTGATTTTACTTTTGAGACCTGGAACATCCAGCCAGACCTACTTTTTTAGTCTGTGCATGCAAAATCTGACCCGACACCTGACTTTTAAATGGTTCTTTCAAACTTTACAGGGCAACTTGCACCAGCACACACACCATATTTGACACTAAGATTTGAAAATCACAATGTTGAATTTTATTGGTACCGTCCAGCGTTCTTAACTTAGCTGTTCTGAGAGGAAAACATGAATAATGAAATATTAAAACATCATAAGCACACAATTAATAAGCCAGAATGAAGTTTAAATGAAACGACTGAGTGAATTTGAAGTTTGACATTATGAATATGTGCACCAGGTTTAACGCTCCGAGCTCAGAGAACAGATCTGTCATTTTGCCCACTACATAAATATTCCATAAAAATAAGAGCCTACATATTTTGTTTTGACTCCTCTGTCGTCCCACATTTATGTCCATTGATTTTATTTGTAAAGAGAGGTTTAGGGTTTTGACAAAACACAGAACACAGCCGTGTTACACATGCACAGCATAGTGATCAGACTGACTCCATTACCTATTTTACTACGTTTAGCTACATATGAGGATTTTTACAGTATTTACAAGGGTGATTTAGGGATAGTGAGAGTCGGTTCATAACTCTGAGTGCCCAGAACACAGAGACTGTGTTTACTGAGAGCACCTCAGCGGTTTAGCTCATCATTTCTTAATGTAGCTGCAGGGTTTGATGTTTGTTTAGCCAGCCGCGTTGCAGACCGAGCGCAGTGAAGAACCTAGTTACGCTGGTCTCAGTCTGAGTTGTAGCAGCAATGTTTTAGCCCTTTAATTAGGCTTTTTAATTCTTCTTCTCCACTGTCTGCATGTGAAAACATTTGCCTCAAAGCTAGAAGCGTGCACATCCTGAATGCTAGCTCCTCGGTCAACTAAGATTCATGCCAGTAAATATTACTAAGATTCGTGTTAGTAAAGAGTCTGTGTCCTGCTACATCAGTCTCAGGCCTTGCAGTGTTTTTTGGGTTTTTTTTTTTTTATCTAGACTCTTCAGTGTTTTAAAAGTAATTAGATGATGCACCAAATGAGGGAAAAATCCAGGAAATACCGTAACACTTAGAGGATTTTCATGACTGTGAAAACCGGGAGTAGATCTGAAGGAATGTGTGTACTTAAATGTTGTATTTTCTCTCTTATGCGCAATCTCCCTCTCTCTACATACTAGTACAGTCTAGTACAGGGGTGTCAAACTCAACCACTAAAAGGACCATATTAAAATCTCAACAAACCTGTGGGCCAGAGAATGCCTATGTTTTTATTTCATTTTTAATTAATGTTGCGCTGTAACCCAAACTGGCCACTGTTTATTCAAAATATGCAAAAATTTACAGTTAAATACAGACACTTGTAGTAGACCTTGAAACATTACATGAAAACTTGAAATATTTCTTTGCTGCACGTTCATTAAGACTTGGGCTCAATTTCTGAGCTAACGTTAAGTATAACTGAAGCTAGAGTTGAGGTGTAACCGCTGTCCCATAGTTGGGGTAGTAGAGTCAGACTGCATAGTAGGTTGCAGTGCATGCTGGGGAGTGTAGTTCAGTGCATTGCGAAACGGGCTAATATTAACAACAAAAGACCTATATACTCTTTTATAGCATCTCTGTATGTAATCAAAGTTGGTCTTACTAACCGTTTGCCATGAACAAAATAAAAAGAAAGCTTGCTAAAGGGAAACTGTTTCAATTCCAAATGAGTCAGGGAAGTCTTCACTGTGGAAACTTTATGATGGTCAACACAACACAACAAAGTACACTGGTCACATACAGTTTGATAGCAGGAGGACCAGCACATCGTCTTTTCCGCAATACAATTACTGTGGTTGCAGCTGCTCCACAGCAGCTACTACCCAAAAACAGATGCCTGTGTCCGAGTCCTTCCTCACTCCACTTACGTCGGTGTCGGCTGTAGCAAAACCTCTGTTTTTTGGCCGATCTACTCAGACTCTTAGTAAGAAAGCAAAGCAGACTGTAAAATCGTGTGTGATAATCCATCTGTCTCCTCAGAGCTACAGTAACACAGCTCAGCATGAAGTCTACCCCCCATGAAGCGCATCTTCATTCCTTTCTCTTTATCTGTCCATCTTTGAGAGATAAACAGAACCCCCCACCTTTCTGTTCTCCTCTATCCCTTCCTCTATCCATCCATCCATCCTTCAACACTCTCCCTGGGGAAGCACAATGATTTCTTGTTTGAAAAAATGACAACTAACAAATGACATCTTCAGAGGAGAGAGAGAGGGAGAGAGGGAGAGAGAGAGAGAGAGAGAGAGAGAGAGAGAGAGAGAGAGAGAGAGAGAGAGAGAGGACTGGAAAAAAGAAAGGGGGAAGGAAGGAATGAAAGAGGAGAGCAGGACATAGCAAGAAAAAAAGAAAAAGGTGGTAGTATGAAGGTTGAGGGGAAGAGTAGAAGGGTTTGATGATTTTATTAGCAGAGGGAATTCACAATGTGTATGGAGGGAGGGAGGGAGAGAGAGACAGAGTAAAAAAGAGCGAGAGACAAAGGATGAAGAGGAAAAAAGAGTGAGAGAAAGAGACGAGCAAAAATTAAAGTGACAGAGAGAATGTAAGAGAGAGCAAGAGAAAGGGGTAGTGAGAGAGAGCAGGGAAAGAGAGAATGAGAAAGAAAGAGGCCAGGAAGAGAAAGAGAATGATAAAGAATAGGCAAGAGAGAGAAATAGAGAGCATAAGAGGAGAAAGAGCACAAGAGACAGAGAGAGTAAGGGGAGGGGGAGAGAGAGAGAGAGAGTAAGGGGGGAGAGAGAAAAAAAGAGTGAGTAAGGGGAGAGAGCATGAGAGAGAGAGAGAGAGACAGAGAGAGAGAGCAGTGACCTGATTTAAAGTAAAATTCAGCATGGCCCAAACGTCTGCAGGAGAGAGCCGGGGGGGGATGGGGGGGCGCGGTAGGGGCAATAATAAAAAGCAAGGAAGGTCAGGAAATGTAGATGAAACACACACACACACACACACACACACACACACACACACACACACACACACACTTCCTTCAACACACCACACGAGTGTGTGTGTGTTCAGCAATCACGCACTGTTTGCAGATCCAATCAGTTTGTTTGTTGACAAATTTCAAAGTTCAGCCTGACCAACTGCACACTGAGCTCAATTACTTGAATAAAAGACCAAAATCACCCCCCAGAGTGCGGACGCAGTGAACCACCGCACACAGACCTTAACTCTGTCACACCTAAAGTCTCACCAGTGACTTTGTCCTGTTTAACTCATTAAGGGCAGTTGGTGTGCACGTCCACTGTGGTCACAGTCCTGTCGAACCGGAGTGCAGCCATGTTTTCTATCACTGTACAGAAAAAGCTCCATGGCGTTGTTGATCAATGAGGTGTGAAGTATTTTCTTGGGATGAGTCTGAATTTTCCAAGTCATGAAAGTTTTTACAAAAATTGAACAGTAAATTAGGAATTCTGGGGCTGTATTAGAGAAACTTTTGAAGTCTGAAATCTTACCTGTTTAGTCACCATGACAACTTTAGCTAGGACTGAATTTAGGACAGAAGCTATTACAGAACAACAGTCCTTACGTTCATTATCTCATCCATTAACTCCAGATTGAAAACAGTATTACAGAAACATCATAACTAGACTAAATCTTCTAAATTCTGTCCCAACTTTAAGATAAACCCCAGAACGACTTAACTTCTGTTTTAACTGTGTGTTTCTGTTTTGTGCAGTGACGGAAAGCACAGTTCACTATAACTAGCATAATGACGTTACATTTATCTACTCTGAAAACGGTGCTTTGACTTGGGAGGGTTTTTTTCTAACAGCGGTTGGCTAAAGTGTTTGGGAAATGAAACTGAAACTGGGGAGCAGCGACGCTCTGATAAACAGCACGAAGCGCCAACACAATATACTTAACTCAGGGTTTATCACACTTTAGTTTTGTTTGACCTCAACAACGGTAGCTAACATTAGCCACCTGGCTAACTAGCTCGATTACTTTGATTATGTGTTTACGTTTCAGCTGTGCGTGTATGGTCGCTTGCTAGGTAACACGACAGTTGATTTTCGACTTTGATCGAGCAAGTTAAGACTTCTTAACTTGAGATGAGATGCTGTAAAATAAGATTCCTAAATCAAGATAAGATTTGCTTCTGTAATATGAATTTGTGAAAAATCTTATCTTGACCTGCAATTTGTTATGAGAGAATTTGTGAATGTAATCTTCTACATTCTCAAATTCTCTCAAACTCTAAGATGTCTCAGCTATATAGACTCCAGAGGGCAGCGTAGAACCTCCCTGTTACATTTTGGTCATTTTTGTTCTCTTATGTCCAGTGAAGGAAGCATAGAAAGACTACTGCAGCCGTTTAAAGGCTACCACAACCTAACAGAGAAGTGCTGAGTCACCCTGCACAGCAGGTGCCATGCAGTTATAGTAGCAGAAAAGTACAGACAAACACCAAGCTCAAACTCATTTTACACTCTTTCATTTTTGAGGGAATAAAACCTTCAACAACATGTAGTGCAGCGCATTGTGAAACAGGCTAATAATAATAGGAAATTAAAATACTTTTGTGGGCCAGATAGGATTAAGTGGCGGGCCTGTTCTGGCCTGTCGGCCTTGTGTTTGACACACAGGATTTAGACTATCGACTTCCACAGTCAAACTCACCTGTTTGTGCATCTCAATGTTGAGGCCGTAGGACATCTCGTAGTACTGAAAAGCAAAGAAGAATTTCATTAGACCTCAGCTTTTATGGAAGTGAACTTTAGCGAAATACTTGAAGACTTTATTATAATACATGATCCGTATTATGATCTTTAGTTTTACCAAGACTTTATAAGCTAACACACCAGTGGTGCCATATTAAAAACTGCCATAAAAAATAATAAAAAACAAAAACACACAATGTTTATATTACCGCACTAAACTCAACTGAACAGCACTTTTACAATGATAAAATATAACTATTGCCCAGTGCCCACCCCATCTGGCCAGAGCAGGCCCGGTTAGCCCCTTAAACTGTAGGCTTATTATTTGGTTATTAACCTTAGGATGTGTCTAGTAACTACACAAGTTATTTATTAGCTTCTACTGTGAACCTCATATGTAAAGTGTGTATATGCAAGAGTGAGGAGCTGAAAGAGTGTCTGGACTGTCTGACCAGTTCTTTTGAGTTTAAGGGGTTAAAGTGGCTGCTGGTCCACATGGCTCTCCGCACTGCTGGAGTAGCTGGTGCAAGGAGCTGGACCCAATCAGAACTGGGAAGAGCTGTCAGAACCACCCGCAGTGTGGTCAGCTGGCTGCTAAATAGTGGTCTGGAATGGGCCAAGAGGAACAATGAAAGCAAGAGAGAGTGAGGGAGAACAAGAGAGAGAGAGTAAGTAGAAAAAAAGAAGGGAGAGAGAGAAAGAGAGAGATAGAGAGAGAGAGAGAAAGAGAGAGAGAGAAGAAAAGGAATTTGAGAGATAAAGGAAGGGGGGAAAGAGATAGAAACAGAGAAAAAAAGGCAGAAAAGAAAGAGAGAGAGACTGACTCAGAAAAAGAGAAAGAGACAGACAGACAGACAGACAGACAGAGAGAGAGAGAGAGAGAGAGAGAGAGAGAGAGAGATCTTGCAGTAAAAGAAGGCATCCTGACAGCTGCCTGTTGTATTCTGTAGCCTTGCCAAGAACCCACACTGTTGCTAGGCGACTCTCAGACTCCAAAAATTATGAGCCAAAAGGAGAAAAAAGAAAGAAAATAGGCAAGAGGAGAGAGAGAGCGCGAGTGAGAGAGAGACACACAGAAAGAGGGACAGAGCACAAGAAGGCATGCAAGAACGAAAGGGCTGAGCCGTCTGCAAGGAGAAAATGCCAGACCAGGTACACAGAGCAGCCCTGACCAGGAGGACCACTGGAGCACTGTGTGTGTGTGCGCGTATGGACAGACTGGTTCTCATGCTCTCTGATGCAAAGCAGAGAATGATAGAAGTCTTGATTTTCACTGCAGGGGCCGAACTGATCTGTACGGCTGATAGAAGACGACTCATATTGATCTGAGAGAAAACCTTCCACAGACTGGTTCTCACTAAGATATGCTTCAAAGCAATTCTGTGTGTGTGTGTGTGTGTGTGTGTGTGTGTGTGTGTGTGTGTGTGTGTGTGTGTGTGTGTTTATTTTCATATATTTTTTGGGCAAAATGATTGTATGTGGGAAACCACAGAAAACATCTACCAACAAAATTGCCCTGACTTTGTAAAGAGTTTTTTAATGAGCTAAAGTTTCTGTTCATTCATCATCTCATCTTTATTAGACACAATAAACGTGGGATATCAATTCATGTAACATGTTTACAAGTTAAATTATGACCCCACGTCCTGCCATAGCATAAAAGCGTCCGTTCGTGTGTGTGAATGTACAAGTCTTACCATCACATAGTGCCTCTGGATTTCTGTCTTCTCTGTAGCCAGTTTCTCACACTCCAGCTTTAGGCTGTAAAGTGAAACGACAAACATTTCAGTTCAAATTTATCAGTTTAAATCTACTTCTGATGTTTCCAGCTTTTATAGTTTTAAGTGTACATGCACTCAACTGAGCTTCTGTGTTAAACTCAGTTCATTAAAACGCTTCCCTACACATGCCATTTGCTGTACTGCGTACTTTTATGGTACTGACTGAACTATTTCAACACTAGAGTATTAAAAATTCCATGTCATTCAATTCCAACTTCAATGATTAAGTATTCAGTCTCATCAGCTTTCATGAGCCAATAAGCATGCTTGTTGCAGACTGGCTAGCTAAAAACATTCCATATGCATGTTACAACACCTTTACATTTACAAAACTGGATGCAATCTGGATTTCTGACTTTGTAGCTGAGCAAGAAAGTCAACATTTATACAAATATAAAATAACCTTTAATAGGTAAAGTACTTTTGTTTAAATACGGTTTACCTATTGTGGCAACCATGATTTTTTAACATCAGGAAAGCTGCAGTTGTGCTCCGTTTTATCTCAAAAGGGCCATCTTTGTGTAGAGTAAACTTGGTGTAAACATTTTTTTTTTTAAACAGCAGAGGGTTCACTGTTACAAGGAAAAAAAATCTTTATTTGATTATATTTAATTGAAAATATCAAAGTTGATTTCTATTCCTAACCACTCACTGATTCCTAAGGGACACTTCTTAAATTACAAACTTGAAACTGTATGTGGCTTAACCAATTTCTGCAGGTCCCCTAGTACAGGGGTCAGCAACATGCGGCTCTTTTACTGCCCTGTTGCGGCTCCAAAGCAGAATCAGATTTTTAAGTAAAAATAAAATATTCCTCCTTTGAAGTAAAATAAAGCTTTTTGACAAGAAATGGTCTTAAACCATTCTGAAGGTTGGCATGCAGACTGCTGGTCACATAGCTAGCAACGCAGATAACAATCTCGCCTAGCTAGTAGCTAACAAAAAGGCAAAGAGAGAGATTTAAGATGAATATCAATAATTTGGGGACAAATCACTTGCATTTATTATCACTCCAGCTGGTTTCCTGACACCTTTAATCTGCAAGGAGAAACTGTCAAACACTAAAAAGTCACGGAGCTGAAATCAGCTTCACATTCGCCAGCTTCTTGGTTGAATTTTCAGTTAGCCACATAGTTAGCTACGCTCTGGTGCCTTAGGCAGCATTTATGATGGAACAGGACAATTCGAACAAGAATCTGGTGAATGAGAAGCTAAAACGCCAAATGTTGAGAGAAATTTTACAAGAAACTGTTGAACTTTTGAGGAAAAGTTTCCTGCCGGAGATGCGAGAAAAGCAGCTATAGCTGAGCTAAAGCTTAAAGCAGAGCAAAGTAAGTCTGCATTTTCGTTTATATTATATTTTTAGCCTGTACTAGGACTTTAGCACATACTGAGACATATTTACAGCAAAGATGGTGAAATGTTACTTTAATAAAATGGACATGAAATTTTGTGGCTCTCAAGGTGGTTAGGTTTTTTCTGAAGCCTGACAAAACGGCTCTTTAACATTTAAATTGCTGACACCTGCCCTAGTGCTATGTGGTTTGCAAGATACTAAACTGGTGGCTCCAAGTCTCCATTTTTAGCCTTATAGCTCCAGTGTAAAACTAAAGAAGCTAATTTTGAGGTAAACACATCTTGGGTGATCGACTACATTTTGGGTAAGGGAACACATAAATGTCTAGCTGAACCTTCGCTTTAAGACCAGACCAGACCAAAATTCTCAAACTCTCTCCAAATCCTGGAGTCGTTTCAGAAGAGACCGAGCAAAAGCAACTTTCTGCATGCTGTTCATGTTAATTAGGAATGGAGAGAGAGAGAGAGAGAGAGAGAGAGTCTTTTAGTGATCATTTAAATTAGTTTCAATTAAAAGGGTCTGTTCCAGCCTCTCTGGGTGGGGGGGTCTGAGTTTTGCTTGGTGTTCAGCTCAGTATATGAGCTGTCCTTGACCAGCAAGCCCTGCGGCCATAATAACCCTGAAAAGGAAAACAAAAAAAAAGAAAAAGGAATCCCAGCAAAGTCATTCCGTCAATGGTCCGAGACAAGCTTCATGACCCCAAAACCCCACCGCTCTGCAAATCCTTCACTGGGTGACATCTCATCGATGTCCTCTACAGCACAAACTGCACACACAAAGACACACACATCTACGCCCACGTACACACTGCCCTTGCTGTATTTTAGCAGCTCTCCTGACGTTGCTGACTTGTTTGCGAATGCTAGATTTATGCGTGCCGAGTGCGAGGGCCTGGGAAAATTAGAATATGATTAATACTGCGACATTACGGCACTGCAACAGGTAATAACGGCACATCCGCTCCCCTTCTGCAGGGCTGTGCAGACGCCGATAATTGACTCATTTATCACTACTGTTGGGGGGTGGGGAGGGGGGTGGGGGAAGAGGGGAAAGGGGGATGGAAGAGGGGGGGGATTAAATTCATTCCCCTGATAGATTTTATTACTGTGGAATTGCCTCGCTGTAGAAGTCGCCCGCGTCGCAGGATTTCCGTGAACTGACAAATCTATCGGCACGCGTTCACACACACTGGCTTTCCTTATTTATTCCCTCTCCCCCTGCATTAGACGGTCTCTGTAGCGCTGTGGTAAGGGCACGTTCCACAGAAACATCCGAACACATCTAAACACAGCAAGTCAGTAACACACATCCAGACGATAGCCTATCACGCAACATCATACAGCATCTTTATCATTAAATCTATCACAAAGAACATACAGAGGCCAGAGTGATGTAAAGCTAGTGCAGGTTCAGAAAGCTAACTTAGATGGAAGAGAACTGTTTAAAATGTAGCTCTGCATCTTTAATTTCCACTGGAGCTAAAAGGCTAAAGTAGCTAACAAGAAGTGAAATTTTATACTTGAGTACTGTGCAAATATTATGCTTAAATCACAGACTCAAACTTATCTTAAACAGCCTTGCTTACTGACTAAGGCTCAATGCCATTTCTTATTTTTACCCCTACCCCTTGTTTTCGAGTGTCATCTTGCCCCTTGGAACTGAGTTACAAGGGGTAGTGGTTGAAATCTTCCCTATGAAATGGGACCCTCAAATAAAAAACAGCATTACTTCATTAACAGGTTACTAGCGGTGCTCTGTAGGCAGCCCTGCCAGTCTGCAGTGATAGCAGAGGAGGGTAAATTTCCGCAACCTCACTGCCGGGCTTTAGTTACATTTAGGGCATCATATGCTTTCAAAGAGGGGAGATGTGAAAATGATTCATTATCACCCACCCCTAATTCTTCGGTGATATGAAGCTGAAGTCAGCTTATCTGTCAGATATCATTCGAATTTTCCCGTTCCACCTTAAACTGAGCAGCTGTCACATTCTGGCGCTTCAGGTGTCAGCACTGCTGGACTATTTAAAATGGAACTGGAAATTTAGCTAGTTAGCTACAGAGACATCAGCATACTACTAGTGATTTTTTATGCTTGTAATGAAGAAAAGGACTATAATACATTAAAACAACATTAAACTGAGATAACATAATGGTTAAGTGAGAAAACCCCCCCCCATAACAATCTGTTTGGAGTGTGCCTCTGAAAAACCTGTTTCGAGGGCCATGTAGCCATAACACTTCGCCCTACCCCTCTATCTCAAAAATCAGGACAACCTACCCCCTAGGTGTGAATGTGCAAAACAGAAGGCTAAGGGCTAAGTGGTAGGGGTGAAATGGGACTGGGCCTAAAGCTACATTACGTACTTATTTTTTATAAAATATTAAAAGTAGTGCCATCCTATATTTCGAAGTTACAGTTTTGTTTGTATTTTTGACTAAGTCTGTGTTTAACACACAGGTGTGTTGCTAAGCACACTTTAATGAAGATGTGAGAAAGCAGAAATAGCGTGACAAACTAGGCTAACTAGGCTAACTACTCATGTCGCCACATCGTGCACTGAAGAGAGAAGACCTTGTGTAGAAGCCAATGAGCCCTCATCAGCATCCAGTGGAGAGTGGACACGTTTTTAAGCTCACATCTGAAGAGACAGCCTCCCACTTATTCAACACAACAACTACAGATTTCTTGGCTTTTTTTGAACAATAAAACATGTTTTGAAATGCATTCCTCTGCTTGTCGCTAAAATTTTGTGCTACTGATTGAACACCAGAGCTATGAGCTATAAGTCTTCAGCCATACATTAATTTCTTAGTATATTTTCCCTTTTTTCCTTTCCTGCAGTTAACCGGATCTCTGTTTATTTACTCTTGTGGATATCAAAGAATATCAAAATAGTATTGATACAGTGAAGCCTGTATCGATATTTATGCATTTACCTCTGCACACACATCATTCTCTTTAACTAATCTTTCAACATTCTCACCATCATCAGATTCATCTGCTGGAGGAAGAGATTCAAAGCACAACCAACGTTCTTCTGCATGCTGCATGCAATTACACATTTCCACCAGAGAGGTCACTAAATTCCCTAAACTTGCACAGTGTAACTTTAACAACGTAATGTGTTGGTTTGTTCACTGTTTACAATTATCAAAGCTGCATACAAACTATTTTGCTTCCTTGTTGATGCTTAGTACCACCTGACTGAACAGATGTTACTCGCCACAGCCCTCTGAATGAGTTATAACACTAGTCAGAAGTTAAAGTTTCTGTTGTTTTTATAACTCATGACGCGTCTCAATAAATGCATTTCCTACCTTTATTTACATCATTCAACTGATTTACAACAAACCAAATTCATGTTTGTGTTACTATGTAAATTTTGAAATCCAACAACTCTGAAAAATAAATGCAACTAGATAAAATTACTGTGATCAGGTAACTGCACAATAACTGTGATAGGCCTATTTCTGATACTGTATGACATACTGTTATCTACAAAAATGAACAAAAGTATGGACAAAATTCAGGTCTCAACATCATCGCGACCACTGTTTTTAGATGTGTGACATACTTTCATGCAAACTACATTAGCCTTGCAGCTTCAGAGCAAAATTAAAGAAGTCAACTTCAGACAATAAACATGTCTTAGTTGATCAACCAAATTTGGGCTCAAGAATATAACTAAGAATATAATTTGTTTTTTTGTTTACTGAACCATCACTTTTAATACTGCAAGAATCAAATGCATGATGATGGAAACAATGTCACCAACAGCACAGCTAGAAGATTATCTGAAATCTCCACAACACACACAGACTGATGAACATTTGCACACTGGGCCATAAAGAGCCCTTTGGGGGAAAAGCTCTTGCGTGGCTTGGCTGAAGCTCATTACATTAGTGTGTTAGTCACTGTGGGTGTGAAAAATACATTTAAAGGGGGAAAAGTGTGTGTGTGCCCCAACGTCCATATGATTATATGACCAGGAGAGCGTGAAAGAGAGACTGATCGAGACGGAGACAAATGGATGGACCGAAAGAGAAAGTGGGGGTGCATGCAGCAGACGCACCCCCCCAACCCCCAGCCATACACACACACACACACAGTATCTCATGTAGAAATGATTGCATATAGTAATTAGTCTGAGGCTCAGCAGAGAGACCGAGAGAGCGAGAGAGAGAGAGAGAGAAAGAGAGAGCTAGAGAGCGAGAGAGCGAGAGAGAGCGAGAGAGAGAGCGAGAGAGAGAGAGCGAGAGAGAGAGAGAGAGAGAGAGAGAGAGAGAGAGAGAGATGGTCTTGTTATACATGTCAGGACTTCTAACTTCTGTATTACTGTCGCCAAGTAATACTACACCTACAGCAAACCTTGGCCTAATCTCAACCTCAGTTACCAAAGTCATTCTGCTCTTTCAGCTTTTCCGAAGAAACTGTAGTTGATTTTGTGGGAACAGCATGTTTTCCAGCAAAACGTCCTCACTTCATGTTGTCCTGTCATCTCGAGTAGGGATGCATGATCCAAATCAGCCAAGATCAGAATTAGCAGATTTTTGGCCCCAAACATTACCAAAATCAGCCAATTTAGTTTACTGATTATTGGCTGATTTTTGTATTTGAATGCTGTTGCTAAACCTGCACCAAAATGCCACAACATAATTATGCGTGACACATTGTGGTAAACAGCCAGTTGTCTTTTAGCCTTGTAGCACTTTGCCTTAAAAGGGCAAGTGACTCTTCTTTTAAGAATTTTAAAGGCCTGTTAGGCTCATTAACAAGCAAATGTTCTTTATATTGTGATACTGGCTGAAGGAAAGCACTGGAAATGTGCTAGTGTGTTTCTCATGTTCATTTAGCCCACATAGTGCAAGCAGTGGCTTTTAAAGAAAGAAAGAAAGAAAGAAAGAAATCTGAATGGGTCACAAAAATTCATCATTCCTAAGACATTTGGTCCTCACAAGGTGCTAGAGACAAGTACACACACACACACACACACACACTTTCTCTGGTATTGACGGCAGATAAGACATGATCGTTGGAACAAATCTGCAACCTGCCAGCACCATGACAGCTCTGTCAGCACAGCGCTGCTAAATACACACACACACACACACGTTCCAAACAGCCACAGAGAAATCAAAAGCAGGAGCTGATCAGTGGGTTATTACAGCTCCATTAGGGCTGTGTGTGTGTGTGTGTGTGTGTGTGTATGTGTGTGTATGTATGTATGTATATATATATATATATATATATATATATATATATATATATATATATATAAACATTATGACCACCTCCTTGTTTCTATGCTCATTGTCCATTTTATCAGCTCCACTTACTACATAGGTGCACTTTGTAGTTCTACAATTACAGACTGTAGTCCATCTGTTTCTCTGCATACTTTGTTAGCCCCCTTTTACCCTGTTCTTCAGTGGTCAGGGCACCCATGGACCCTCACAGAGCAGGTACTATTTGGGTGGTGGATCATTCTCAGCACTGCAGTAACACTGATGTGGTGAGGGTGGGTTAGTGTGTGTTGTGCTGGTCTGAGTGGATCAGACACAGCAGTGCTGCTGGAGTTTTTAAACACCTCAGTGTCACTTCTGGACTGAGAATAGTCCACCAACCAAAAATATCCAGCCAACAGCGTCCTGTGGGCAGCGTCCTGTGACCACTGATAAAGGACTAGAGAATGACCAACACAAACTGTGCAGCAGCAGATGAGCTATCGTCTCTGACTTTACCTCTACATGGTGGACTGACAAGGTAAGAGTGTCTAATAGAGTGGACAGTGTTTAAAAACTCCAGCAGCACTGCTGTGTCTGATCCACTTGTTCCAGGCTAACACACCACCACTTGTCAAAAGGTGACAAGTCGTCAGTCTCCAGTGTTGGCTGTTGAATGCATGGATTTCCCAGCTTTATTAATAAAACACGTTTTCAGACGTTTTCCTCTGCTTGCTGCTGACGTTTTGTGCTACTGATTTTCTTAAGCTTCTCAATAGCAGAGCTAACACTTAGAAGAGTAAGCCTTACATTAATTTCAGTCTAAGTATTTATCATGTCATTTTTTAAGCCTTTCTTCATTACCTGTGGTTAACCTGCTCATTAACTCGTGTACACTCAAATATTAAAATGAGTCAGAATGCACATCCCTAGTATTAATAGAGTGACAGCTGTATTGATATTTATGCATTCACTTTACACAGCATCTTAAAGTGTGAGTGAAACTAATAACTGAATTCAGCTCTGAAAGCACTACATTTTACATTATCCAACATATTAGAGCACTTGTCTGTGATGGGTATGGTTTACTCTTTATGATGTGCACAAAAGGCTGAACTGGAGAAGAACACTTTTCTCTCTGGTCCCTTTAGAGAACACGTACACACAGTTCTTTCATTAGTTTACAGTCTGTTGTTGCGTGAGTGAATGAAGTAAATATCTTTTACTAACTGTTTTTAAGGCATGCTTGAGCCTTGTTACGCCTGGCCCACACTACAGGATAATCAAGCCGATTTTGAGGCCAATTTCTTCCTCCTGACAACTGGAAAACATCTTCTGATATTAGGGTGATATTAAACAACAATCTTTACCCCTCTGATCTACTTCCAGCCACTGCAATTGTGAATTATTAATATTAAACATGTTCAATATTTACGACGCAGTATCCTGCAGTGTGGGGTGGACACCAAAAACACGACATTGACGTTATGCCTCAAAAGACCGTCAACCAATGAGAGCTGATCTAAACAGAACTTGTCAGAGTGTACGGCCGGAGTCGTAAGCATGGCGGCTGAATTGAGAGCTAAGTGGACTACAGAGGAGTTGTGGCACCAGCATGAATGTCTATAGAATGTGTGCTGTAAAACAAACCATAATTTTTTTCCTCTACAGAAAGCACACTAGCACAGCAATAGCCTCGGTCATCAGTCATGTTTGCTTAGATCTAAAGTCACATAAGTTTGCGAGAAATCCTGTGATGTAGTTCACAAGAAACTGCTGCAAGGTTGTACGAATATGAACGATTTTTGGGACTCGTTGCAGCAGTGTGTGGTGTTTCATTCAGGACAAATTGTGTGGTGTGGGGCCTTTAATGACCAACAACAATCGAGAACAAAATCTATGAAATTTTTTTAAAAAGATTTTTAAGATCCTGTATTTTGGGCCACACGTTAGTTGTGTACTTGAGTTAGTTTCACTTTCACAAATGTAATTTACGTCACGGCTGTAGTGAGTCATTAATTTGTAGCTGCTGTGATCAGCGCTTTGCAATGTAGTACAGTTTCTTGTAAAATGTCTCTCAATGTTCGACTTATTATGACGCTGAAGTTGCTTCTCATTCACCAGCTCCTTGTCCGAATTGTCCCGTTTGACCTTAAATGGTTCCTGAGGCGCCACAATGTAGCTGCTGCACCATTTAAGGTAGAACGGGGAAATTTAAACGAGAAGCCGACTACAGCTTCATGACTTTTTAGTGTTTGACAGTTTCTTGTTGCAGATTAAACATCTCAGGAAACCAGCTGGAATGATTATAAATTCAAATAAGTCCATTCGTCTCCAAATTAGCGACGTGCATCTTAAATCTCTCTTTGCCTTTATGTTAGCTACTAGCTAGGTGAGACTGTTGTCACTGCTATGATGACCAGCAGTCTACACACCAACCTTCAGGGTAAAATGTGAATTTCTTCAGCGTTTAAGACAATTTGTTGTTAGAACTGTGCAGAGCTTTATTTTACTGCAAAGGAAGATTATTTTATTTTCACCTAAAAATCTAATTCTGCTGTGGAGTCGCAACAGGGCAGTAAAAAAGGAGCATGTTGCCAATTCCGATACAGGTTAGGGAAAATTGTCTAACATTTTATGAACATCGACAAAACTTTTTTCCTTTCGACTTTAGTGGAAAAATTGTTTTTCGATACCTGAACATTGCAGAAACCTACATTGGAAACATTTAGCATCATATAACAGATTTCCTTCACGGGCCCCTTGCATAAAACACAAATAGCATGGTGGAGAGGTAGATTCGGACCGAGGAAGAGTCTGAGCACTTTCCATTTAGAAAAGCTGTAGTCTTTTCTGCGCTAAACAGCTCTATATGGCAGAGAAATGCCATGAAAAAAAAATCAAAATAATAAAATAAATACAAACAACAAAAACAATCAATAAACCAAAACTAATGTGAAATTTTTTGAAGGAAAAGTAATCACTAAAAAGAGACTGATGCAAACAAACAGCAGCAAAAATTAACTTTATGCATTTTCATTTTATCACTTGCAATTTCTGCAGACAGTGGATGTAAAAGTAGCTACTGATATTGTTACAGTCACAGACTCTCTCCCTCTCTCTCACTCACACACAGATGCGCTCAAATAGTGACTACTGGCTCACAGGCTGCCACCTCTGTAAATAAAAGTGCTAAAAAGTTCCCTCCTCTGTGCTCTGACCGGCTCACCAGACTGAACCACTCTTAGACATGGTTCTCAGAAGCTCCCCCACCATAATTTATTCATATTCTTTTATTTAAATAAAACAATAACGTAAACAAATAAATTAAATGTATAACCTCATTTACATGTTCATTACTAATGTGGTCAGAACAAATTGTAAACACTGACCAAAAATGTGCTGTACACCTGCTGTGTTGTCACAGTATTGTATATTTTGACACTTGTATCGTGATGCGTATCATGAGGTTGCTGACAATGTCCACGCCAGTCTCAATTAAAAAGTGTCTCACCATGATTTAATTAATTTAACATGATTCTTAAATCTTTCTCTTTGCCTTTTCGTTAGCTACTAGCTAGGCGAGGCTGCTGTCTGCATTTCAGGGTTAAAGGTTGGTGAATTAGCAGTTAAACGCTGGAGTTAATGTAGCCTATAAGACCATTTATTGTAAATACAGCATTAGAACGATCAGCAGAGCTTTATTTTACTACAGAGAATGATTACGTTATTTTTACCTAAAAATCTAATTCTGCTGTGGAGCTGCAACAGGGCAGCAAAAGAGCCGCATGCGGCTTTGAAACCACATGTTGCCGATCCCTGAATTAGGCCCTCTCACTCCCATCCACAGCATAGATGATCATACACAACAAAAACCCCCATTAACCTCTGAACATTACAAAAGATCTGTTCAGAAACAAATGTAATTAAATGATTGACCCTTTCCAAATTTTTTCCTATCTGTTCAGCGTTTCAGAAGTAGCACATAAACCACTGCAGGATCAGTGACTAAACTTCAGCAAATCACAGCTACACAATGACTGATTAGACTACGGATAAAAAAAAAGGATCATTCAAAAGCACAAACTATACAGCCATATGCATAAGTTTGGGTGCCTCTAGTCAAATGACATGTTTTGTTGATTTTCTAAGTGAAAATAAGTTACACATCCTCTACAGAGAACACACTACTGCACATTTTAATACACAATTACTGTTTATATACTGAATTTAACACAATGCATAAAACATGGTCTGTGCAAATGTTATGGCACATTTTATAATTTTCCAATATGTTAGCAAATCTCAGCTAATACACTATATAGACACTGTGCAATTAAATTAGCAGATAAACGCCATATTTAAGTGTGTTCCCTGTAGAGGACGTGTTAACTTATTTTCACTTAGAAAATCAACAAAACTCCATCCCTGGTGATGCGACAGCCATCTGCGGCAGGATGTCCAAGAGAGCACAGTTGGCCTCGCTTTCTGGGTGGGTAAGATGGCCCTCCTTTTCCACCCATCACTCAGCGTGCTGCTAGCCAGCGCAGGCATCTGTTAGCTGACGTAACAGAACTGGCGGTTGGCACTTTCCTCCGAGCACGTTCAGCTGTCCAGTGACGTGCCGTGAGCGGCAGTTCGAAAAGATGCAGCGGCGCTTCACAGGTCTCAGAGGAAGCCTGTGCCAGCCTTCGCCCTCCTAGTGGGTGGCAATAACTAGTGGGTAGAATTGGATATGACTAAAATTAAGGGGGAAATTTGGGAAAAAATTAACAAAACATGTCTTTTGATCAGGGTGTTCAAACTTTTGCATATGACTGTCACTGATAAATCAACTAAATGTATTCCGCAGAGTCCCACCCATGCCTACAGGCACGAGCAGCTCGAAAACAAGTCTGAGACCACACCAGTTCTCTCTCTCTCTCTCTCTCTCTCTCACACACACACACACATACATTAAAAAAATGTTTCCACATAACCACTGCTTACACGTGTTCCAAACACACACGCTCTCAGAGGAGTGCCAAGGCCACACATACACACACACACACACACACACACACACACACACACACACACACCCCAAACCTCAACCACAAAAACTCCACGTTTTACAATACAGACGTCAGATCGTGCACTTCTTCACATACAGAAACTCTGCCAAAGCGTGTGGAAGCATGCAGCAGTCTCCGGGGGGTTCTGCACTGAGTGTGTATGTCTGTGTACATTCACATACACACACACACACACACACACACGTGCAGTCCTTTCTAAGCCAAAAGTGCGTGTGTGTGGAGGGATGGGCCGACTGAGGATCATTACAGTAATGAGAGCCTCCTGTCTGTAGTCTCTCAGTGCCTGCTGATTAGACGGCCTCATACAAACACACATGCAAAAAACATGTGCAGCAAGAGGCATGCGACACCACTTGGCCTTTTTAGAGTTCTCTGTTTTAGAGTTAGAGCCGTGGTTCAGGTTTCTCCTTAGTTCATGGAATGAACCAGGTGGTCGAATATATAAAACTCACCAATGAACATTTACATTCTCAATGAATCAGTAATGCTAAGTTGGCACTTTGCCTGATAAAGCATATTCTAAAAAAGTCATAATGTTTTCTCTTACAGTAAGGGTGTGTTCACACTTGCCGGTAGCTCTGAGAGATTTACCAGTTCATCTGGTATACAGGCTGAAAACCTAATCTTAACACCAGCACAAGGCAACATACAGACAGCGAAATAAAGACCAATGTTAACCTGTTAGTCACACTTCAAGTGAAAATGAAAATGCAGCAGTTCTTCTATCATCTCCCATTGCGTAGTCAGTTGCAGTCAGAGTTAGCGCAGTAGGTCTTTGAGGCAGTGGACATAAGACAGAAATATGAAAGAAATAGCCAGTATCTTGGTATTAGCCTTTAGCCTAGCATTGACAACAGATCGATTACCACACTTCTATTTCCTCCCACACTGTCTGCAGCGCTGCCTCAGGTTTTCACAATGAGCTGACCAGGTGGTACTGATAGCGGGAAGTTATAGGAGTAATATTTACCAAATTTTATTGTCCACTGGTCGTAGACATAAGCACAAGTGTACAGAACGCACGTGAGAAATGACTTGAGCCAAATATAGTCCATATACACACACATATGACTGCATACAATGATTAGATCATGCATGAGTCAGATTTTGGCTATAAAGGCAGTTGGGCCACTTGAGGCTGTGTGTTAGTGATTTTACTCTGCTAATTGTTGTGAAAAAGCCATGGCAACGCTATGCCTTTGGAGACTTAACAGTTTAGAATATTACAAACAAAAACGTAAAACATGATCACAAAACATAAAATATGTGCGCTCAGCTAGGTCATCAAATCTGCCCAAACAGTTTAGACTTTTTCTGCATATGACTTCTCTTTACAAAGTAAGGCCCAATCCAATTTCTTATTATTACCCTTACCCCTTGTTTTCAAGTGTCATCTTGCCCATTAGAACAGAGTTAATCTACGAAATGGGACCCTCAAATAAAAAAAAAAAAACCATTTCTTCCTTAACACGCTACCAGCGCTGCTCTGTAGGCGACCCTGCCAGTCTGCAGTGATAGCAGAGGAGGGTAAAGTTCAGTAACCTCACTGCTGGGCTTTAGTTACATTTGGGGAATCATATGCCTTCAAAGAGAGGGATATGATAATTATTTATTATCGCCCACCTCTAATTCTTCAGTAAAACGAAGCTAAAGTCAGCTATTCGCCAGCTTCTTGTTCGAATTTTCCCGTTCCACCTTAAATCTAGCAGCAGTTACATTCTGGCGCTTCAGGCGTCAGCACTGCGGGACTATTTAAGGTGGAACAGGTAATTTAGCTGGCTAGCTACCAAGACATTAGCAGACTATTAGTGATTTTTATGTTTTTATGAAGAAAAGGACCATAATCCATTTAAACGACATTAAACTAAGATAATACAATGGTTATCAATGTTTTAACAGAGAAAATACTCACATTCGTAGGTTTTTTGGTCGCTTGTGCAGCCATCTTGCTGGTTTTTCTTTTTTCCCCCCTCATAACACTCCGTTTGGAGTGTGCCTCTGAAAAACCTCCGTCTGGAGGGCCTTGTAGCCCTAACACGTCGCTCTACCTCTCTATCTCAACAAAAATCGGGACACCCTTCCCCCTAAGCATGAATCCGCAAAACGGAGGGCTAAGTGGTAGGAGCGAGGGGTGAAATGGGACTGGGCCCAAGTTAACTAGACCCACAATGCAACAATATCATTTTCTGCTTTGGTCTGGACTAAAGAGGCACCAAAATGAAAATTCTTGGCTGAAACCAAGACTGAAACTCCAAATCCAACCAAAATTGAAAAGAGAAAAAAATGGATAGTAAAAAGGTTTTTATAAAGTATGCTTACTAAAATTCTGCTGTATGTGCCAATAAAATCAAACACCCTCAGCAACAGAAAAATGGTTGGTCATACAAAGCAATGAATGCATTTTAAATTATACTTGCACTTTTGTTTCTAATTTTTTTTAAGCATTCCAAAAACTGTGGTCGTGCTAGCAGGGTCCTTCACTTTTGCTTCTGTTGTTTTGCTGTATTCCGCTTCCTAATGGTGTATCGAATATATAAGGGAGAACTTCTTGGGTGTGGTAGCACCTCTTGATCCCTGGCATGAACAGTGCTAACTGAACTACAGATATAAACGCACTCTAAGAAAAAGAGTTTGGTGGACAAACCCAATTATAAACACTTATTGCCATACAGATCTAAAGTGAGGTCTTTTTAAAAGCTTGCATTTTTCAATGGTATTTTACTGTTAATTTTTTGTTTGGTCTTTTTAAAAAGTCTGATTACTTGATTAATAGTCAAAATCTTCTGTAGATTACTCCACAACTATAGGAATCAATAGCAACAGCACTAGTGCCACTACTGTATCCTCACTACATCACTACACAGCACACCCAGCACTCCTCCAGCTCACCTCACCAAATCGCTTTACCTCTGTCTCTTTCCTGTCCCCTAATCCAACAATCAGACTCAGGCCTCAATCAACAGAGTTAAAATTAAAATCTAAGCCAGGCTATGTATAGCAGAGATCTGGCAGTGCCAGCGCTTGTGTGAGTGTGTGTGGGGCACGTTTTACTTAGGACATGATTAACACCCCGGGGGGGCTTGGTTACGGCACAGACGATGTGAGCTGGCACTGGAGCTGGGGATAAAATGAAAAGCCAAAAGCAGGCCAATGGTAATCTGGTAGTCTGACCTAAAGGAGAGTGGAGATTGAGAATTGCCTCATGACTACAGCAGCTACTAACAGTTATTTACATAATAGAATAACCTAAAAACTTTATTCAAGTAAGCAAACTATTATTCCCTCCTTGGGTCCTCTCCCTTCATCACTGCCATCATTCAAAGTTCCATATGTGTCACAAGCAACTGCTTTTAAATATTTTTTTTTTTTAATTATATTTACATTATTTACTACTTTTTTAAAATCTGAAACTCACACCATGTGGGCTAAATGAACACCTAAAACACACAAGCACATTTCAGTACATTTTTAGTCACAATATAACAAACATCAAGCTCTTTAATTAGCCAAACTGACATGTTAAATTCATAAATGAATAAACAGTTGCCTATTTAAACAGCATGAATCATAAACAGCTACAGTGAAAGTAAGAGGCACTTGGCTATTTAGCTCAATGAGTCACACACATTACAGAAAAACCTTTAAGTACAGGATCAGCAGCAGCATTCAAATACAGCGTGACTGCATCGACTCAGTTCATGTTATTTACATCATGAATTTGCAACAAACAAATTGTTGTTTGGAACAGAAATTGTCAGATTCCAATCATGGCCCGATTTTTAACATGCATCCCTATCATTGAACTAGTTGGATACAACTTATATAATAGTCCTGCCAGGTGCCACATAGTCTTGGTTGCCAGGTGTGATCTCGCAACAAGAATGTCTGGGACAACCATGAGACATTTTGGGCTAAATGTGGGTCAGAACGTTGATTTATTAGGGTGGAAACCGAGTGTGAAGTTTCAATAAACCAATCCAAGAAGGAAAAAAGTCTAATAAGCAAAAGCATGAGGTGACGGTGCACTTGTCAATATCATCTGACAAACAACAAGCTTGTGGAAATGACATAAGAGCATGAATGAATCCCACCAAAAAACCTCCAGTTAAGAGTGTAGATGTGTCACGTGCAGAGAAGACGATATGTGAAATACAACCCCATTTCCAAAAAAGTTGTGACGCTGTGCAGAATATAAATAAAAATAGAATGCAATGCTCTGCAAATCATTTAAACCATATTTTAAAGGAAAATAGTACAAAGACAACATATCAAATGTTGAAAGTGAGAAAATTTATTGTTTTTTGAAAAATATATGCCCATTTTGAATTTGATGCCAACAACACGTTCCAAAAATGTTGGGACAGGGGCATATGTTTCATCACCTCAACATTAACAACACTCTGTAAGCGTTTGGGAACTGAGGAGACCGACTGCTGTAGTTGTGAAAGTGAAATGTTTTCCCATTCTTGTTTGATATATGATTTCAGCTGCTCAACGGTTCAGGGTCTCCTTTGTTGTATTTTTCATTCATAATGCGGCAAATGTTTTCAGTGGTGACAGGTCTGGACTGCAGACAGGCCAGTTTAGCACCGAAACTCTTAATACAGAGCCATGCTGTTGTAATACATGCAGAATGTGGTTTGGCATCGTCTTGCTGAAATAAGCAAGGCCTTCCCTGAAAAAGATGTCGTCTGGAAGTTGCCATGTATATATTGTTCAGCATTTATGATGCCTTCACAGATGTGCACGTCACCCATGCCATGTGCACTAATGCCCCCTCTACCATGTGCACTAATGCCCCCTCTACCATGAATACTGGCTTTTGAACTGTGCACTGATAACAAGCTGAGTGGTCTTTAGCTCCAACTTTTTTGGAACATGTTGTTGGCATCAAATTTAAAATGGGCATATATTTTTCAAAGACCAATAAAATTTCTCAGTTTCAACATTTGATATGCTGTCTTTGTACTATTTTCAATTAAATATAGGGTTTAAATGATTTACACTTCATTGAATTTTGTTTTTATTTACATTTTGCACAGCGTCCCAACTTTTCTGGAAATGAGGTTGTTAATAAACAAAAAAGTAAAAATAAGAAAAAATAACGTTACCTCTTGCAAGGCAAAAATGGAAAGAGTCTGTTAGCCAACAACAGCATTTATCTGGTTAGCTTGTTGTACTTATGAACTACAGAAATAAAAAAAAAATGGGGGGGTGGGTTTTAGAGGGTGCCATCAGGGCTTTTTAGGGAACTTTCAGGGCCTTTTAGGCCTTCTTTTTCCATTGTTAAGCTTTGAATGAAAGGGTTACATTTTAAAAATGCCCAGCGGAAAACTGGCCAGTCAGGAAATGTTTTTCTCTATGGTATCTGGGCAGATATAGCTAAACGAATGCTCCTATTGGTTAAGACTTAAAGAGCCAAAGAGAAGTCCAAACATGTTAACTTAACCATCATTATAGATACGACATGACAGAGGAGTCAACCAATCACATTTTGATTTCCAACATCAGGCGGGACCAATTTCGTGAAGAAAAAGAACGTCACTCTAGGCCTTCTGGAAGTCCTAAATACTAAGAATATGAGCAGCAACCTAATTACTGTGTTTTTAGAAATGAAAAACAATGGTGGCAACTCTACATCAGGCCTCTACTGAAAGAGTCACTGTGAAACTGCTACAAGGCAAACATCTCAACATGTCTGTCACGAGCTTTGAGCCTAACAAGGAATGTCTTTTAGAAGCTTCAAATACCTGCGTTCACTCTAAAAAAGTTCATGTGAATCACCACAACCCAAACTACTAGCATTCCATAGGGACGCTAGCAGAAGTGGAGGTGTTTTCACCGAGTTTTGACATTTATGGCTTGAGTTAAAGACCTAGCTCTAATAGTCACCATCGGCCACTGGGAGTTACTCTTGGCAGCAGCGGATTTTGTTGCAATACAGCACCAAAAGTTTGACAAGTTGTTCCCAGACGCGCATTCTCGTTTCAAGATACCTTGAAACTACTTCTCTAACTGAATCAGTTTTTGATCAAAATAAAGATAACAGCAGAACTACACCCAAGCAACCAAATCACAGCTGCATATTACATTTTTAAATATTTTTTATAGTCCGTGTTAGTGAGAGTATCTGCTTAGAATGTACAGCAGATTGAGTTTGATTGCTCCATCTTTGTGCTTTGGCTACAAACCAAGGCCAAAAGATAGTACTTAAGTGTTCTAGTAGAATTACAGCAGAACGATGGCCAAAATCAAAAGCCTGAACAAACGTAACACTTGGAGAGAACATTCCTTTGAAATATTTGATTGATTGAGTTATGCTCTGGATGTGTGAGTGATCAGTTCTTTTCAAAAGTGTGTGTGTGCGCGCGCATGAGTCTGGTTGATGGCACAGAGCAGACAGAGGGCTGACACAAGCGGCATTGGAAGATATGCGCAAAATCAGCAACCATTAGCATGGCTGGACGGCTATTTGGACAGAGAGCCTTTGATTTTATTTGGCCGAGCTCTCGATGCAGGAGCAAAATGAGCCCCAACAATGGGAGTCTGGGGAGAGGGTGGATTTGCCCGCTCTGGCTGGAGGACTCAAAGCGGCGAGCGTGTGAAGGTGTGCCAAGAGAGAGGAGGCAGAGAGCTGGGGGATGGGGGGAGGGGGTCGGAGGGGAGTGGGACGCCAGCACAGTCCCACATATCCCAGCCAGTCATGTCTGCTCTGGCCACATTCCTCAGCTTCAGAGCGCACATCAAACATCCACCACAGGCCTGCAGAATCAAAAGGTGTTTGTGTGGGTGTGTGTAAGACTGAGGGGTGTGGAGTCCCATCACAAAGATTTGCAAACAAAACCAAACCCACAATTCCTAGAAACTGCAGAGATCTTCCAACCAAACCTAAACCAATAAACTATTTTTATTCAATATTGACCCATTCTTTCCAAACCTTGTCAGTCTTCATGGAAATGTGCTCTTTCTGGATTAGAGCAATTTAATCTAATAGCAGTGTGGTGTCCAATCAGAATCCTCAGAGGTCTTCTAACCAAATTTGATCTATGAATATAACCAAACCCAGAGTTTCTAGGGATCCTGGAGATTTTCTAATGAAAACAAAACCAAGGTACCGTTGTAATCAGTTACTCAGACTTTACCATCCTTGCCAGTATTGATGGAAACATGCCTTTCTGGATAAAAGCAGCAAAAACAAAATACTCAGTTATGTAAAGAACATTACCCTGAGTCATGTGAAATCTAAGCGTAAAATGTGCTCATGCAGTTTTGTGATTAAATTTGATAGACAGTTTTGTGATTGATCAATTTCATCTTTGGTGTATCTATGCAGTCAAACTCACGCCTGGCAGGAGTGTGTTAAAATCAAATCAAGTCAAGGTTTATTTATATAGCACTTTTTAAAGAAAGCATTGTTGCAAAACAGCTTTACAGAAAAAACCTGGTTCGAGCCCCTGTGAACAAGCCAAGGGCAAAAACTGCCTAAGAGCAAGAAGAAGAAACCTCGAGAGGAAGCAAAGAGAGGACCTCCTCTGGTCAAAACTGGATAGCAAACAATAACGAGAGTAATATGAACAGTAAATTTGAGCGTAAATGTTTAATAACCTTAAAAAAAGCATGATTTGCAGTTACCAAGACTGATCAATGTCATCTATAATCCCACTAATAAGAATAAAAATATAAAACAACAGTAATACTACTCATTCATGCACATAGTAAGCCAGTACAAAACTGGGCGTACTTACTTTTTATTTTAAATGCATCTTGATAGTAGGGGTGCAACGATTAATCGACTTGGTCGACTAAAATCGATGACCAAAATAGTTGGCAACTACTTTAATAGTCGATTAGTTGGTGACGTCATTGCGCCCGTTTCTCACTCTATCCAGGAATGTTTTGACACTTAGTGGAGAGTAAAAGCACGATGGCAGCCTCCAGAACAAAAAGTGTGGGAGAATTTCAATTTAACTGCTCATTAGAGAAAAAAGTTTGCCACAAACGTTCAGCGCCACCGAATTTAAACGCACCTCATGCTTCTGGCTGTAGATAGTATTGATTATAGATACACATACATTGATGCCGCATACACAGCACCGCCATTTTGGGGCGGTCAAAAAAACAGTGTGGTTTTTTTTGTGCTCTCATCTCCCACTGTTTTTCATGGAAGAGATGAGTTCAGCTGTTTTTGTGTGCGGGGCGTCTCGTGTTTGTTTATACTACCAACCCTGGTACTGAAGGCACACTGCCCTGCACTTTGTAGCGCTTTCCCTGATTTAACACATCCACTGCAACTTAGTAAGGCGTTCTTAACAAGCTGATTAGTTGAATCAGGTGTTTTGGGAGCAGTGACAACATTAAAACATGCAGGGCAGGGTGCCTCCAGGACCAAGGCTGGGAAACACTGAGTTCTGAGAGGGGTCTGTTTTTTGCTAGTAGCACCACATACGTTAGTTGATAGTAACTTATTAATTTAAGGGGAATTCCACTTTTCAAAGCATCTGTATAATTCAATGGATAAGATGTAACCAGTCATTTAGAGCAGAGTTCCAGAGAAATTTATAGGTCAGAACTGTTCACAGTGGTGAAGACAGGAACCAAACACCTGGAGAGTTTCACTCCTCTAAGAGCTACTTTACCAAGTTATTAATTAAAATAGTTATGAATATGCTGCCTGAAGCCTAAGATATTGGCCCAACCCATTTCTTACTTTTCCCCCTACCCCTTGTTTTCGAGTGTCACCTTGACCCTTGGAACGGAGAAATATTCCTCTACGAAATGGGACCCTCAAACAAAAACAGAATTACTTTAACAGACTACTAGCGGTGCTCTGTAGTCTGCAGTGATAGCAGTGATAACAGGCCTGCCAGTCTGCAGTGATAGCAGAGGAGGGTAAAGTTCAGCAACATCACTGCTGGGCTTTAGTTACATTTAGGGCATCATATGCTTTCAAAGGGGGGGGGGGGTTGCGACAATTATTTATTATCAGCCACCCTTAATTCTTCTGTGATATGAAGCTAAAGTCAGATATTCGACAGCTCTTCGTGTGAATTTTCCTGTTCCATCTTAAATCTAGCAGCAGTTACATTCTGGTGCTTCAGGCATCAGCACTGCTGGACTATTTAAGGTAGAACAGGAAATTCAGCTACCAAGACATCAGCATACTGTTAGCAATTTTTAATGCTTGTTATAAAGAAAAGGACCATAATACACTGAAACGACATTAAACTAAGATAATATAATGATTATCATAATTTTTTAACTGAGAAAATACTTACATTTGATTCTTTGGTCGCTCGCGCAACCATCTTGCTGGTTTTTCTTTTTTTTTTTTCTCTCATAACAATCCGTTTGGAGTGTGCCTCTGAAAAAAACCCAGTTTGGAGGGCCATGTAGCCCTAAGACTTCGTCCTACCCCTCTATCTCAACAAAAATCGGAACACCCTACCCCTAGGCGTGAACGCGCAAAATGGAGGGCTAAGGGCTAAGTGGTATGAGCAAGGGGTGAAATGGGATTGGGCCATTGTTTCAGAAGAGTTTTGAGATAAGATTTCGGCCTTAAACCACCTTTTTAAAATGCATTCATGGAGGAGAGGTACATGCACAGCGCTGTAAGGCAAACAGGACTCAGAGAAAACTTTTTAGTAGATTTTAGCATTACGAACGTTACATATAAAAACTCGGTGTAGGTTCACTGATAGTTTTAGATATTTAACAAAATGGCTTTATTTGCATTGTAAACATTATGACCCCCATCACAACCACTGTAAAGAAGTCTAAGGCAATAAGCTTCTCTACAATGAACCTCTCAATGATTGAATTAGACAAAATTGTACATATCAAAATGACAGCCTGCTATCACAGCTGACTAACAGTTACAACACTGCTGCTGCTTAGCAACGGAGAGACTCGCAGTCAAAAGCAGCGTTCAAATACAGCATGAATGCCCAAGGAAAAAAGTGCACCTCATGTTTTTGTCTTCAGAATGCATGACATCACCACGAACCACCATAAAGTTTCCACAATGTGAACAACACACATGTAAGAGAGAAACATAAGAGATCAAAAGGTCATGTTAGAGCAGAACCTGTGGTACTGGGTCTGCAGGAACTGAAACTCCTCTTTGATGCGGTCCAGCGTCTCAGGGTAGGTGAGCTTCAGAGACTGGGCCGTCCCGGACGCCGCAGCCGCCGCCGCCGCCGCAGCTGCTGCAGCTGAGGCTGAGGACCCAGGGGGTGGCTGAAGAGGTGCCTGTGAGAAAAGTACAACTGAAGTTAGACTGATGTCGGGGAGACAGCATGATGGCCAATAAGTGTAGAACAGCAGTACATTTAGAACATGTTTTACACAACTGATCCAGCTAAACAGCTCATTAATAAGCACTTCATCAAGTGAAGTGGGTATGACGGTGCAGGGAAAATACCAAAGTGGGGAATTCCAGGACTACTTGTGAACCAGGAGGTTTAGAGTCAATATCGGTTTTATGCAGACAAGAGGCTCAATTTTAGCCTAAGACTGCCAGTCCAATTAAAATATGACTGTGTTAACAGCACAAATGTCACGACCAAATTCTTACTCAATCTAAGCCTAATGCTTAGATCAGTCCCCTGACTGGCAGGTAGACATGCTGAAGTTCAGTAATAAGGTATACTGTGATATTCAAAAGGATATTTGAAACACCAGAACTTCAGTCAATCAAACTGCAGCCTTACCAGAGATTTTTTTTTAGATATATAGTAGTAGTAGCTGTGGTTTCACTCTACTGTCACATTGGTCCAGCTATTTTAGCGTGTTACTGGTTTGAGTGCCTTCACAGCTCATTGTAAAAGATGCCATGCTATACTTTCATATTCAGTGTGCTATCTAGAGTACCAAGGGTCCACCATCCAGCCCAGGGATAGGCGTAGGTGAAACCAAAAACCATCCAGAAAATCATGGAGACTGTTGTGCCATTATACAAATCAGGGAGATAGTTTTCAAAAGACAGAGAAAAAACAGAAACCCCCAAAATGCATAACCAGTAAAAACTTTCAGAACACTACATGCACATACATGCATTATCTTGTACACAGTAGTAGTAAACAGTGATAAAAGATTAGGCGCCTGCTCTCACGCTAACCATATGTGTGATGACAGCTTCACGACACCCAAATGAACATGTTAAGTTAGACTATTGTGGCATGCATGTAAATGAGGCAATAAACAGAACAGTTTCTTATATAACTCATACATGCTGTAGTAAAGGCCAGTTTTTCAAGTGGGCAGCTTCGTATGGCACAGTGCAGTTACTAACCTGAACCCTGTATGCAGGTCGAACACCTGTATCCATTTACTATCGCATAATAGAACCATGAAATAGACAGAGTTCTCTGGAAGTTGTGTGGTGGTCACATGATTTGATTTCTTGACATGATTCAGAGCTTCAAACTCCGATTTAGCTTTTACTTGGTCTTAGGTTTAATGTGTAGCATCACAGACAGCAATGGAGGTCAGATAGTGTTTCATTTTTATTTATTTAAAAAATCTTTAGGCCTATATGTCAATGTGTAACAATTCAGGTTAACAAATCTGTCATCTGCATTTTTTCTAGCTCCGCCCACACAACCTAGTTTAGTACACTCAACACTCTGGCAAAAAGAATAATTAACACCTCAAATGGCCGAGGCTCGCCAGTGGGCCCAAAGTATTATTACCCACTTCTATAACCTAAGAATAGCTCAGCCAGTTTGCACTGAAGTCCCTGTAGTTACTGAATAATAAGCCTTAGTATGTAATAATCCTAGGATTTTAAGGGGTGAACAGTGCTGAGTACCTGAGCACAGGTACTCCGGTCTGGTATGGCTCACCTGACAACAAAATGAGTGGTCACAGGTTTGTAACTATACCATAACGCACTGGCCGGTGTAAAAACGCCTTCAGAATAACAAAGAATTTGGTGTACGGAGTTCACATAAACACAACTAACATCTAAAAGAAGGGAAACCCTGGACAAATGTCCACCAAACAGAAAAAGGTTTGGGGCATTTTTATTGTATCCGATTCCAAAATGCAAACCTCAACTCAGTTATTCTGTATGCCTTCGCGTTCAACCTGGAACAGATTTATTAACCAGAAAAACAGTACAGTGAGGAGTGTATGCATGTGTGTACACATATACTGTGTACAAGACAAGACTGAAGGACATAGATGAAAGACAAGCTCCCCACCAAGAGCTCTAATGATGTGGGGGGGGATGTTCTGACACAGGGACCATTGTTAGGGGATAAAGCATTAGAGACAGATGTGTGTGTGCGCAAGCATGCATGTATGTGAGTGTGTGTGTCTGGATGTGTGCATCCAAGAAAGAATGGGGGGGGGAAACCAGAGCCTCCGTTCAAATTAAGACATTTGCTTAAAATTAAGCACGGATTAGAAGGGGGCGCAAGAAAGGAGACCCCATGAGGGATCCACTCCCACTAGGCTGCCTGATCCCTGCCAGCCACAGCAATTAGGACCCCAGCCTCAGGGTAATGCAGACAGACAGGCAGACAAAAGCCTCTCTGCATCACTGTAAGGCCTGTCCGTCTGTCTGTCTCACTGCGTCTCTGTTAACAGAGGCCCTCTCGCCTGCTCCTGAACGCTGCTGGGGAGTGTTTTTGTTCGCACGAGATGTTTCTTCTTTTAATGAGCCGAAGAAGAGAGAGACTGTCAAGAGGACGCAATTAAGCGGAACGCGACCAAACGACAGTCATGAACGTCACATGAGGTTCAGTCATGAACGTCAAAATTCAACTTCGCGCCAAAGTAACGTTACAGTATGGCACATTCAACTAACGTTAAATGCTCATAACAGGGTTCACGAGCTTTTATGATACACTTTGGTCAGTGAACGGCAGAGAGTTGAAGTAATAGTTTGGAAAAAATCTAATTGATAGTTTTCCCTCTAATCCAAATGTAGTTAACCAGCCGAGACACGTTTGCTTCTTTGGTTTTGAACTAGAGTCATGATGCTAATCTAGCTAACAAGTAATGGAAGCTTGTGACTAACAATAAGACATGCTTATGACAAACTATTTAGTACTAAAAAAATAAAACAACCTCACACAGGAAACATTTCCTCTGAAAACATAACTTCCTGTTTACATCAAAATCAAAAGAAGCTAGGAAAAGCACCTTAAATCATAAGTGTATAGCAGCTTGGGGCTAACATATTAGCTTAAAACTAGCAAATAATTATAACATATACTTTTATAGCGCTGAACGCTGTAATAACCTGAAAATGGAAACATCAACATATCAAACTAAGGCAGATTTTTAGGGTCTCCATATTGCTACTGTATCAAAAAAATTTACCAAATTGAGACACCACCATATCAAATCAAACAAATGATGAATTGAGAGGCGTTACAGTACTAACACTTATTTCTAACAACTGACAAAAGTGCAGAAAATACAAAAGACCTCAAAATTTTGGCCGCTGAAAAGATGAAAACTTTTTTGGCAAATGTTTGATGATTCAGGCTTCTATTACTTGTTAGCTACATAAGCTTTGTACCTTCAGTGCAAAACTAAAGAAGCAAATGTCTTGGTGGGTCATGTTAGAGTAGATGTCTTGGTGGGTCATTGAGATAGGTGTTGAGGTGTTAGTTGGGTTGGGGGAGTTTGGGAGCAATGATCGGGGGGGAGGTGTGGGACGGGACCTTGGTGGGGGGGGGGTATGGGGGATGTGGGATGGAGCCCCTCGGCTGGGGCTCAGGAGAGGGACGGTGCATTGTTAGAGCCCATAACGAGCTTCTCTCTCCAACCCTGCAATTCAATCTGCCATCCAGATGCCTGGGCTCACACAGCTCCAGCCTAGCAGGGAGCGCACACACACATCAATTACTCCTCCCAGCCCAAAGAAAGGAGCCCGAGGAACAAGAGGAGGAAGGCCATTTGACGGCAAAGAGAGAGACGAGGATGAGAAGGATGGAAAGAGACAGGAAGGGAGGGAGGATGACACTTGGCTCTGTTCCCTTCTTCCTCTTTATCTCCACACCCCCCCTTCTCTCCCTTTCTGATATTTACCTCCTATTGTGTGCCTCCGAGCACAGGTGCAAAGAGACTTCCGGAAAAGGACTGTGGGCCTTTTACTGAAAGGCTGGAGAGTGGAGTGGCATTTAATAGTCTGGAGCTTCTCGAAGACTACTGGGAATGTTGGTCAGTACTGAGGATGGAGCAGCAAGTAACAATTATTTCTAAGATCGATTAATCCGCTGGCTATTATTTGATTTCAGTGTCTAAGAAAAGCAGTATATGTTCAGCCATTTCCAATAGAGGCCATTTCTCTTAGAGATGACACAATACCACGTTTAATTTTCCGATAGTTACCGAAACCTTGAGTATTAGTTGAGATTAGCTATTTTTAATTGAAGCACTTCACTTAAGATGAGCATCTAAAAGGCGGCCAATGTGCTCAAATTACTCAAGCACTCCACAACATAGTGGAAAACTGATATGGCAAAAATATATCACTGTACTTCAAAATATTTTTATGATAAACACTAAGCATCATGAATTTTTGTTTTTGTAAAGGTCTGATAAGTTGGAACAGCCAATAAAAGAAACAGCAAAAAAATACTGCTGAATTTGAACACAATCCTATTTTATTTTTCACTTACAGAACGAAATCCAGTTGAACAGGACAAATTATGCTCTCTTTGCAATGAAACATGCAGTCTTTCAGTGTTTAAGTACTGACGATGTCCATGATATGTTCAAAAAGCACTTTATGTAATCATGGATCCACTGAGACTTCTCTCCTGATACCAATACTTGAATACCAATATTTTATCTTATATATATATATATATATATATATATATAAATAAAATATGCTGCTATAACTAACGAGTCCATTACAAAACATGATTTTTTTATTGATTTTTTTTGACAATTTTATTGACATTTTGGTAATAAAGCATTTTTAAAATAAACTTAATGTTTGCAAAGAAACACTCGTTTCATCTCAAAGTTTGACTGTAATGTAATCACTCAATTATTAGCCATATGTAGAACATTCAGTTCCATTAATAAAAACACTGAGCAAGAACTTGATGTGTATCACATTTTGGAATTGCACTTTTCCCATTTCAACTGTATCTAAGAAACAGTATCAATAGTGGATCAGTCACATCTGGCCAACATCTGATTTGTTGTCCCTACCAGTGCCGATCCCAATTCAGCATATCAGATCAGTGCATTATGTTATGTAACAAATTATGATGATAATGATAAATAGTGATATTGCATTGACTATTTTCTAACCTCAAGTGTGAGTGGTGCTGTTTCAGGCTAGATTTGTTACAGGACTTTTTTTTTTTCCTTCCAATATCCAAACAGCCCTATACTGATCCCAAGTATACCCTCAACACTTACTGTAGTCTAGCGTAATCTGTCATCTGAATGATTATTGGCATCATATGAACATCACTTTTAAGCAAACATATCAATGTTATAAAATACTAATTAACTAATTAGTTCTAACTGAGTCCACTGATACACCATAACCAACCATTCTGGATGAATAGTTTTTGCAGTAGGTCTACACAGGATGTCTAGCTCATTTTCAGTAACATCTGAAAATCTGTCTGGTCACCCATTTCTTGGTCACTTTCCAAGAGTTTGAGGCACTGTAACCTGCATGGATGACTGTCACCTGGGCCCATTAAACCTCCCCACCTTCAGAGTGGTAGCTGGGTCAGCGTAGAAAGCTCTAGAAAGCCGCCCTGGGGCAGCAAAGACTTAAAGCTGTGATAAATCCAGCAGCATGGGTCTTTAAATGGAAATGATGCCCAAAATAGTCTTTGCTTTATCCCTCAATACGCCACAGTTAGTTCTGTCCTGGCAATCTAATTGAGAGGGATTCGATGAACATCAGTATTGGGAGATAGTGAAACTCTGAGACTCTTTTTTGGGGGGTTTTAAAAATCAACCTTTTACACCTCCAATCAAGCAAAAGCTACTATCATACAGATCCCTTAATACAAATATCTTATTTCATGCAATATAAATAAACAGTGTCATTATTGTTTCATGAGACTGAGGCCTCACACCTCCAACTGTAGCACACTAGTTGTATTATCTCACAGTATAGCACTCCCTGTATTACAGCTAACTAGTCAAATCAAGTCAAAGTTTATTTATATAGCCCTTTTTATAACAGGCTTTGTCAAAAAGCAGCTTTACAGAAAAATCCAGGTCCGAACCCCCATGAGCATTGCTAGTGGCAAGGAAAAACTCCCTAAAAACAAGAGGAAGAAACCTTGAGAGGAACCAAGACTCAAAAGGGGACCCCATCCTCCTTTGGTTGACACCAGACAGCAAAAAGGAAAAACAGGTGAAGCAATGGTTATAATTAAATAGTTTGAGTCTGTGCAGCAGCAGTATCCTCAGAAAGGTCAGTTCATACAGGTAAAGATTACCATTGGACAGACATTGGACTATAGCTACAGGCCAGCTGTTAGGACGCCAAAGGAAACCGTAATCATCTCAGTATCGGCAGTTGTTTAGACGTGGCTGAAGTTTCTAAGCAAATTTGATTACTCATTTATTGTTATAATTTACTCATTACCACTGGGCAGCTGTGCCAAAATGTTTGTATTTTATTCTTTCTACTGCATATGTAACCCTACAAGACAAAAACAGATGTCATGTAACACCATAATGCTAATCTAGACAGATTTTGTCCCAATTTTTACATTGTGAAATTGTTTAATATTTATGTATTGGTATCAGCCTCGGGAAGGTATGTACACAAAAAACATCGGGTTTTCAGCAACAGACCAAAATTACACACACACACACACACACACACACACACACACACACACACCCCAACCCCAAACACAAATGCAACTATATCCACATTCTTTTTGATATGTATTTAGACTGGAAATCTCAGGAAGCCTGAGAGCGCTCCTCTCTGTAAGCACTGTTTATTTACATTGTAAGTCATCCTAATAACCTCACAAATACTTCTGTCCACCAACAAAGACAGTGAAAAGGAGCAAGAGCACAGAAGTGCACACACACGCAGCCCCCTGAAACTGCTGTTTTCATCTCCACAGGGTTCCAAACCACAGTTCCTTTCATTTTGTCTGAGGTCTGACTAGGAGAAATGTGGTCCCTTGTGTACACACCCTGAGAAACAGTGTAAAGCCTGGGGGCTTCTGTGGTAGGCCATGCTGACCACGATTCCCAAACTTGTCAGCAAGTTTGCTACACTTTGGTAAAGAGGTTTCTTTATTTTCTTTGTTTTTCAACACAATTTACTGAAGATAACCGATGTCTCACCCACTAACTAGAGGCCTTAAGAGAAATGACAGAAGCTAAAAGATCCCTTTATTTGTAATAATCATATATGATGACGACATGAGGGGGGCGTTGGGGGTAGAGGCGATGGTACACAAATCTAATAAGAGACTTTCACATGCAGCCAGTGACATCATCCGTTACATGAGCCTCCGTGGCAGCCTTACCACGAGATGCCCTGTGGAGTCAGCCTACTAATTATAATCACGTTTTCCCGGAAAATAAATCGTTAGCATTACCGTTAGCATGTAGTCAGGTTCAAACGAGACCACCTCAGAGCACGGATATGAGGAGCAGCATCTGAGGAACAACTGAAGAAGGATCTGAAGAAGAACTCCTTCCTTTATCCTGAAGGTGTAATACTCAAAACGCTGCACAAACCAGAAACCCACAGAAACACACAACATGGTGTCCCTACATAAAGCGTTTGAAGTTCAAGACCCTATAAATCATTCAAATACAGTGTCAACAACCACCGGTTATTTGCATATTAAAGCACCACCCCAGGAATCTGACCCAGGCACGGCCTTATTTTATTGATCCCAGGCTCCAGCAGCTCTGAGCTCTAAGGAATGCCCCAGTAATCGCTCACTTAGACAGAGAGGGGGAGGAGGGGTGGGGAGGGTGTGCCAGGCACCTGTTTCATTAGTGCCTCACATCTTTTCTCTCCAGTCTCCGCAAGCTCGTTATGCAAATTTCCACCGCTGTCAGGATACATTAGCAATGCCGGACGGCTGGCTTGTCAGCTGTGTTAATTGCTGTAGGTGCCTTTCTTTAGAAGGTAACCTCGAGACTATTTGTTCCTTCCGTTCTAGAGATTGTATGGAGCTGCAACTTTTTCCAGGACTGGTGTAAACATCACCTACACCTGCATGGATCTGGATCCCAAATCAAGGTCAAAACCATAACTGCCAAACCATAAAAAGGGATGGCCATGAATAAGCCGCCCAAGGACATTCCCGAGAGTTGAATGCGGCAGTGATGCTGAAGAATCCCACTTTGCTGCAGAAGATCCTTGGCAAACTGGTGTTGGTGGAATGCATTCTCAATCTCAATCGACTGACTTATTTGATTGCTCGCCTAATCATTGTGATTCATTTCAGGCTGTACTTTCATATTATTAAGCTGTACTTCGTACTTTACCCCAGTCAGAGCCACCAAAGTTTCATCTGTACAAGCGCACATCCCTCTTTTAAGGCACAACCAAACTCTGCTGCCCCCTACACTTCCTGTATTGTACTGCATTCTGTCACAATAGCCAAAAGTATCATCTTGGAGTACTATAAAGCTTTTATTTCTATGTAAATAAAAGCACTTCAACTTTTCCTTATTCAGCATGACTAACGACTAACCAACTTTGTTTGTTTTTCTTTCTCAGAGTGTAAACCCAGAATGCTTAGCATAAGGAGCAACATCCAAGCAGAAGAACTTGAGGAAGCTGCTCACTTCCTCCAGCTTTCCTCTGAGCGCTCATATATAACCTAAATAAATAGCTTAGATGAGTTCTTATCACAGGTCTTCCACCCTGTTCCAGGAGTGTTCCCCTCCTGTGGCCCATAATCATAATCAACTACATCTGATCCAGCTAAACAAGGTCTTTGGGAGGTTCGGCATAACAGCACAAGGTGTGTTTGATTAGAATCTCTCTCAACTAAAACTCCGCAGGAGACTCGATCTCCAGAAGCAAGTCCAGAGAAACCAGGCTTAAATGACAGCTTTTGTAAATAAACATTTAGGTCATTGTCCTCGACTCAGTGATCCCTGGTTGTTGATGTTCAGGGAGGTTGTAAGACGCTGGATGTAACTTATACTTTAATCACAGTTTTACAGCTTCATTCAGCAACATAAGTGAATATTACACTAAAGATATGCTTCAAAAGAGTGTCTGCACATTTTTTGGATTAGATTTATTTAATCGTAAACTTGCTCAGTTGAAACAAGTAAGTCTTTAACCTCACTGCAAGTTAGACAACAGCTAATTAATATAAAGTATACCATGAAAAACTATAAAGTGCATGTTTACAATGAGTGACGGGACCTCAGGGACTAAATCACAAATGGAGTCAATGACATCATTTAGGCCTAGTCATGCTGAATGGTCTGAGTATACCATGCATGTAAACAGTATTTTGCCATGACATCCACATTAACTGCAAGAGGTAGAGAAAGGATATGCTACAATACTGATACCAGTCATCAGTGCAAGGCTTGGCTGCTCACTCCTTCCTAAACAGACTGAAGCTCCTGGATAAGTGATGGCTGAACCAGCCTTCTCTATCTGTGTCTAAGGTGGCTGAGGATTAGATTATATTCGGATTTCAGCAAAAACCATGGAAATGATTAGTTCAGCCAAAGGTGTGAGAGAAGGAGGAAGAACTGGAGGGAGTCAGTCAAGCCCCTGGTGCATCTTCCTTCACATCAGAGGATCCCACTCCCTAGAGGAATCTCATTTCCATCCCTTAGGAGATGAAGGATGGAGAACTCCATGAGTAGGTGCTTAGGGAGACTGGGGGGAAGGGTGGATTGTCTATGGTGATCTCAAAGAGGCTCTCATTTCTTGAACCATCAGTGTATTAACTGTAGGGTTTTGTTTTTTTTTTAATAGGACTATGTAAACACGATTTTCATCTTCTTAATAATCTTCCTACAAGCTGTGCATACATATGCAAGTCTGTTTTGAGAGGACAATAAACACTGCATATTGAAAGGGTCTTGTTCTTCTAAGGTTTCCAAGGTTTGGCCAGTTGTTTTCACTGCAAAACTGGTATTTGATGCTCACCAAAGGCCTGAGGACCTGTGAAACTCATACTGCACACACATACAGACATTAATGTCTTACATTTCGTCCATTTAAAATGCAGCACTGAGGCTAACAAGCTAAAAACAAAAGCAACTCAAAGCTAAGTGTGCTACTCCTCCTATATTCAATCCCAAACCTCCAAACCTCTAGAGCCAGTCCACCACAGCTGAACACACCAAGTTCATACAAACAACAACCCCAACACCGTCCCCATTCCTGAGGCACAAAGAACTTTGTACCCAAAGTCATTGTTGAATTTGGCCAAGCAGAGCTTTAAAACCAAGCCAAGGCCTGTTTTAGGCGCAGACTGTGCGGCTGAGTTTGACTTTGGTCCCAAGGCGCTGACCCCAAAGCTAGCGTTAGTTTCCAAATCCAAGGGAACGTCCATACCTCAGAAAACAGACAAAGGGTGTCCACAAAGAGCTTCAGGAGAGCAGGCTGAGCTACAATAAAGAGGCTTTTTTGTCGTAAAGTGGAGCAACTTACCGTGGGTCGGTTCTGAGGAAACATTGTTTGTGGGTGACGGTTCGTCGTGTTTCAGCGCTCTTCTCCTTCTTCCAGTGTTGTTGTTGTAGCTGTTTTCTGAGGCTGCTGCTGCAGTAAAGAGAGAGTTTGAGCCTATTGTGGATCTCAGAAGTGCATTTGGCCTCGTTTCAGTGGAAGGCTAAAGCTAGCTAGTCTCGGCTCGCCTCATTCCCACCTCAAGACTCCCTTTGTTCTGGTTTATCGCCAACCCCACAGGAAAGAAAGAGGAGAGCGGAGCAACAATATGTAGCTCTAAGATGCTCCCAGTCTCGGTTTCGACTCTTGCTTCACGTCGGAACTTCGAAGAAGAGGAGAAAAAGCAGGCGCTCGGCTCTCAGCGCTTTCCCCCCACCGCCCTGATATGTTTTGCAGTCAAAAATGAAGAAGAAGAGGAAGAATGGGGGGGTAAAACAGAGAGGCGGCTAGGCTAGTTATCGAGCTCCCGAGGCGGACACGACACTCAACGCAGCCGCCGCAGCCTCTTTTGTCTCGCCCGCTGTCCCAGTCCTTTCACACAGCCTTCCTTTCCCCTTCTCTTCTCTCTCTCTCTCTCCCCCTCTCCTTCCTTTGCTGAACCTCCACTGCTTTTCAATGGGACATTTCAAGTTCTTTTCTTGTGAGAAATCCCTCCCGCAGCGTGTGTGTGTGGAGGAGGGGGTTTCTGCCAATCTAAATGCTCAATTTTTCACTATAGCAATTGTGCATTAAAAAATCCCAAACGCACATTTTTAGCGTTGAACGTTTATTTTTTTTTCAAAAGTTAGCAACTGCCGCCATATAAGATCCTAAAAAAGTGATTTGCTCTTTATTAAATTTAACAGCTTTCCTTTTGTTTTTGTTTCTTGCGATAACTCTTTTTTCGATGTTGGTCAATTACATATACGCTCCGCTCCAAAAACGCCTCTATAGGTTTTGTGTCCCCTTTGGATTTTCACATTTTCTACACGGGAACGTGTAGAATTTCAATAGAAAACCGGGCGCAGTGGAATTGTTCAATGATTGAATGAAATCTCCACGTGGGGTTTGACCCAGCCACAATCAACATTCGAAGCAGGCAGCCAATCGGAGCTCGGCGCACCCACGTGGGGTGTACCTCGCCGCGAGCTGATTGGTCCGCGTTGCTACTACGGTCCCCAGAAACGTCAATCAAGCGCACACCAACGGCCGAGAACACATTTAACTCTTTCGCTGCACGCGCAGCAGATCGAATCTGATTGCTTTGTGACGCAAAAAGACGCGTTGTTTTTTTAATTGTTTGAACTCGCGTCTGGCATATTTGCAAGTCGAGCACCACGGGGCTGTTTTCTGAGTTGCTACGGGTTGTTTTGTCTCCTAACCCAGTTTCCCAGGCAGTGTTATTAAGACATTTCAGATGTCAGTAGTTCTGGAATCAGGAGCTCTCTATTGAGCACAGGAACTTGGATCTCTTCAACCTGATCTGAGATCAGATTCCTCTCAATTCATGATGGCCATCGTCACAAAAACTCGAGATCAGCACCCCCACTCCCACTCCTGAGGTGGTCTGTGAATGCACAAGTGCGTGAGTATGATGTAAACGTACACCGATCATCTATAGCATTAAAACTACACTCATTGCTCCACTGACCATATAGGAGCACTTTGTAGTTCTACAATCACAGACTGTAGTCCATCTTTCTCTGCTTACCTTGTTAGCTCCCTTTCACACTGTTCTTCAGTGTGGTTCCCCACAGGCCCAACACAGAGCAGGTATTATTTGGGTGTATATGCTGCATGTTCTACATCCTTTAATAACTCATTTACTGTATAAGAGCTGCAATATTTGCATTGAATCTTCCACTGTGTATTGTCCTTGACAATCCCTGAGGAAACCTCGCCAAATTCCCTCTTTTTGATGAAGGATGCATACAATGTTTGCCTATTTTCAATGAATCATTTATGCTGTTGCAACATATGAGCTAAACTGTCCCTTGCTGCAGAGAAAAAAATGTCCTGCCAACATTTATTGGTATTCCGGGGCACGATGCCTTCAGCTGAGGCCATAATTAGAGACAGATATTGAAAAAAAGTCATTTTCTCACTATAGAGATCCCAACCTGCCCAAGGTGCTGTGGATAAAAAAGGAAGGAGGAGGAAACGGAGGGGGAGAGAATGTGGAGGAAGAAGCAGAAAGGAGGGATATGGTTAAAAAAGAGACAGAAATGGAGAGGCTACAGGAGGAGGAGGAGGAGGAGGAGGAGGGGATTATTGCCTTTTTTTTTCTATGAATTTTAATGCCAAGAGTCGGTCTTTTCCTTCCAGCTTCTGGGATCGCATTTATTAGAACGAGTCATAAGCAAGGCAGTGTATTACTGCATAGGGGTTCATGTCAGATGCTGATGGTGTGGCGGCTGCAGTGTATGTGTATGTGTGTGTGTGTGTGTGTGTGTGTGTGTGTTGATGTAATGGTAATGGTGTGATTATAAAGCGTGATAAGTAACGGCCTATTTTGAGTCCGTTTTTAATAAAGGCATAACCATTTCAATACAATATTGAAAGATTGAAAAATGATTGCTCTGAATAGCCTATCAAAATGTAAAACTTTATCACCGACCCACCCCTATGTGTCTTCTGAGGGTCAGTGGCCAGAAATGGACATCTAAATGCATCCTGTCTATTTTTGTACTATGTACAGCTTTTATAAGCTCAGAATTATTAACTTACTGCTACTTTGCAGGCTTTTATTTTGAAATAAAATTTGTATTCAAGTCAATCTGTCCAGTCTTTTACATTGAAATAAACAAGGACACACAGTGAAGCACTGCTAATATGAAGCATCAGAAGCTATTTGAGTGCTAATGGTGCCCCCTTGTGGAGAACTCTAAACGTGCCCAATGTGAGCGAGTGAATTACAAGCCAGATCCGTGAGGTGCCCGATCAGGAGTGATTATATATTCAGCATGACGTGACAGCACGGGCGAAAGCAAAATACATGCAGTCTAAGTCAAGAGTACATACTCTGCGTATGTCTGTGCATCGGTCATAAATTATATGTAAAATAACAGTTTCTATTAAATTATTTATTCATGCTATTCAACTGCAGTTGTGAATTTGGCCTAAAAAGTGAGACCTCATTTGTAGCCGAGGCCAAAAGAGGGTCGGAATGCCTGTTCATTTCAGCACTTTATTAGTTATACATGTAGTTATTATTATTATATGCATATCACTGCTCTCAGAACAAAACCTTTTATCTCTGTTTTTGTCATTTTTTAGTTCTTTGGCACAGTTTGAAAATGCATGTTGCTCTTTACATTGTGTGTAAATTTCATGATGAATGGACCATTACAAATGGCCCAAAATGAGGAAAAAAGTCTGGTTGACCTGCATTAAAAGTAAAGTAGGTTTTTACCTTCTCCAGTAAAGTTACCATTTTGGAGATACAAGGTTTGTTCCGACATCAGTGCTAAGCAAAAGAAGCACCGGTAATTCTGATTGGAATAAAATGAATCCAGTACATGAGGATTCAGAGAAAAAATGATTTTGAAACCTCTGCTTTGAACACAAGAGTTCCAAAAGCACTGAATCCCTTAATATTATCTCACTCGGTTCTACCATCATCTTAAAAAAAATAAGTATTTATTTTGACGACTCTGCACTGCATATCATTCGAGCTCAGTATAATCAAGACATTTTAACACATATAACATAGACAATTAAACCAAATCCTGACCTCAGAACTGAACATCATATCAAACCTGAAAATGTATATCGTTACACCCCCTGAAGGTCTAGTAGTAAATGGGATTTCTATCATTTGGACGCTTGAAAAGAGTGACATCCGCTGTGCTTTTCCTCCCTCTGAGTAAAGGGGGGGTTACATTTTCTTGGTGAAACTGTCTTAATCACACAGATGAGGACGGTGTTCATGCCATTAATTTCTATATTTGGTTCCCTGGTGTAAATGCTATCTGTATCCTGGACCGACCCATGAAGAACAGCTCACACGTCTCCGAGCAAAGAAACGTGTTAAAATGTGGATGACACAAATCACAGCACACTGCAGATCACATCATGAGGAGAATCAGAGCACAAATCTTTATTTAATCCACAACAAAAGATGCAAAAAAGTCTCCATCATCAAACACTAGCTAGCTTGCTTTCTCTCTCTCTCTCTCTCTCTCTCTCTCTCTCTCTCTCTCTCTCTCTCTCTCTCTCTCTCGCCCTTTACAGACTCAGTCTCATGTCAGTGCAGAGACGGTGGGCTGATTTATTGGATTCTCCTCCCCTGGGAGCCCCCTCCACGCCCCCATACCCCCTCCCTTCTTCAGCCCTCCCCTCCTCCCACCCTCCCTTATCCCCCCCACTCCTCTCTCTGCTCTCCCCAGGGGAGCTGGGGGGTAATGACCCACATCAGCGCTACACACACACATACATACACACACACATACAATCAAACACATTTGTACCCACAGGCATGTGCAACTGGGAACACAGGAATTCCACTTCTCCATCATTAGCCCACCTTACTGACCATCATAGCGAGACCACCTCATCACTCACAGCACACATTCACTACAAATATCCCAATGATTTAATAATAAAACACGGCCACAACAGCTCTGAATACAGAGCACCTAACAGCGTTAATGACTTTCTGTCTTTCTTTCTTTCTTTGTTTCTTTGATCCTTCTTTCTATAACTTACATTTAGTCATTTAACAGACTCCCTTTTTTCTCCATTCTTGCTTTATCTCTTATTCCTTTGATTCTTCTTTCGTTCTTTTCTTTTGTTCTTTCTTCCTTTTTTTCCCCATTTCTTACTTTTTTCCTATTTATTCTTTGTTTGTCTTCCTTCTGTCTTTCTTTCTTACTTACTTTCTTTCTTTATTTCTTTCATTCTCTATTCCTTCCTTCCTTCCCTTTTCTTTCTTTGCCATTCCTCCCTTTATTTCTTTTCTTTCTTTGCTCCTTTCTTCTCTTTTTTTCCTTTTTTCTTTAGTTTTTCTTTTATTCTCACTTTCTTTCTTGCTTGCTTGCTTGCCTCCTCTTTCTTCATCCCTCCTTCATTCTTTTTTTTCTTTCTTCATTCCTTTAATCTTTTCCTTTCTTTACACCTTTTTGTTTCTTTCTTTATTTCTTCATCTGTTCCTTCTCCCTTCCTTTTGTCTTTCTATCTTTTTCCTTTTTCTTTCTCCTTTTCCTCTTTTCTTTCTTTTTTCCCTTTTTCTTTTTATTTTCCCTTTTCTTTCTTTCTTTCTTTCTGTCTTTCTTCATTCCTTTTTTCTTCCTCCCATTCTTTCCTCCTTTCTTTCTTTGTCCCTTCCTTCCATTCTCCTTTCTTTCTTCACCCCTCCTTCCTTCTTTCTTTTCTTTCTTCACTCCTTCTTCCTTTCTGTCTTTCTCCTTGTTCTTCTTTCTTCTTCTGTCCTTTCTTTTTTCTTTGTGCCCCTTTTTTCTTTCTTTCTTTCTTTTTCATGCACACCCACAGAACACAAGCAGTCCCAACACAGGGGCTGACATGAATCTGCTGTTAGGTACAGATAATATTATCCTCTGAGTTTCTTTTAAAGTGACATTCTCTAAGAGGACGTCTGGACCGCAGGACCCTCTTCACTGGCCTCTTTCTTCTTTTCACTGTGAGAATGTTCATAAAGTCTTTAAGTGGATCACAGCTGGTCACTCAGTAAAGTTCCTTCTCACCAAAACTCCATCATCCATCTTCTCACAGTTAAAAAGCATTTCTACCTCTGCTTACTGAGAGCGCTCACACAGCCCTGACCAGCTGAATCACGGAGAGTGTAGATGGAGACAGTAATGCAGTCCTGGTAGCTGGATGAGCTTTGATTGCCCCCTATTGTTCATTGATGGTACTGCAGGCAGAGGGCGCATGACTGGGACCATTTTGGTTCAGCAGTTCCTAGACGGAGAACCATCCTGATGGGGTGCAGAGAACTAGGCATGGCCTTTACTCAATAAAAAATCTGCAATACTGCATAAAGAATGATAAATACAGTTTACAGTAAGTATCCAGGACGTCATCCAGGTGAACATCACTGACAAGTACATTATCAGCATGTCAGCTGGACCTCAGTCTTCTGCTGGAATTTATACTGCTATGCAGATGTCTTGGAATGTAATGCTCTGTTGGTTGGGTGTTTATGTATAACTCTTTAAACTGTACCTTTTTGAGAAATGGCCCCTCTGACATACCATGTGGCCTCATGCTCAGCCTCGTACACTGCTGCCATCAAGTGGCCACTAGCCTGCCATGTCACAATAGAGTTGGACCTTTGACTGCATGAGCTGGACTTACTGGACCTAATGCCACTGGTGGAACCAAACTGAGCATCTCTCTGCAGAAAGAAATCAGTAATCAGAGATTAAGTGATAAAAATTGACTTTACTGAACAATAACAAGCCTTTTAGATTAAAAACAAAGAAGCCTTTAAAAACCATATGTGGCCAAAAATATGCAAAGGCAATGTATTTTCATGTGTATTTCAAATGTGTGTCATTTGTAACGTTTCCATATATTTTTGACACATACATAAATATTTAAAAATTACACTATTCCATACAGTTGTATGCAAAAGTTTGGGCACCCCTGGTCAAATGACATGGTTTGGTGATTTTGTCCCCTGTGGAGGATGTGTTAACTCATGTTCACTTAGAAAATCAACAAAACATGTAATTTAACAGGAGAGTTTGCACTTCTGCTTACGAGTATATTTGTCATCTACATGTGTGCCTATATGTGCATATATTTCAATTTCAGTATATATCACCATTGTCGGAGGAAAACCTTGCATCTCCAAAATGGTAACTTTACAGGAGAAGGAAAAAACCTACTTTACTGTTAATGTAAGTCAATGGAACTGGACTTTTTTCCAAGTCATTTTGGGTCATTTCTTATTATGTAATAAGAAGAAAAAAATATTATATACATTATAATATATAATGTATTGAGTACCTATATTTTAAAGCATCAGAACCTGCTTACCTTGGCGTCTGCATTCACTGGCCACTTTATTAGAAACTCCTAGCTTGCTGGTGTACAGTGCGACAACCCCTTCATCACTGTTAAGCATCTGACCACAAAGCTGCTCTTCTCTGGATCATTTTTAGTGACGGACTATTAACCACCTAGCAGTGACGCAGACATATAGTGTTGCTTTAACAGCAGTTCTGTTTCAAACCATCATCCAGTGGAGTGCGATTGTGACCTCTGCAGTGATGTCTGGATTTTGTACACTTTCACTGCAGCTTCAAGAGGAGTAAGTTTCAGTGGTTTTGTGCTCCATGTGTGAAGGAGGGCTGCAGTAAATCTAGCCATGTCACTCTGAAAGTGACTGGCTTTATCTGAAGTGCCTTCCTCCTTCCTCAAAATGAATGTCACTTTCAGTCCAGGCGATAGCTGACCTGAAGGGGCACTCAGGCCAAGATGAAAACTTTAACCATCGCTACATCTGTTGTAAACACACTGGCTCACCTCATATAGTTGTGCCGCAGTTCTCTTAAAAGTGACATTTTTCAGACTTAATGACTTGGAAAAGCCCCTTCTGATGGTGTATCTTGAGGGAGGGAAGAACTCTTGGAAAACTACAAGGATTTCTGAGGACAGATTGTTTGAAATTACTTTTATTCCCACTAGCTGACCAATGCAGAAGGAAGCCAGATAGGTAACGTTAATGCTAGGAAATTGGATATCACGTCTGTATTAGCCTCTACATCAGTGTATTTCTGTAACATTGAGTGTGGGGCGATTCTCAATGGTCGTATGATATATTTGCGATTTGCATAATGCACCCTGGGTATTGTGGTGAGAGAACACTGATGGATGAAAACACAAAAAGAAGACGAAATTGGGAATTCTGTCAAACTGACAAGGCTAAAGGATGCAATCATGTGCTACAGAATACTACATAACATGACAAATAACTTAGCAAATGCTAGTTTTTGGCTGGAATGCCCCTCTGAAATCGAAGTTAATTGCCTTTCCTGGGCCTACCTGGTCATTTCCGTTTGCACCAGTACTTCTCACCCTATAACACCAGTGATTATGTCTCCATTTGTCACTTAAACGTCTTAATAATGTGCATGAAAGTGCACGAAAAGCTACATCATTCAACGGTAGCCCATAGTTCATTCATGTCATCCATATTTGCTGTTATTGCCGGACAGCAAAGAGTCTCCACGGCACTACGGATGTTCTTTCCTATGTAACACCGCCTCTCTAAATGTCATGGGTCTATTTTGAGGTTTGTGGAGGCTACAGGTATTAAGGAGAACCAGCAAAAGTTTCCGTCACCAGTGTTTGCGAATGATGTCAATGCTTCAGTTTGCTGTTGAATGTCAGATCTCACATGCAGACAGGTAGCACACACTGCTAGCTTTAGTTCTACTATTTGTTCTGTCTCATAGCCAAGTCTGTTGGTTATTGGATGTGGATTATAACAAATGGATCTTTGTGTTTCCCTTACCACCACTGCAATTTAGTATATAAACACAGGCCTACCGTTCTGTGAACAACTCTGCCTTTTTCATCTCAGGGTTTAATAGTTAAATGTGTTCAAAATGCAGCTGTGGAACATCTAAGCTTACCGTTTACAGACACATAGCAGTTGGTTCTTCAGCTCTTGCAGCAGCCTTATCCAATGGCTATGTTGTGTTCCTGGATATTTCAGAGCACCGGAGGCCTCCAGCTTCGGAATAACAAATGCAGGAACTATGTGAAACAAAACTAAACCATTGGATTGGAATATCCCTTCAAAAATCTTGTATGGGTGAAGTTTGTCATGCATTTTGAGGCATCTTCCCATTATTAATGTGTTTCTAAGCATCTAGACCAGAGCTGTCAAAAGTGTGGCTAGAAAGTTTCCCTAACCCCTCCATAAAATGAACATTTGAAACTCAATTTTAAACCTACCAACATTTTTTGTATACTATTTTGTATTTTTAGCCCTCGGCCAACCACAGACACTGTGCTTTGGACATTATGCATTGTACAATGCAACAAGTTTAGGCACCTCTCATCTAGACATTACAGTAAAACACAAACAATTAATGTTCATACTGTTTAATACAAGGCTGTCACTATTAATTATATTAGTTATTGAGTAATCTACCAATTATTTTGTCAATTAATTAAAAAAATGAAGTTGTCATGGCTGCTCATAGAATTACATAGTAGTGTTTCATACAGAGCTCTTCTCTTTACAAGTACCACTACTGCAGTACTGCTAAATTATAATAGCATCTCTATAGAAGTTTTAATGTTTTGTTAGCACCATACTAACGGTGGTGTACATTCACTTCCTGTACCGGGTTAGGCCAGGTCTACTTAAACAAGAACACAATGTGCTTTGCATGTTGCAGTTATATAGTAAAGCCCTTTACAGTGCCAATTGAAAATTATGTTTAGTTCGCAATATGTCATTTTTCATCACTGAACAAGTTGAGTGTTCATAAATTCACATTTGAAGCTCAACACATGCAGTTAATGTCCAGTGGGGTAACTAGTTTTAGTCAGTTAGTGTAACCAAAATATCTGCTCCAAAATAAACAATTTCCAGCAGAATTAATTTGGAACATAACATTAACATCTAATATAATTGTGCATATTTTACATACTATCTACAGATAAAAACATATCTGCATCTGAAAAATCACAAACAATATTTGCAGAACTTAATAGAATATATGAAATGAATAATTAAACGAACGTTTAGCTGAATCTGTATGAGAGTGAATAGAATAATAAATGTCAGTCATGAAATATGTTTATAATTTGTTGGCAGGTTGCACAGGTTTGTGTCCTCAGTGTCCTCAAAAACATGATCACGCCAGGTTCTCTGCAGGTATCCTGGTTAACCGCTTTCTTTGTGATGTTGGTACAACAGTTGGCATTAAAAGACAAATTAATTTTTCTCAGTATAGTTTTTCTCCTGCTCACACATTTACACACAAATACACAGCGTTGCTCAGTGTTAATTGAAATGTCTACTGCTGGAACTGAAAGCTGTTGTGGTTGTTGTGCTTCTCTCTATATATGTCCACTATTTGATACTTACATATATCTACACAACATATATGACCCTTTATGATATATGTGCATATATGGTCACTGGTGTTACTGATCCTCATTGGTGTTACACATAATAAAGGTAACACCAGAGACATTTTTAATGACAAATGCACTTTACAAAATGGCTGCTACAGAGCATCAAACCACATGTTGTCAATTATGGAATATCCACTAAAATATGTAATTTTACCTACGTGTAATCTATTTTTTCACAGTTACCTAAGAATAAAGTAGGTCACACCAGTGACTTCAACTAAAAGCTTCATAAGAAATCATGAGCTAAATGAGAAAAACAGTGGACTATGTGCTTTTCTTCATAGATCCTCAGAAAATAGGTAAATGGAAGTCGTGTTGTCATCAGTGTGATTTTTATTTCAAAATAAGAGATTTTTTGTTACGCAGTAACACCAGTGACACGACTCCACAACTTTCATTATATAAATATTTTATAATATTTAACTGGCATTTGTTTTCGTTATATCATTTAAATAATTTATTTCATAGTCATATATAGATTATTGCAGTAAAAATAGCAGACAAACATGTTTTTTACCTCAAAATATGGCCTCACCATTTACACCTGGCTGGGAGGATGAGCACTTCTGTGGAATTCCATATAATTGATTTAAAAAACAATATTGCTAAATTGAGGCTCAAGAAGGTGTAATTGTTAAAAAAAAAGTATTGTTTTATTATAAAATATAAACAAATTGTAACCCTAACATGTTTTTCAGGTGTAATATATCTGTAAACGCTAGAGACACAAAAATGGACGTTTGCATAGAATGACTAGTCATCATTTCCCAAATTGCCCAAATAAAACCTGATAGCAACAACAGCCATCATCATGTCATAGATAAAGGAAACGAAAATAGTATAAAACCATATTATTTAATAAAATATCAAAATATCAAAAATCATCTGTCCACAATGAAGGTCAATTTTAATTAATTAATTACGTGAAATCGATTGGTTGAAAGGACGTTGGACGTGATCACGTGGCACATTTTTTTAGCGTTTTGATTGGCTGTTTCACAAAGCTGAATGGGTGTCAAGCTTGAGGTAAATTGCAACTTAAATTTAGTTTCAAGAACATTTGAAGCAACTAAGTGTTGAAGTGAAGCCGGACTTATTTGCCTTTATTCCTGAGAACACTGAAATAACCGTGGATACCAGACTGAACAACTATCCAAGTAATTTTGGACAGGCAGCCATTTTTGCTGTACGTTCAGCTGTGTACTCAAATAAAATGTGGTGATGTGTTAAAGATGGGCTTCTGTTTATTAGCTGTAACGTCAGTAAGAGGGAGGAAAATATCTCACCGATGAATTTAATAACACTTGCGAAAATTCTAATTCAGTACCGTTGGTGTTTACTGCACCAGGATAGTGTTGAACTAAAGGAGCGTTATTCTAGTCTGGAAAACCAGCAGCCACTTCTGGTAGGTGAAGAGAGGAGAGGAGAGGAGTGTTTTGTAACGTTATCAGGCCCTCTCTGCTCGATTATTCTGGCCAGCTTCGTGTCTTCCCGTTGCAGTTGGTCCTCTTTAGAATCTAAACCAAAAATGAAGTGCATATAGAGAAACAAAGACACGATAAAAGATAAATATGAGATACTGTAAAGACGTTTCGCCGTTCTGTGTACAGATACCATGATAACGAGGTTGGGAGTAGGTGTGGTTCTATGGTGTAATGGTTAGCACTCTGGACTTTGAATCCAGCGATCCGAGTTCAAATCTCGGTAGAACCTACTTCCACCTTTTCCTCTCGTCTTTGTGCTTTGAGGAAAAAAGTCAGATTTTACTTGGACAAATGAAAAGAGACATCGCAATATCTAAAGGTGAATTGGACCATAAAGAGTACTGGCATTCATTTTCTCATTAACATTTAGTCAGTCTGATTCTAATTTTTAAGTAGCTCATGCAGCTTCATTTTGAAAGTTTTTACCTGCTTTGTGTTGCAATAAATTCCTTCACCAAGGGAGTCGGTACATCACAACTCAAATAGCATTAGTGAATGACAATTGCATATTCATAAGGCCACCCCCTATCAGCCCTTCTGAATACAGGAACAAGTGTTGGTCTTTTGCATGAGAGACACGGTTTTGCAGCTTTTGTATTTGTTAAAGGCAAAGCAAATAACAGGTAAGGTCACTATTTAAATGAATATTTGGACAGTTTATCATTTCATCCTGGCCCTTGGTCTATGTTTGTGTAGGTCTGCAGATGTATGACACAGTGAAAAAAAAAAAGAGCCACAAGAGTTGATTGTGAGCAAAAAGTAGGGCAGGCAGGTCATTCACAAAAAGCCAGAGATGAAGGAAAAAGCCCAGACGTGAAGAAAAATCATAAAGGATGTGAAAATAAGATCACTGGTAGATGTGCTATAATTACACCTCTTTAACTGTAACTGTGTAAGTGTGTATGTTGTGCACAGGAGACACATAGAGACTGGAATCAGTAGACAAGGACTTAGTAAGTCAGGTGGACAGTGCATGACCAGCCAGATCCCCTTAACTGGGTAACTGGCTGGAAGGAAGTTAAAGGGGAATTCCACCAATTTTTCAAAAAGTATAATTAAATCCTTAAGATGTAAACAAAGCCATTCAGAGTGGTTTGAGTGAAATGCTCCGTTCTAAAGAAGCTTACTGAGTCAGAATTGTTTACACTGGTGGTGATAGGAACCAGATATCTGGAAAGTTCAATGGCTCTAACAGCTCCTCACAGAAAGTTGAAATGGTAATGAATAGGCTGACTGATGCATTGTTTTACGATAATTTTGCCCAAAGGCTAAACGGGGCTAAACGTTACCCAAATTACAAGGATTTTTTTCAGATTTACTGCTATTTTATCATTATCAATATTACCTACTGGTCATTTTGGCCAGTAAATAAAATTGCTATGTTTGTGTTGAAGAATTTGCAGCCCCTGGTTCCTGTCACCATCACTATAGTAAACATCTGATTTGGTACTTTATTTTGATAGAAAAATGTGAGGTTTGAGTTTTAAGTATAAAGAAACATTTTACATATTATAAACTATATGTAACGAAGTCTCTTATGTCCATTGTGTTTGTAAAAGACAGTGAGTTCAGACCACCAGTACATCTGAAAACAGTGATTAATGGGTATTACATAGCAGCTTAGTTTTGTATGTTACGAGTGAGTCTGAACCAATCACGGCCCAGTATACTAAAATATGCTAATAAGAGGATGTGCTAAGCTCTTACAAGAGCCGCGGGAATCGGCATGAAACCAGCACCCCAGCCCCGAGCACAAGTCGGAGAGAGAACTTGTTCCTCCTTCCTCTCCCTGTTGCATCAGCCCTCACGTGCCTCAGACATGGTACACCGACCGCCCCAGGGAGTTAATTGTGGCACTCGTGCCGCTTCCCATGGCTTTCGTCTGCCCTTGGGGCCCGGGCACTGGCCTCATGCTGCCTCTCGCCGGTGCCTGGTGCTGTTCTAGAGGTAGGGAGCATGCAACAGTGTCACCACAGCACAGGTTCACTCTAGCTCACTAACACAGGTTTTGAGAATAAAGGCTCAAGTCTGAGTGAGTAAAGCTGTTGATTTGTGTGTGACGCTGCTATCTTGAACTATTTTTGCTCTGCATTTGCTAGAAGCTAGCGTTAGCTTAGCAAGAAGGCCAAGCTTTACACACAGCTACACAGTTCATTCCAGCTCATTGAAACCTCACTGATGCAAGTTTATAGAATAAAGACTGAGCAGGGAAACCTGTGTTTTTGTGTGTGTTATGGAATAAAGTCTGAGCAGGTAAACTTGTGTTGTTGTGTGTGGAGCTGTTAGCTTCATGTCCTTTTGATTTATGATCGTTGTTAGGATGTTAGCTTATCGAGAAGGCTGAACTACCAGCAATTCAAGCTCACTGATGCTGCACTGATGGAAGTGTATAGAATAAAGACTCAAATCTAAGCGAGTGAAATCGAGTGACTGGTGTCGTAGTAACAGAAAGACAGAATCTTTCTGATTATTAAAGTTACAGTGGGAGCTTATTTTTGTTTCTGCTCTCATCTCAAAAAAGAGAGGGCAGTGAGGGAATGGGTGGGGTTTTGAAACTGGGCAGCAAGGGGGTGTTAATAATTTGTATTATATGTATGTAGATCTCGGACATAACAGTAATTATACAAATATTGAACAATTTATTATTCAAGACAGATGATATTTTATGACTTAATTAGTTCTGTGAATTCTTTTCTCCTAAATCAAACATGTTGATTTGGGATCATAGCATTGCATAACAGAGATGCATCACTTGGCTAGCTGTCTGTATCCAAGTCACGACACGACACCGCAGCAGTGCTATAAACAGCTTATGGGGAAGGCCGCGTTGAGGCGCAGCACATTTCACTAAACAAAAATACATTGTGAGTTACAGCAGAAAACAAGCAGCAGAGTCCAACCAGTATTTATTCTTTTTATACTTTTATTGAGTATTATCATTATTTTACTGTAAAACAGATGAAGTAAGTATTGATTTAGACAGTGTACAAGGTTTTCATTCATCACGCTTTTTTTCAAAACTACCAGATTCCTCCTGAAGGCCTGCGTCATCACCAAACATGCGCCGCACCTTCTCTTAAGAAGGAGATCTGAACCCTCTGTTTGCAGTCTTGTGAAGACATTTGTATGTTTTAACCCAAAAAGTCGTCTCCCAACCGTTGGCAAGATTTATGACCGCCGACCACGCTTGGCCCCCTGTGCTATAAAAGTGCACAGAGCCTCAGAGAGTGAATGTGTATAAATACATACATATATAAATCTGTCGACAGAGTCAGAGGTAGGGATGGCTGCGAGCCAGAAGCCAGACGCTGCTGCTCTCCAGGCCCAAAGAAGTGCAGCATTGTCCCGTAAGGCCTCAGCCTCCACTCCCGTCCAAAGTGGACATGCAGAATGAGGACAGACCCCTGCCTGCTTTGGTTTACTTTTGCATACACATGAAGGCCTCGTTGGTGTCAGAGTCATTACTTCCTGCAGCAGCTCAGAAACAGGGCACGTAGGCTTCCTTTGGCAGCAGTGAGGCCTGCTGGAAAACTGCTGTTGTCACTATTACTATCATAATAATGACTCATTTGTACTGAAAACACCAATTTGTGTCACAGACCACCACAACTGACAGATCTACATGCCACTCTTTTTTATTTTTTTCCAATTTTTTCCCCTAATTTAGTCTTGTCCAATTACCATCCACTAGTTAGGCCTATATCTCACGGTGCTCTCCAGATGGGAGGGTGAAGGCTAGCATGAACGCTTTCTGAGACGAAGTGCCACTGCATCCTTTGGAACTGCTGCTAACTCAATGCACTTAGAGGAGAACACTAACTGTTAAATCTGTTGAGTCAGCTAACAGAGACCTACTGTTTCTAGCATTGTGCTGAGTGATGGGGGAGGGACATCCTACCCACCCAGAGAAGAGACAGTTTTGCTCTCTTGGACTCCCAGTCAGGGATGGCTGTTACACTGCCCAGACTTGCCATAGGACCAATGCTTAGACACTCAGGAGCCCCCATCACATGCATTTTAATGGTTGATCTCATTGATGTGAGTAAGGTCATGTAAACTTGGATGGAATTGGAGTTTCTTTACTTTGGTGTTGTCTACTTTCCTGTTTAGTTTAGAACACATGTATCAGGCTCCAGTCCTCACAGGCCAAAACACTGCAGACTTCAGCACACTGCCTCATTAAACACATCTGATTCAGCTTATCAGCTAATTAGCACAGCCTTCATGAGCTGAATTCAGAGTGTTAGATGAGGGTAAATGCTGATATCCGCAGCACTTTGGCCTGAAAGGTCCTTTTGGTCTGAAGGCCTTAGAGGTCTAGAGTTGCTATTGTCGGTTAGGAACATATTAGATTTACATTACTACATTATTACGTAAATGCAATAATACATTTGCATAATTATGTAGTTACATATATGCTGAATTACAATAAGAGTCAATAAACATCCTGTATGGGCAGATTAGCGTCTGCAGTATTTTTATTTTTTTTTTCCATTTGTTTCATGTCAAATGTCAACAATGGACAGAAATGTGGTGAAATTGTAAAGGATGGTGTTTCATTCCATGAAAAAGACTGAACCAGAGAGGTGCACTAATCATGAATTTTTAAGGCTGATATCAATTTTTTGAAAAATCTGAAGATGTTTTCAATGTTTTTTGATTTTGACGAAGAATTATTAGAAAACAAGAAATTTTGTCCCTTAAATGAGATGATCTGATCAGTTGTGCTTAATATGACCAAGGTCATGAAATAACATAGTAAAAAAGGTTCAAATTTTGTTTCAGGTTGTGATCAGTTATGTTTCTGTTTAGGCTAAACATATTTTTACACTTCAGACTGCAGCCTTATAATACAGCGAAGGCAGAGCTCTGGTAAGTGCCGGAGTAAACGTTGACTTCACTCCTATGTCCCTGGGTTTTTCAAGTGGTACCCTCTTATAAACAACGACAGAGTTGAATGATGTAATTTGTAGTAGCCACATTTAGACCTCTCTGAACATGAATGTGTGCGTAGGCCTCCATGTAAAGCCTAAAAACACCCAGCTTAAAGAATGAGAGAGAAATGAATGACGGGTTCTAAACTGGAACTAGAACTCCTGATCAGACTCGGTTGGAAACAACACCCCAGCAATTTAAACATGCAATATTGTTTAAAAATTCCACAGGCTGTGTACATCATTCAGGGCTGGGTTCATATCTAAATAAATGTTTTAAAGCTTTTCTTTTTGGGTACCAAATAAAGTATTAAAATAGACTACAAAAGCATGTTGGGTAGTTCCAAATGACATGAACAAAGATTTCATAATCACATAATCACTTTTACAAGATGCACATATCTGTTAGTACATTTTCCACAAAAGTACTCATTCTTAATAACTGATAGCCACACATGGTTTAAATGATATGAGTCAAATTATTAACTTACCCAAACCTTCACCATAAACACTACTAGCCCCGCCCTAACTTTACCCTAACCTTAAAACAAGTGTTCACCTTATAATCTAATGATTTACGCTGTGGGGACCAGCTTATAGTCCTCACAAGGAAGAAAGCCCCACAATGTGACGCAAACCTGGTACACACACACACACAATCCCCATAATCACACATGCACACACACACACAGGCGTAAACAGGAACCTCACAAAATAGAAACCCACAAAATAAACACATAGACGGAGACAAAAGAGAACAATAGCAGGGCGCAGTCCAGCATGATGCCCTGAATACCCCGCCGTCTCATGATGAGAGCACACGAGCAGGAAGGAAGCTTTATAAGCAGCTCACACATGATCTGTGGTTACTGTACCGAAAACACTGGCAGAGCTGAATTCAGGCGTTACTGCTGCTGCTGCTGCGGCTGCTGCTGCATTTGGTTCCCGCTCACAGTTATGGGACTGAAATGGGGCAGTAAACCTACAGGAAACACCACCGTTTACTGAGTTCCCTTTAGTGGATGCGTTTTTGTGGGATGTACTGTTTTAGATGTGTTTTAGCATCCCACAGTACCACAGCCCCACAGCCAGCATGGTCCCAACAGCCCAACGGCCGTCATCACCTTATCTGAGTCATGTATATATAAATCCATACAGTGGCAGCAAGAAGTTAGGAGGTTAGGAACCAGAGTTCAACCTGTGTTCTTCTCACCAAGATACCGTCTATTTATTTAGTGTATTACTATCTCAGTTAATGCCTTTCTAAGGTCTGAATACTTTAAAAAATCAAGTAATTATATACAGGGTTTCCCAAAAAAATGTATATAATTTGAGATGTGAATATCTGAGTAACTACATGTCCTGGGCAAACGAAATTAAATAGGCTTCATGTTGAACAAGACAAGATTTATTTATTAAAATTCGAACAAGAAATTCAGAGGGACGTAGATTTTATAACCCATTTCACAAAGCTTCACAAATGTAATATATTTCCGATACTGGTGGTCGTCCAGATCCCTTTGCTCTGCACAGACAGCCTTCCTCTTTGAATTTTTTGGTGCATTTTTATTGAATTTTCTCAAAAATGCACGATGCACAACTGTGTTCGAGCATATTCTAACACACAAAATGCCTCTTCATTTCTAGTGAACGCCATTCTTCAACCTGAAAAAAAAAAACATTAAACAAAACAAAACTTGGTTAGTTTTAACACATTTTGTTAAAATTTTAGATCATTTGAGGGACAAATTGCTATGTTATTAGACTATGAAATGAGTCAATGGAATCAGACTTTTTTCCAAGTAATTTTGGGCTGCTTCGTTTGGCCCATATATACACATAGTATAAAGGGCAACAGGCATTTTTAAAAAGTGTCAAAACTGAAAAACAAAAAAAATGGATATATAAGGTTTTGTTCCAACAGCAGCGATATATATATATATGTGTTTGTTTATTTCTGTTTATTTGTGAACGTGAAAGTGATGCCCCTGCTTTTGGGTCAAAAATACAAAAAATATACTTTGCTTGTCCTTATTTACCATGACCACATGACAACATCAAGAAGACAAATTCGACAGATGATCTGCAGCTGAATAATCAAGACCCTCTGGTTTGTCCTCATCTCTAACCCATGCTTTTGCCTGCATATTTGGAAGCTGCTTCTTGTCAGTAGAAGCTGCTTTGCATTGTAAAGTTGACTAGTTGTGGCTCTCAGCCTGTAAGCTGTATTTGTAGCCCTGTGTGCTGTTCACACAGTCCAACCAGAAACCCAAACCACATGAAGAATTTCTGGGTAATTTTTAAAAAAGAATTAGAACTGACAGCATTTTCTTATTTGCCTGCCAAAATATAGAAGGCAACAAATCTCCAAAGATTACTGTTTATTTCAATATAAACTGTGCTTACTTTGGTCCAGGGACTTTTTCTGTATTTCAGCAGAGCTCATGTCCATTCATGGCACTTGGGCTTGATTTGTGCTGTCGAAGAGCCAGAAGTAAATCTAGTTGTCTCGGCTTTTAAGCAAGACCATGCAGCTGAAGACCGTCTCTGAATGAGGCGCCCGTTGGGCTGCACTGACTTCAGGCTGCTATAAATCAAAAAACCTGGCCGGAATGATCAAAGACCTACAAAGACCTGTAGATCTTAACAGTGTGTTCGGCCTTGTAAGTAAGAAGGGCGTATAAATCTAGGTGATATATGCCTGTGATCTTTCGGTTCCAATGGGTGATGTCACAGCAGTAGATTGGGACCATATGAGAGCTAATGATACTTTTAAAATACTGAAATATTATGATATTAACTAGTACACCAGTATCTGTTTCTAAGGCTGTAAAAGTAGCCCTGTCAAATTAATTCTACAATGAGTGTCATTTCAGAGTTGCCTGATCTTACAGAGGACCAATTAGAGCTGACAACAACTTGTAGGTCTTTTAGAAACGTCTGATCTATTTATTTATTTATTTATTTTATATAATTCAAGAGTGCTAGCTGCCCTTTACATTGTGTGAACATTTCATGATGAATAGAAATGGTCAGAAAATACAAGGAGTAAAACCTCCTTACCTTCACATACACTATACTGTCAAAAGTATTCACTCATCTGCCCTCACACGCATATGAACTTGAGTGACATCCCATTCTTAATCCATAGGGTTTAATATGATGTCGGCCCACCCTTTGTAGCTATAACAGCTTCAACTCTTCTGGGAAGGCTTTCAACGAGGTTTACGAGTGTGTTTATGGGAATTTTTGACCATTCTTCCAGTCTCCGCTCTAATCCATCCCAAAGGTGTTCTATCGGGATGAGTTCAGGACTCCGTGCAGGCCAGTCAAGTTCTTCCACACCAAACTCGCTCATCCATGTCTTTATGGACCTTGCTTTGTGCACTGGTGCGCAGTCATGTTAGAACAGGAAGGGGTCATCCCCAAACTGTTCCCACAGAGTTGGGAGCATGAAATTGTCCAAAATCTCTTGGTCTGCTGAAGCATTAAGAGTTCCTTTCACTGGAACTAAGGGGCCGAGCCCAACTCCTGAAAAACAACCCCACACCATAATCCCCCCTCCACCAAACTTTACACTTGGCACAATGCAGTCAGACAAGTACCGTTCTCCTAGCAACCGTCAAACCCAGACTCGTCCATCGGATTGCCAGACGGAGAATCGTGATTCGTCACTCCAGAGCACACATCTCCACTGCTCTAGAGTCCAGTGGTGGCACTTTACACCACTGCATTCGACGCTTTGCATTGCACTTGGTGATGTAAGGCTTGGATGCAGCTGCTCGGCCATGGAAACCCATTCCATGAAGCTCTCTACGCTGTTCTTGAGCTAATCTGAAGACCACATGAAGTTTGGAGGTCTGTAGCGATTGACTCTGCAGAAAGTTGGCAACCTCTGTGCACTATGTGCCTCAGCATCCGCTGACCCGCTCTGTCATTTTACGTGGCCGACCACTTCGTGGCTGAGTTGCTGTCGTTCCCAATCGCTTCCACTTTGTTATAATACCACTGACAGTTGACTGTGGAATATTTAATAGCGAGGAAATTTCACGACTGGACTTTTTGCACAGGTGGCATCCTATCACGGTACCACACTGGAATCCACTGAGCTCCTGAGAGTGACCCATTCTTTCACAAATGTTTGTAGAAGCAGTCTGCATGCCTAGGTTTTATACACCTGTGGCCATGGAAGTGATTGGAACACCTGAATTAAATGATTTGGATGGGTGAGTGAATACTTTTAGCAATATAGTGTATGTAAGATTTAAAGAACCTCCACATGCTGTAAAGGTTCTGTACCAAGTAAAGCACCATACACATAAGCCAAGAACCATTTAGGAACCTTTATTTTTATTTTAACTAGAAAGGTGAAAGAAGAAACCTGTAGAAACCTGCTGATCATTTTTTGATTACTTAATTAAGTTTATATAGTGATTCCAGGATGTTGCTAGGGTATCCCAGGTGGTTGTTGAGGTGTTGTTAGGCAGTTGCTAGGCTATCCCAGGTGGTTGCTAAGGTGTAATCTTAATTTATGAGTTCAGACAATGCCTTCAACATGGTGGTGGTAGTATGAGGGAAGATTGATTCAGGGAGGGGGCAGAACTCTGAGAGCTTGGGCTGGAGTTCTGGGCAGCTTCTGCCTGTAGCTAGAAGGCCAGACTGCCCTCATAGCTGAAGTAGGACTGATGTATGACTGAGGAACAAGGAAGGAGATGGGGTGGCGGTGGGCATTGCGAACCTTGTCACAGGAACAGAAGGTGAGGATGTGAATTTAAAGGGCATTAGATTGGAAGAAGTGGGGGTTTCAGGCATGTTCCTCCCCCCAAACTTCAGTTATAACTACATAGAAGGTACGGTGGATATAGTTTTACCTATATAGAATGAAAACACTGATTTAGGTACACTGGCTTTTATTTTGGAAGATTTGCACTTTACTGAAATGTTATTGAAAATGAATACTTCTACTCAATTCTACATATTACCATGCCAGTATCATGTCAGAAATGTAGTAATGAAGTCATCTTTCCCCAATTCCAAAGCAATGATGCTACATGCCCACTTCTGACACCAACGTGGTAATGTAGAAATTCAATGTGACCAGAAATAGTCACAGATCCCTATCTTAGTAAAAGTCTAAATAGTGTATTTCAACTTGGAATCCGGACTACGAGTGTGATCACTGAAATAAATGAGTGGATTATACTTGCATTATATTTGTAGTTCTGTGCAAGACTAAATTTATATTTTCATTTGCAGTTTTGTGTTTAAGCTGTGTATTGTTGAACAATATGTTCTCTGCTCTGTTCTTGTTTTCATAGGTTTGCATGATGAAGTAGACACAACATATTCCATACATACCAACTATTTATTGTAAATCAACCCATTCCATACAAAACCTTCTCTGTGTATTTACTCTATGCATGGCCTGCATGTCAAGGTCAGTTTAGAAATCCTTATTCAAAGGGACAGTATGCATTTCCATGTCAGTTCTTTCTGACTGGATAAAGTCCGATATCGTGCCAGTACACAGGTTAGACTTCCTGGACTCTCTCGCTGCAGCTGATGGAGAACGCTTCCAGTGTCGAATCCCATCTGACCACTCATAAAGAGGTATTCTCATACAGTCTCAGTCTTGGGTCGACGCCTGGCTACTTTACTGGAAACATGGCAAGGCTACTGCTGAAAACTAGGCAAAGCTGAACCGAAGGCACAGGCTGAGTGAAATATGGCTGGCCAGTTATCTTTGGGACATAAATACACTTGAGCACATGTGAAACAAAGCAATGTAAATGAATGCAAGCATAAATATGTCCATTATTCATATTCATAGAGTACAAGCGAACTTTGCAGATAGTGTTTGATGCTGCATGAGTTCAATCTGACTTAAGGTATACAGCTCACATAGGTATGCAGGAATTTGAATCAAAGCACCATCCAGAACACCAAATCCTGGTTCCATCAGCAAACGTGCATGCAAATTCAACGTAAAAGTACGTTTCACATCAGAACAGAATGTGACACAAAGTCAAATATGATTTTACAGACAAACAGCCAGTGAAGGAACAGAACTATAAAGAACATGGATATCAGGACTATATTAAGTTTGTTAATGGAAAATATTTCATTTAAGCTTTAATATGAATAAAAGTACCAACGATGTGACAACAGGTGTGGCATATTGCCATATCAAGAACAGAACTTTTACCTAAATGGTGCATTATTAGAAAGAGATATGCTAAATGATACGCTAAACATAGACATCTACACACTAATCACTGCTTTTGTTTGGTACAAACATTGTCCAGATAACGCTATTCAAATGAGCAATAAGCAAGTTGGTCCAAAACAAATGCAAAACCAGCATTATTACAAATGAAGGTAGATTATGATGAAAGAGGAGAAAGAATAGCAACACAAAGGGCTTGTAGTGGTATCATCTTGCATGGAACAAATCTTTGCCATCAATTTTATATGTTACTGTCCAGCTCAATAGCCCACCAACAGGCAACAAAGGTTCCCAACATAAAGTTTAATGACAGCAATCTGAATGGCAACCATTACTGCAGGAATATTGAGAGCAGCTGGGGATGTGTTTTTCACCACAGCACAGCATTTTCCACTGGATATGCCCACATATGTCTCCCCCAACTCTAATCTGAGGATGAAAGGGTGATGTAAACCGAACTCCAGCCTTTGCCTTAAAGCAATTTCCAGCTCAAATAAGGAAGAAATTAGCATGACTGTACAAAAGTCACTGTACACTAGTCATTAATGTTTGCTGCTACCCTCAACAGGAGGTAAGGCGTTGAAGCTGCTGTACTGTCGTAGTTGAGAACTTTATCTTCAGTCCCTAAATAGCTGATCTGGGGCCCAACATGTATGAACATTCCTTGACTGACACAATATCAACTAAAAGGAGCTAAAAATTTGGATAAGCAATAAAATCAACTGAAACAGACTCCACTGGTTCTGGTTAAACAATGCTTTAGTAAATATGACTGTCAGCTTTCAACTGTAAACGTTTTCAAATATGACTGTCAAATTTCTGACACTCAAACAACAGAAGCCTTAAATAATAAAAAAAATTATAGCACGGGGTGGAGCCAGAAGTCTTAGCAGTTTTGTTGATTTCTAACTAATTAATTAACTCTTATTTTTCTTATTTTCATCAACATTTTTAGGGTTACTCCAAATTATCTTCATCCTACACGTTTAGGCTGCATTTTACATGTTTTTGTGGTTTTCAACTGTAACTATATTGAGATATAACTATAATCAGAATGTATTTCTACACATCTGCAGTGTTTGTTGGTCACTAAATAAATTAAGTCAACACATATCGGTGCCTTATTGCAGGAATTTTTGCAGATACAATTCGTGGGACCTCAATATCGGTCAACTGATTTATTGGCTGGGCCCTAGGCTCATCTTTTATTAAAATAATAACATGGAAAAAAAAAAAACGGCATTTTGAACATCGGAGAGTTTGCTTTCACATAAAAACACACAGGAGGGAAAGAATCATTGCAGATTGTGTTTAGGGAGGCCAGCGCGCCACTGCAGCAGGTGTGGTGCTCTAGTTGCTCCAGTCGCTTCAGTGGTTGTGGGAGATGTAGTCTGAGTGGTAGGGCAAACTGTCTCTCATGCAGGCCTGTGGTAGTTGTAATGGTTGTTGTGCTCCAAATCTCCCACCTGAATGCTGTGCTTTCTCTCCAGCATATCACTCTCAACTGTATCTGGACTGGAGCACTGGGTTGAAGGATGTCGTTTGAAGAAATCTGACACATATCGCACCTGGACGAGAAAAGAAAGAGAGAGAACTGAACACCCTGGGATCTTTAAGCCAGTGCAAAAAAGTGCAACACTTTAAAACAGCCTATATCTGATATGTTTCTTGTATTTTATCTGTTTCCTTAAGGTCTACTTGATAGTTTTTGGCTTTATGTACCAAAACTGTTATGATTGGCTGTGCTGTATTTTGCCTCATTCAAAAAAGCGGTCTGGGCTGAAACACTCTTTATAACTTCAGTGTGAATGGGTGGGGCTAAACTGCTGTAGGCTAAACAGGCCTGTATATGTAAATGGGTTGTTTACTGTCATATCACAAAAGGTTTGAATTCAAAATGGGCTGTTTTCTTATTTGAACTGTACAGACTGGGGGGTGACAGGTATGTTTTGAAACCTTGATTTATACTACATCAAACTCTTTTATTTAAAAAAGAGAAGAAAATGTCTTTTTAAAGTGATGGTTGAACCAAATATCAAATTTAAACATCAACAAAAATGTGAACATATGGCAATATGGCTGCTTATACCATTTTTAGCTATGCAACCTGCTTTTGACCATTTTTATAGACAGCAAAACCTCATAAGCGTCTGTTTGAGGCTTCTTAACAACAAAATGGTTTGAGGCAAGTGTGTGAAGATTTAGGCGCTTTACACAGTGCTAACTGGTGGGCATGCCCTTTCATTACTTATGGGTTGACTTTATTTGTGATGAACTGTGATTATATTTGGGAAAAACTTTGGATTTTGGTTGAAACAGAGCCCTAATTACCTACAGACATAAGGAATCTAAGCCTTTTGTTTAACCAAAGCAGAACACAGGTCTCCATTTTCAACACCAGAATGATTTAGTTCAACTGATTAAAACAAAGAAATCCCAGTTAGTAACTGCTCGTTTGCACTGATCTAGCACTACCCTAAAGGAAATGGGTAACATCAACGGAATGTTTCGATGGAAATGTGTAGGATTTACACAGTTTTCATAGTTGTAGGTGAGAAAGCAAGTGAACATTAATAAAGTGTGTTTACTGTGTTTAAATGCTATTCTTTGTTGCAGTAGTTGTACACGATTTTTGCTCTAACGAAAGCTGCAGTTGTGCTCCATTTTGAATATTTTCAAATCAACAGTCAGAATACTCACAACGAGTATAGCAACTAGCGCCCCTTGGAGGAGCCCAACGAGAACATCGCTCCAGTGATGCTTGTAATCTGACACTCTGGTGTAGCCCACATACACAGCAAAGGCCACCAGAAAGAACTGGATGGTGGGCCGCAGGAGTCTGGCCCATTTGGCCCTCAGCCTAGCCTGCACGTACAGCTGTGGAGAGAGAGGAACAGGAGAAATTAGCTGGTCATGCAGACATTTCTACCTTGTTTTAATGTTTTAGTTCCTGGATGTTATCTAGATTAGGATGTAGAGGTTTCTCTGCTCAACTGAGTAAAGTTTAGAATGCTTTGGAAGTGCAACCAGTTTTATCTTGGAAATCTCTACACCATTCCATTCCCATGTAAGTCATTCATTCCTTTTTACTTCGGCTGAATTAAAGTAGGAACATTAGGAACGGTATCCAGCACATCTAAGAGCCAAATATAGTTTACTTTGGACAAAAAAAGTCTTAAAAAGGAGAACAATTAGAACTGGAATGTATCGTAATGGCTGGCATTAGAGTACTCCAAGGCCTCTTCTGGCAGACAGACACACACAGACACACACAGACACACACACACACACACACACACACACACACACACACACACACACACACACAGAGCGAAATGTAGAAGAATACTCTGTCATTTAAAATCACATTTACATTAGAGGACATTAGAGAGCTAATGATACTGTTAGCAGGAGGACCAATGGAATGTTTTAACTGGCAATTAAATATGAATTAAATTAGTGACACAAAAAAGAGAATCAATGGGTGAGACAGAAGAGGGTAAAAAGCCCTGGATTTACTTGCATCTCGAGAAACAGAAAAAGGTTTTATGAACTCGGGGGCACTTTTCAGTGTAGTTCTGCCCTTACTTGTGCATGAACAGAGCTCTCTGTCAAATATTTATTCAAGAATCCTTTAAAATCCTTTTTTAAAATCAATATAAAATCACTGTTTTATCCATAACGAAATGCATAGGCGTTAATTTTTTTTCAGTGGCTTCACAAAGAGGCCTACATATCTCCAGGCCTTCAGACCTGGACTGACAGTAAATCAGAATTTTAAATTAAAATGAGTAAAAACTGGATGCACCCCAACATACAGTAAGGTCCAAAAGTCTGTCAAGTGTTGTTTTTATGCCATCATTTACCAGAAACTAATATGAAGCATATTTCAAAAACTGATATTTATTATTCAAGAATACATTAAGACTCTCTCTCTAGGCTGCTGCAGTAATGAGGATTCACCAGATCTGCAAGATGACTATTGAAGCAAATGGTTAGAAATAATGAGATATTTGATTTTCAGTAAATACTAGAAAATATAGTTAAAGAAAGGAAATAAGAAATATTTAGACAAAAATTTTACAGGGTGATTCACAAAGATTCATCCGATTTCAAAGCGCCATATTTTACAATCATGAGGTGCCTAGGAACCAATCACATACCAGTTGAAAGAGGGGGTCACAGAGTTTCTGACCGTCACTGGAAGATGGCTCCCTTTCTGTGAGGAGATGCGACCCCTGAGCAGAAAGCGTTTTGCATTCTCCACTTCAATAAGAGTGAATCCGTCATAACTGTGCAACATGATTTTCGTGGGCAGTGAACCTCCAACAGCTCAAAGCGTTCATCTTTGGTTCCACAACACTGGATGATCTCCGAAATCGCACTGAAAGAGCCGTGAGTACAGTGACACCCGACATGCTCAATCAAATATGAGATGAATTTGATTATGGCGTTGATGTTGTCTGTACAGCTGGGGGAGGTTCATATTAAGCACTTGTAAAATTACATATTAAATATTATGCTCACTTAAACTATTTACAATTTACTGCGTTGTTCTGTAATGATTTATAAGTGAAATAAATAATTTTGAAATCAGATGAATCTTTTTGAAATCACCCTGTATTAGTATGCTTTTATGTAAATGCTTTTATGGTACTAAGTAACATAAAACGGTACCACAGTGTATTGGAAAAAATTCATTGTCATTCAATATAAAAAGTCAGTTAGCCAACAAATTTAGTTTTAACAGACATGAATCATGTAACCTTCTTTTTATTAAACTAGATTTTTTATATTTATATATTGTTGCATTTAAAAAAAACATTTTTTTTATTTTAAAGCAATATATGCTCTTAAACTCAATATTGTTTTGTTATTTAGAGAAGATATCATTCAAGAATCAATATTGAAGTCAAGATGTCAGTCGGAAAAAAGTTTTTTTATTCCAAAATGTTGTTGTAACAGTTTTGGATACAATTAGTTTTTCAAAAGATTAACAGTTGACATATAATGGAAAACACATTTCTCTTATAAAGGTGGTATTAATCATTATATAGCATTTGATATTCTTGTATGTGTAAAGTCCAGCCCCACACGTACATCATGGAGAAAAGGAAAAAGGAAAAATTTTAAAGTGGTCTATAATGCGTTTTGGAATGAAACCCTTCAATTTTTAACAACATTCATCATCTACTTTTGGATCCTACAGTATTGTTAACTCCAGAAAACAGTAACACAGTGTGCCCAAAGGTCACTGAGGGAGCTCTGATGGCCTTGAAACCTGCAGTCTGTTAGGTACACAAAGTGAATGGACTCACCGCCAGGAACAGCATGCAGTACATCCCAAAGGACGAATGCCCCGAGTAGAAGGACAGCCTAGAATTTTAAGACCAAATTTAGTTTTTACCAATACAATGCAAATGCAAAATAATCTTCCTGACCACACATCTACCAAAATACCCCATACATTACCTGGACTCTGTGACATCAGCTGGGTTGCCAGTGCAGTTGATATGTGACATGTAGCCTTTGCAGATTTTGGGGGCGCAGACTGTTAAGAAGTTGGGGCGCGGACGTCCGATGGTAAACTTGGCCAGGTCTGTGAGTGACTGGCTCACAGCTGCTCCAAACAGGAAGGTGCCCACCGCCTTATAGAGTGCAGCCACGTACTGGTTAAACCCAGAGTTAGACTGGAGTTTCTTACTGTAGACCAGATAGGCCTCACCCGATGACAACTGAGTGACAGAGAGTGAATAAGAAAAAAAAAGTGGATAAAATTACACGTTTCATCTTCATTATCTGTCAGACTACAAGTTACTACAGAAATAAATCCTAAACCTGAGATCTCTATGTATCACTAATAATCAGATATGTACATTATACTTGTAAACTTGATATCTTGTCCCACAAATGGGTTCTTTCATACCTTTGTTGCGAGGTTGGACAAGCTTTAGAGGATGTTCACAAACATCCCGTTCAACTCAATTCAACTAAAACACAATTATATTTTTTTCCTCAATAACAATTCTAAAATATTCTTAAATATTTTCTAATCATACTTATTTAGGATCGATCAGGTATGTGGTTTGATACGAAAGTCAGAACACCCTTCATTTATGTCATTTCCAGTTAAAACAGCCATTAGGTAATTAAGTAATTAATACAGGTAAAACATAGAAAACATATTTAATATAAAATTACAAAGAAGCCTCAACAACAGAATATGATTTTATAATAAATTTTATAATAATTTTTTTAAGCTTATGTATATTTTACTGTAATATAATACACTGTAACATACTGTAAGCTAACATTATAATATAATATACTGTAAGCTAATATTAGTTAACTGTTGTTTCCAAACTTCTTAGATTAGCTATAGCTATCTGCCCAAATAAAAGGAGTGTAACCCAGGGGTCGGTAACCCAAATGTTAAGAAGAGGCATTTTGTCCTGTAGAACAAAAACGAGCCACCTATTTTTATGTCCATTTTACCATCTTGGCTGTAAATATGTCTCAGTATGTGCTGATGTAGGCTAACAAATTTTATATAAACAAAAACGCAGACTTGCTTTGCTCTGCTTTAAGCTTCAGCTCAGCTATAGCCGCTTTTCTCGCATCTCTGGCAGGAAACTTTTCCACAAAAGTAGAAGAGTTTCTCATAAAATGTCTCATAAATGTTTGATTTTTTACAAGGCTGATGTCTACTTCTCATTCGCCAGCTTCTTCTTTGAATTTTCCCGATCCATCTTAAATGCTGCCTGAAGTGCCATGTTGTAACTGCTGCATCGTTTAGTGAAAGAGGAAAATTTGAACAAGAAGCCAGTGAACGTGAATATGTTTTCAGCTTTGTGACTCTTTGACAGTTTTTCATTGCAGATTAAATGCATCAGGAAACCAGCTGAAGTGCTTATAAATGCAAATAAGTCCATTCATCTCCTAATTATCGATGTTAGTCTTTCCCTCTGCTATTTCAATAGCTACTAGCTATGTGAGACTGTTGTCTGTGTTGCTATAGTGACCCACAGTCTGCGCACCAACCTTCATGGTTAAATTCTGGCGAGTAAGCAGTTGTAGGCTACATTAACTCCAGCATTTAAGACCATTTAGTGTTAAAACTGTGTTAGAATGATCAGCAGAGATTTATTTTACCGCAAAGGAGGATTATTTCTGCTGTGGAGCTGCAACAGGGCAGTAAAAGAGCCGCATGTAGCCGACCCCCGGTCTAAACAAAGATCGCTACAATTTCCTCACTGGGTTGATGCATTTTTGCCAGCATTCTGTAAAGTTTGTTCACACAGGCCTCAACAGCTGAGAAAGAATGTATTCATGGGTAGAGCATGGACAGATCATTAGAATCACAAACTTAACTGTTAAAATAAATGGTTAACACTCTCTGAAGAAAGGACACTGAACAATGGGTAGAAGAAGAGGAGGGATGGAGGGAGGAACTCACAATGACAACAGTGCAGGAAATGGCAACAGCAGCCATCAGTCCATGTGTGATGGTGTCTAACTTCAGCGGGTACATAATGCTCTCATCGTCACAGTGGATGCCGCGCTGGTACGGCTGGTAAATGATGTTCATAATCACAAAAGGCAGGGAGGCTGTGAGGCAAAGAGACACTCAGTTTGACTCTCGTTTATGTGAATATTATTCAAGCTAGTTATGTATTTTTGGCAGCGTACAAACTCTGAAAACATCAAAACAGATAAGCTGATAAGAACATTTGTGGTTCATATGTACAAGATAACACTAAAATTCTGATAAGAGGTAATTTAGCATCATAGTACAGTCTGAAACAAACTTTATGAAATTCTTTATAATAACACGCTTGAATTTCAGAGAATAGTAACTGACGCTATGAATCAGGTGGTGTGGTTCCAGAGCTTGCGATGCAACAAAAGTGACCGTCCATTCAAATTCATTCCTCTAGTGTTGCATAAACATGTTTTCGAGATTTGTTTTCTACAAACAGACTGACTGGCACTGCATCACACTTTAATCTGAAGATACAATCAGTGAAGGTCACGTAGAGCATATACAGTGTCGCAAGAGCTGCCATGGAACTAAAGCAGCAAGACTCAATATAAAAGTGTGTGTGTGAGACATACATCTCAACATGGAAGTCATATGTAGAGTCAGCTGTTTCATAAACACATACTCGTGCACATTCCCACACCCCAGACATCCTCACCACAAGGCCACATAAGACCAACTCGCGGTCGGTTGGAGATATAGATAAATAAATATAGTCTCTGCTAGGCTGTTTTGATGAATGGAAAGTGTCCTTGAGACATGCCGTAACATCCTGATACCACCCCAAAAGCGCTGACATATGGATATATGATTCCCAACTACAACCCAGAAATGAGGAAGACATTACTGGAGTTCCTTCTGATTATCGTACGAGAGCAAGTCAAACATTCCCGGCATCTTACAAACGATCTGGTTAAACTCAAATGACACACTGTGTACTCAGCATTCGTGTTTAACCCTTACATGTCACATTTATTGAAGGTAATATGATGTCACTAATAATTTGGAAAGAATCTCGGTCAAAAAGTGGATTTTCAACTTAGAACTTCAACAGTAGTTGTTGACTTCTAAAGAAATATGTTGCAAAAAACAGTCAGATATTGAGGTTTGAATCCCAGCTCAGCTACAAGCCTTCCATAGCACTAGGTAGAGCTGCCAAAATCAAAGATTACTTGTTGAATTCATTTAGAAAAAAAGAAGTTTGTTTAAATGTTTAATTCTTCCTCAAAGCCTAATTTATAGGCAGAATAATACAAATGTGCCCTATATTATCTCAGCAGGCAGCCTTCAACCGAGAAGCTAATGCTTCAAGTACAGATGTTTTGCAGTACAGTAAGATAATAATCAGGTAATATTTATGAGGAAGCAAAGCGAGCTGGTAGTTTAGCTGTTTGGCGAAGCACTGGGGCACAGCTACCAGAGCCATTGGTGCCAGACTTTTGTACTTGTTTTTGCTATACTTGGTGTACATGTGCTCTCGCTCATGCACCTATTAACCTGTGAGAATGATTTTCCCTCGTCAGCAAAGGCCCTTATCTCTTTTCTTTAGTCAGAGAACCACTCATTCATAACACAGGGGGCTTTTAGGGATGCATAATATTTACTGAATAGTATTTACTGCATTTGTGTATCTTACAAATTTTCTTTACTTCTAGAAATGCACTGGACCTTATAAAATCAAACTTTCATAAAATAACACTTTTGATGACGTATGAACTATTCTGCATCTGATTCATGGAACTTTCATATGAAATGGAAACAAGCAAAGACTTGAGCGCAAATGATGAGTCAGTTTCAGTGTGTGAAATCAAGCACCAGCCTACTAATACCTCATTTACATAGCATTAGCATGAGGCACACCCTAATTCATGCAGATGTTTTAGTATGGAGCCAACAAAATGACAGCATTGCTCCCCCTATGGCCATATTTTTAGTGTTAAAATTACAATGACTATAAATGTGAAATGTGAATAAATGTGACATTAACAAAACACCTTATGACAGATTGTGTAGTGTGATTATTTTCCTAAAATAACATATTTAAATGCTGTATTATTGCAGTGTACAAGATGCTTCTGCACTAGCTGTGTTTTGCTAAAGGCACAAATGATTAGAATTCTTGTTATTTTAATTTCGTATAGAAATAAATACATTTTCTATTTTCTTATTATTAATATTACAGATAACACTAATACACATTTTGGGTAGTTAATTTAGTGATACTAAACTGATATGTAGGAGAGGTCTGAGATAAGCTGCTTAGACATCTCTGACAGATTCTGGTTCGAACATATACAGTATACCATACATCCACCGTATTAGCATAGTGTTAAAAATTTGAGCACGGGTGCCGACACTGCGCTTGAGACATGGGGGCACTGTGCTACTTTCTCCAAGCACAGTTCTCAGTGGAAACATTTAACACTCAGCATTTAACCATAACTTCATGAAATTAAAGTCATAATCGAGACCGCAGAGGCACAGTAGATTCCGTGTAGCTTGAAATTTACACAGAGAAAGGCAGTCAGTCTTTTAGATAAACAGACAGATGCTAATGGTCTGTTACCTCCGCTAACGTTACTAGCTTAGGCTTTTTCACCTGGTATGTTTCAGCTTGAAAACAGGGAGTTTGTGATATTAAAGTGATTCCAAGCGTGATAAATGATGTTGAAAGCTTTAGTTCATTAAATTCAAATCAGTAAAGTACAAAACTTAGCATAAACATGTTTGTGTTTTCTTTGCTATGTGACGCTACATTCTCACCACACTGTGGTCCACAGCAGCCATTTTTGAACTATACACAGCACTACAAAATCAGAATCAACGCCCAGCACACAAGCCTTTCCTCACAGATGAGACAATTCTGTTAAAACACACTATATAAAAGCTGAATTAAAGCATTTTCCCCACTCATTACGTCTTTTACAGAGAACAAGGAAGTATATCAAACTGAGGAAACAAAGAGAGTAAAATAAGTCTTTCCAGCAAGATTACTGAGGTACTTGACAATGTGGTGTAACCGGTGATTCTGGAAAAAGAGATCTGTATACATGCTACGTGTGAATGTGGCGCATGTCAGTGTCTGAATCTCTTGTATCTCATACCTGAAATAAATTCAAGTGTCTTTGAATAGTCTTTTGAAGTGGACACTCTTAAAAATGATGGTTCTTCATGAATTTTTCAGTAAAGTAAATTGTTCTGTATAGAACCATGAACACTCAAAGAACCCTTTGCATGATTAAAGGGTACTTTGCATCAATAAATCATTCTTGCAATTAATGGAGAATGTGCTGTAGATGGTCTAATGTCATGTGTGTAACAACAGAAGAACCCTTTTTGGTGCTATATAGAACCCATTTCAAAAAGGTTCTATATAAAAATCTTATAAAACACATTCTTCATCAATCTGATGAACAATTTCATGATGAAAAGAACCATTTAATCATACAAAGGGTTCTTTGAGTGTTCAAAGTTCTATATAGAACCATTTTCCTTACTAAAGAACCCTTGAAGAACCCTCTTTGGTGCTATATAGAACACATTTCAAAAAGGTTCTATATAAAAATCATATAAAACACATTCTTCATCAATCTGATGAACAATTTCATGATGAAAAGAACCATTTAATCATACAAAGGGTTCTTTGAGTGTTCAAAGTTCTATATAGAACCATTTTCCTTACTAAAGAACCCTTGAAGAACCATCTTTAAGTGTGTATAGTTTTCCAGGTTAAAATCTATAACCCTATACATCTTATGTGGGCATGTTTTCATGATTGCATGAGAGCCAAGAGGTAAAACCTGCAAAACCAGTAGGCTGTGAAGAAAAACTGGCAACCTACAACATAGACCAACCAAAAAAGGTCATAAAGCATATGAAATAATGAGCGTGCTGAGAATATTACATACACTTTTTGCCTTGTTATACTACAATTCAAGACTTGTTCCATTAGTTTGACAGACTGCTAGAAATAAGACTCACATGGTCCAAGTGGAACACACACTGCGTTGGAGGATGTCAACATTCATCAACAATTAGTCAGTAATGTTTCATAACCAAATAAGCTTGGCAAAATCTGACTGGTCCCTCATTTCTACGAATCCACACGTTCTGCCATTGAGTTACAGTTCAGTGACATTTAGAACTACAACCCACACTATCCCAAAATGACCTCATTAAGGGGTCTTCCACTGAAGAGATGCTGTTTGCGCCAAACCCACATCTCTTTGGAAGGTGGGTCATACTACCAGTGTTTGTTAAAGGGTTAATATCATGGAAAAATTCTCCAAAATGTACCATTTATGACCCAGTCCTTACAGTTCATATACAGAAACGAAGCTGCAAAAACAGCACGTTTTACATTAATTGTTTCTGTGATGTCGCAAAAACCCAACACATTTACATATCTATATACATAGATCTATATCTATATATATATATATATATATATATATATATATATATATATATATATATATATATATATATATATATATATATATATACACACACACACACATATGTATACACACATATGTATGCACACACACACACACACACACACACACACACACACACATACATACATATGCCCACATATGCATATATATCGCTGCTGTCGGAATATAATGACCCTTTCGTATAAAGCGTTCTTCAGATTGATGTAAAATGGCTGGACATTGGTGCTATATATTGGTGCTATACAGAACGTTTTTGAAAAAGATTCAAAATAATATAATATAATAATATAATATAGATATAGAGCCATCTACAGCACATTCTCCATCAATCTGAAGAAGCATTACACACATACACACATACACACACACACACAGAAGAATTTGGAAAAGGCTGGAAAATTTTCATATATTAACAAATTAATTTTGGCAGATGAACCCACACAAATGTCATACGTGGACTTCAGGGAGGAAGAAGTACAAGAAAACTGTTGGATTTGGGCTGTTTATGTCCAAAAAGACTGTCAATCTGCCTTTCAACATTTTTAGCCAAATGACCAAATAAACAAATGAATCTTTTTTGTGTGTTCCAAATCACATTTACAGGCATGATGGCGAAAAACCTTCCATATGAAGTGCATGATACAAACTCCAGTCTTGGCTCTGCTTTGAAGTGAAGCAGGTGGTCCTGTCCCTGTGTAGCCCGTTTTAATGACAAAGACAGTCTTTAGCCACCTGGAGCTCCTGCATGCACAAGTGAAAGCTGGTTTCCAGCTTGACACACATGTGATGCAAAAGTATTCAAAAAGAAGAGAATAAAGAAATTCACATGCATGAGCATGTATGTGGGTACATTATAGGTTTTGGAAGTTGTGGATAGAAGTCGATATTTGATATTTATCATGCACATATCTGTCGATGACAATATAATAAATACGCCCACAAACATTGGTTTGAAATATCAGTCTGTCCAATGCTGATATATTTTTTGAAGCAATTATCTGCCGAAACTAATCTTACAAATAAAAGGTGCCTATAAGGATCTTTAGAGAAACATCACAGACTAACCACTTCATTTTACCTATAGAACATTTCACTGGATGGTTCTTTAGACCACTCACTTTTTAAGAGGGTCATAACTGGCCTCTTAGTGCTATCTTAGTCCTAACACACAAAGTCAAACAACACTTTTCATGTCTCCATCTTCAGCCTGGTTAGGCAGGTCATTGTCATCTATGGTACATATGAAAAACACAACAGACTCCAAAGAAAACACTGAATGAGGGATAACTTGTAACGTTTCATTACCATTCCACATTCCAAAGGCTGTACCAAAGACCTCACCACCAACCACCCACGGCTGAAGCTGCATTGTTTTCAAGTTATCAGCAGAATGTCTAGTCTACTAAGGCCACAGTGTAAAAGACAGCTATTGTGGTCTAGCCACCTGTTTTTGCACGAGTCATTAAGAATGACTGCCATTGCCAAGACATTTAAGAGTTGAGCTGAACGTGTATCAATGTACCAAACTCACTGAACACCTGCATAGTGGTGAGTAATATAGCAAAGTATGTAACAATACTCGTTACACTGACTAACTACATGGCCGATTACAAAATGAGCATAATTTGGCAGCACAATAGGCAAATTTTGGAAGTTATAGGAAAATAACAGGCATATTGTAGCACCACGGTTCATGTGAACGTATTGAACCGCAGGGGGGCTTACTGAACGGTCCGACAATATACTATGTACCATCACATCTCTAAGAGGCTTTTTTTAATTTTTGCCAATTCAATTAAATACATTCCGATTATAAATTAAGGCTGAGGTGTTTATATACTCACTGTACTCAACAATCTGATGGAAAATCTCTGTTTACATGCAGACTACAAGTAATCCGACCCAAAATTCCACGCATACGTAGAGTAACACTTAGTGTAGACATTACCACGACAGCGAGCATCACGTGAGTCCAGTCAGAGTGAGACGAGCAGCAGTGACTTACCTGAGTTTTCAGCTGACGCGCTTGTGTTTTTAATTACTTAAAATGATGTCAGACTCAAAAAAACATACTTCACATGTCCTTATTAAAGAAGGCGACAGGAAGATGTTGTGTTTTGAGACACATGAGCTGGACACTTGTCCCACCGCCGTCTTTTAAAGCTCACAGCATAAACTTCGTCTCCTCTGCAGACCAGTTTCTGCTCCTGCCATAACGGTATAAACTTTCGCTATGATGTGACGCACATGCGCAGAACGTACTTAAACTTTCCGATTGGGAATGTAATCGGATACAGGCCTTCACATGATTATTATTATTCAATTTAACGGATTATTTACAGGATTACCCACCTCGTTCAATCAGATAGAAATTGTATTCCAAATGACTAGTTTATTCCAACTAAAGTGGATACATGGACATATTCTATTCCGATTGAGCTATTAGTCGGACTATAAACAGATTATCAGGTTGAACGTAAATGTGGCTGCTGATTCCTTTATTTCAGTACCTTCTCTTTAATTACATACTGAAAGTGAACGTGGTTTAAACCAGATATGAGTGTGGGATGTTGAAAGTTGGAATAATTAGTCTGTACCAGATTGCAGACTAATCAAGACACACTGGTATTATAACATACATAGGGACTATAATTTACACTGCCAATCAGAAGTGTAGATTTGGAAAAAGCAGGCCTATTTGCTCATATATGCCAAGACTGATTTCTTATGGATTTGAAGTTTGGTACTGAATGATGAACATAAGGTGATGTCAGACTATAAGGCCATATGGACCTATATAACTGATGCCAAGGATTCTTAATGCAAATCTAATTGTTTACCAGACAGTTCATAATGATAGCAATTCATCTAACACAATGCAAGAGAACTTCTCTGATTTTGAGAATCATGATTAAAGGCTGTAAAAAAACGAGACCACTAACAGCCATGCAAGACCTGGTAGACCACCAAAACCATTCCCCTTAGATAAACAATACTTCATATTTGAGAAAGAGGTTGAAAATCCATCCTTTCTGTCCACGCTTCTACTGTGAGAAGACTACAAGCCTGAAAGAATGAAAGTATGTGTAGCTGTAAAAAGCCCTTACTGAGAAAAGGAAAAAGACAAAAAGGAAGAAAAAATTTGCAAATCAAATAAAGAAATTGGTGTTCTCAGAACAATGGACTGACCACCTGAGAGTCCAGATCTCAGGGATTTCCTTTGACTGTGAGAAGCAGAAAATGCAACCAACTTCTAAGACTGAACTTTGGAGGTGTGGAAAAATATCCCAGCAGATTTCTTTGAAAAACTGAATAAAAGTCACAATAAACATTAAATTTAGCTGTCAGGGCTGGTAAATATATTTTGTACTTTTGTTCTGATGCTGAAACTTAAAAAACTTTACTTAGTAGCTGTTGGTCTCTGACCTAGTCCTATAGATCACATACTGTATTACTTCAGTAGCTTCAATTGCAGTCTAGGGGAAAAAAAATTAAACTTCCATTCATCTAATAAGACACACAGCTTTCTAACAGACAAATTGATAAATTGCTAAGACAACCATTAGACAAGGGCTCCTTGTGGGGATGAATGTTATGAATACCCGGAGTGTAAGTCTCAGATCTCTTTTAACTTTCCAACTTGATTATGATTCTTTAGGAAACACGCACACAGACAAAGACAGAATTCAGATAACAAAAAACAAGCTTTTTTGGATTTCTATTTTAAAAATAGCCTGAAATGACCCATTTGGCAAAAAATGATCATTGAAAATTATTATAGTTGAATACAACTAACACAGTTGAACAGATAGTTCAGACTGATACACTGCAAATCACTTTCATGGCAAGTGGCTAAAGCAGAGCTGATGAGTCGAACCTGCCAACACCATTAACAGGTTTTATAGGAAATACATTTTACAAGTGCCGTTTATAAATAATCTGAAGTTCATTTCAAAACAAATTCATGTACGATTTGGAAAAAACAAAAGGCTTCGTTTCATCCTTCATCAAGGCTCATCTGCTTACAGCGAGACACATGGAAGGAGGTCTTAACCGTCTAATGACATTACTGAACCGATCAAACACAGATGTGAGTTCTGAAGCACATGGGTGCAAACGGCAAAGTCTTTCAATGCCAAATGCAGACTATTCAAATTTCATCTCTTTCAACTCAGCTCGACTCTGTCCAGGCTCTATTCAGTCATCAGGAACAGCTGGAGCCCATCTGCTACCCATTAAAAACAAAAAAAAGGCTCACCCACTCACTCGCAAACCTATTTACTCGTCCACGCAGTTTTTTTTTGTAGGAAGCAAACAATGCTGAACATCAGCACCTTCTCTCAGGCCCGACAAGCCATGCTGTTGGAGCAGATCCCATAACAATGGCCATACCTTTAACACCCAGTTGAGACTTTGAAAGACAAAGGATCTGCATGGCCCTCTGCAACCTCTGCATTTTGTTTGCCAGTTGGACCATAACTCGCTCGCACCAAACCATGAATAAACAAATGTGTCTTTTTTCCCTTTTTCCCCTCCAGATTGCTGCCTGCCTGGAACATAATATTAGAAATGAATGAAGATGAAAGATACATGGCTTTGTTTCAGAGACGATGACTAAACATTTCCACAATCCACTCTCAGATACAATCTGATGAGGGGCCTTTCTTCCTGGACGAATGCTTTCCCCAACATTTTATCCACACTGACACAACTCAGTATGATAGTTCATTTGTCAGACATGCAAACTACCTATTTTTGACCATTCATTTAAAACCTTCATTTAGTCTGTAGCTGTATGTGTAGGCTGAAAAGCCAGCACTTCAAACGTCTCCACTTCAAAGCCTGCATTTCGCAGGTGGAAATTAAGCAGTTATTTAATTACGTTTGGAACTCGGGAATGCAGAGCTTGGGAGCTGAGGTTTCCGAGGGTTCTGGTCCACACCCAGCAACCATCGTAACACCTGGGGCTCCTGTAAAAGTCAACAAACATGTCTCTAAGCTAAGGATGCAGTTGCGGCAGGCTGCATATTTAAGCCGTTGCGTCACTGTCGACCGTTCCGTTTTGAAGGACCCTTCAGTTGCAGCTGACTTTTCTGAAAAATCCAAGGACTCAACTGGTGTATTCCTTCCAAGACCTTTAATCATCCACAATCCATCATGCCACACCGCAAAACAATTTAAAAAATGGCAGAAAAAGCTGCTGTTTTTGAATAGATGTTTTGTGTCACAGTGCTTACATAAGGGTCTGTAAGGTCTACTACAGCCATTTCGGTTGTGTGTGAACCATCACCAGTAATCAGTGGCAAATACATAGCACCAATATACCACAAAAAAGGTCTTCTTCTTCTTCTATAATTTTGTAAAAAATGTTCTATATAAAACCATATACAACACATTCTCCATCAAGCTGAAGAAACATATGATGCAGAGAACCGTTTAAGCATGCAAATAGGTCTTTAAATGTTCGTTGTGCTATATAAAACTATTTAAAAACCTTTGAAGAAGCATCTTTTTTAAGAGTGTAGGCCAAATATTTCAGTAGCAGGAAAACGTAGGAGCACACAGAGGAGTACATTTGAAAACATGTTTTGTTACTCAAACGTAGCCAAGGGAAATGTTTTACCCACTGTGAGTTAAAGTGTTGTTTTTTGTTGGATAAAGAGAATTTAGGCCCAATCTCATTTCTTATTTTTATCCCTCCCCCTTGTTTTCAAGTGTCACCTTGGCCCTTGGAACTGAGTAGCAGTGGTTGAAATCTTCCTCTACAAAATGGGACTCAAAATAAAGAACATTACTTTATTAACAGGCTACTAGAGGTGCTCTGTAGGCGACCCTGCCAGTCTGCAGAAACAGCAGAGGAGGCCAATTATTTATTATCGCCCACCCTTAATTCTGTGGTAATATGAAGATGAGGTCAGCTATTCGCCAGCTTCTTGTTTATTAAATTTAGCTAGCTAGCTACTGAGACATCAGCATACTATTAGTGATTTTTATGCTTGTCATAAATAAATGTTGAAAAATTGAAACTAAGATAATACGACTGTTATCAGAGCTTTTAAATAGAGAAAATACTCAAATTTTTGGGTTTCTCTGGTCGTTTCCGCACCCCTTATAACACTGTGTTTGGAGTGCGACTCTGAAAAACCTCCGCCCTAACACTTCACCCTACCCCTTTATCTCAACAAAGACTGGGACACCCTACCCCTAGGTGTGAACGTGCAAAACAAAGGGGTAAGAGCTAGGTGGCAGGGGCAAAGAGTGAAATTGGATGGTCCTTAGTGATGAATACTGCCCCTTCAGATGAGCTAATGAGCTAAAACTAGTGTAAAGCATTGCAAGGGGGGACTCTTCTACAAAGTGTTGTTTTGTCGAGGTACCACTTATAATAGTGAAATATCTTCTCCCTGTTATAGGTCCTAGCGATCACAGCTAGCCTAGAGATACAAAGTCACAAGCTCGAGCAAAACTGTTGCCCTGCATAGCCCTGCATATATCAGTACACAAAGTATGTGATCACTCTGTCTCTCCTCCTCATTCATTCTTCTTTTCCTCCCTGTTGTGCACATCCTCCCACTCTCTCACAAGACTCTAAAAATATGCAGGGTGGAATGGGGCCTCGCTTTATTTAACTCAAAATAATGTGCAATTACAGCACAGAGGCAGCAATTTCTTTGAAACATAGGGAGTCTGGAGCGTTCACGGCTTCAGTGCTCCTGGTGGAAGTCAGCCAGACTCATTAAAGGACGAATCTAGCAATCTTCCTGAATTTGCACTTGCGGGACGCAAATCTGAGAGATGGGAATGGAGTGTACTTTTAACATGTGAAGACCGGAAAGATTATTATAGGTCTTGAGGCTTTGATTCCAAGCTATATTTAAGCTGAGCCTCTGCTTCAAGTGCTACTTATATACCGTCTGTGAAATGCAGGTGTTGGAGCATCATGAATACTCCGCACCCACACAGTAGGGCTACTCTAAAGTAATACAACATTGGTGAGAATTTGGCAGAACTGCTGTTTACCTGTTTCATACCATGTGTTTTGTCTAACTGGCATTCCCACAGGAGGTAGATCATTCCATAGCGAGTGGGACTTTGACCCGGAGACTGATCTTGCCCATTTTGCCGTTATACACACCTTGTGTTTTCATAGGATAGGTTTACATTACGGGGTTTAAGTGCAACAAATCTGAATTGTTACCTATATGTGACATTTTCAGAGCTGTGTGAACACATCAAATCAGAATTGAGCCGTTTACATATGCGGTCACAGGTGGACATATATCTAATAATTGGTCACATGACTGTAATGAGAACCGTTACATCAGAACTCCTTTTTTTTTTTTTACACTTCACAGTGCACAGAGTATACAGAGGTGTGGTACATATGGGTCACTCACAACCACAAAAAGGAACCATCAAGGCAGAAGGATCAGATCTAAGTCAAACAACTAGAATTAAATGATAAGGCTAATGTGAATGTAGCCTTAGAGAGTCTACAGTTACAGTTGTATGAAAAAGTTTAAACACCCAAGTGAAAATAAGTTAACACGTCCAATTAAAAGGGGAACAAACCTGAATATAACATTTTTTCTGCACATTTTAGGGCACGCTTTATGTTTATTGAACATACTGTAGAAAATAAAACATAAAATATAAAACAGCCATAACCATTAACCATTTTGCACAGATCACATTTAATATTTTTCCCCCAATATGTTAAATTCAGCAAATAAACAGTAAATGTGTATTAAAATGTAAAGAAATGTGTTCTCTATAGAGGATATGTTAACTAATTTTCACCTAGAAAACCAACAAAAACATTATTTGATGAGGGGCGCTCAAACTTTTGCATGATTGTACTTGATTGTAGCTATGACTTTATGGAGGAACGCCAGCAGCCCAGGCTGCTTTTTGAATGAGGCACTCTTAACCCACTCACATAGATGTTATAAGGGGTGTTTCAGCCCTGACTGCTTTAAGAATGAGGCACAATACAGGGCAGCCAATCAGAACAGAGCTCAGTTACACATATCAGTCTTAAAGGCACCGTAACAAAAACAGCCTGTTTAAAGAGATAAAGAGACGCTGGAAAATATTTAGGACAGTTTTTGGTACATAAAACCACACAAACGTCGTAAGTGGAGCTCAAAGGGAAAAAAATGCAAAAAAAAACAAAAAAACAATAAAAAATAGAACAAAAATTAAGACTCCTTAACACTGTTACTGCTGTTTGAGGTTAAGACATATGACCATTAAGAACAGGCAGTCATTCAGTCACAGTCAGTTATCAGACTTTTCAGCCCCTTGAAATCAGTATCAGTATAAAAATATCGCCATTAAATCTCAGTAGTAATGTTATTAGATTACTCAAGCCTAACGTACATCATGTCTCTTCCTTTCTTACAGAGCATCAGAGGGTGAGTATCACAGTGGAATGTTCCTGCCCGGCGCTTTAGGTTCAGCTGGACACTCAGAGCTGAGCTGGCGCTCTCGTCCTGCCGCGGTGATGCAGTCTGAATGAGCCTGGCTCATATGGAAGGTATGTGCTGAGCGTACGGCCTCTGCAGGAGGGTCTGGAATTCTGCTTCACGCAGGAACGCCCTCCTCCTTCCTCCTCATTAACCTAATCCCTCCGGCTCACTCTCCTTTCAAACCCCTCATCTCACGCTAGTCCTTCTGAAACAACACCTGGTGAGCTACAGCAGAAAAGCTCTCAAAGAGGCCACAGGGCTTTTTCAGGCACTTGTTCAGGGTCTATGCTATAACAGAAAGGCATGACAAAGTTTAGAATTATATGGCTATGATTCATGCAGCGCTGCCATAGTTTGCTCAAGATGAGACTGTACTTAGTCAATGTCATGTTGCAACTGTTAACAACGACTTCAGCAGTAGATCTTCAGGTAAGACCATATGACACATTACAAAGATCAATAGCAGATGAGAAAGTATGTCAGCAACCTGAAAGTCAATTGACCTGTAACAAATCTCCCTTTTCCAGCCTCAAGTAAACAGAGTACAGTGGGGTCCAAAAGTCTGAGACCACCAGTAAAAATGCTTCTAATTTTAATTCCTTTCTTGCAAAAGCCTCTAAATAGTAGATCAAATCAACCCGAGAGTCGTCCAAACAGCTTGACGATGACAGGATAAGGCTAAAAAACAAGGGCCTTAATAAAGTCAGGATCACAAATTTGCTTAAATCTGAAAAGTGACCTGAAACTAGTGCAGACTTTTCAATATTCCTTCTTCATTTTACTTGTAACATTTCTTTGTTTTAAATTTTTCATACTTCTGAACTTCCAGGTTTAAATAAAAAAATCCCAGAAGTTCAATGTGATCTCAGATTTTAGGAACCTATCTGAAAAACTGCACATTAATCACAAGTAAGATCTTTTTTTCCACTGTGACTTTGAATGTTAGTAGGGATGCACTGATACCACTGTTTCTCTTCCGATATCGATACCTGATCCTCAAGTATCTGCTGATAATATCAGAGTCCTAACTCTGTCTAACCTAACTACATAATATATACCTATAAATCTGAATATTTATACTATTATGCTTTTCAAATATTTGATTTTGGTAAAAGCAGTGTTCTGTGTCATAAATAAAGCACATTAAGTTTGAATAAATGGCACTTACAGGTTGGATAACTGGTTTCAAAGCATGGTTCATCTTTAAATGCTTAATTAAATTTGATGTATTGAAATTCTCGAAATACTGGTGTTACAGATTTTGCATTGTGTGTTTTTATTCCTGCTTGTCGTGAAATGATCCCACAGCGCCAACATGCTGCTTGCTTCCGTTAAGCTCCATCTACAGGTGCACACACAAGCGGCACTAGTAGCGCACGTATGTGTCAGAAAACGATTCATTGCATCGGTATTCTCTACTGCAATAAGTGCGTTTACATGCACTCAATAATCAGTTATCTGATTATTCAAATGGTCATGTAAACAGCATGCTCTGATTATTTAGTTCGGAGTAAGGTCTAGAAATTCAATTAAGAAATCCAATAAAGAGAGCTGGATTTTAGCCCAGTTATCAGATTTCTCAGTGCATGTGTACCCTTACTCTGATTTCTTTCGGATTTCTCAGTCTGTGCATGCGCGAGAACAGACCGCAGTACCAGAAATAAGTGAGCAGTGCCACCGCAAGATAGCAACAAAACACTTTTGGAGCAGTGCTGAAACCAAAACACATGCCTGATGAAAAGAAGGATTTTAATATTCTCCATCTTCTAGATGATGCATGTTCATATTTTCAGGTAAAGTGGGGCAATGTCGCGGCATGAAGTTTGAGTTTTACATTACGTTTACGTCACGTCTTCTTCCGCGAGTTTATTGGCTGGTTGTAAAGCAGAAATCTGATTACTGCCTGACTCATGTAGACCCAGAGTTTTTGATTACTCAAGTGCATGTGAACGTGATCGGATTACTGACAAATTCTGATTTCCTATCAAATTATAAAGTGAATATAAACGTACTCACTGTATTCAAGTGCCAGTATCGCAGTCAATGCCCATGAGGCATCAGCGCAACACTATACGTTAGTAACTCACACTACATGATGGAAGTGTTCTGAGCTGCTCACATGCTTTTAAGCTTTCAAACGAAACAAGACGATCTGTTTTAAGATGTGGCAGGATGATATACGATGTGTTGGCTTGACCAGTCAAACCAAGCAGCAGTGCTCTGTAAGCTGGAAAGTATGTAACAGTTAATAATCTGGGAACAATAATGGGTATTCAGTGAAGACAGTCATCATTTGAAGGTTTACAGAATGAACATAAAACAAGGCAAGGCAAATATTTTAAATGATATAATCCATCTTCGAATAAAAAGTTGGAATCACTTCCATGACAGTTCATCTCATACTGAAAATATATATTCTCACGAACAAAGAAATCTCTTTGTAGTAGTCCCTGCTTTTTTCCCCTCCCGTGGAAATCACATGAGAACTCATGACGAAAATTTCCCAAAACAGTGGAAATAGCACATGTAGCCCAGGAGGCTTTCATGAATTGTGATTCTGAACTCGGAGAGAGAGGTCAGAGCTACGCGAATGTGGAAATGTCTGAAGGCTCTACATGATCATGACATTCGACAGCACAAAGAAAAGAAAGACTGATTTTAAAAGTGTTAAAAACTTGCTATTTGTCAAGCTCTGCTTCTGATAATGTTGCTGTAACAAGATCAAAAGTAGAACAATCATATTTCATACTGTATAATTCATTCTGATCAGTTTCGTAAATTCTACTCCATGTCACGATTTCAACGCACGCTTTAGTCAGAAGAACGACCAAATCAACATGCATGACTGCAGAATGACTGAGCCACAATGCCAGAGGTATTTGATGGGCCGAGTGCCATCCTGGACACAGACTAAGCCTAGTCCTAGGCTAAAAAGGATTTGTCCTTTTCAGCAGATAATCACCAATGACATTATAATTTGGTCTGAGGCTCGGTTTGACCAGTATTCACAAAGCTGGCCGTAAATCATTAGAGGGCAGCCTCTTCAGCAGACGGTGCGAGCTTAAATCCAAACTGCTAGGCCATGCAGTGAGCCAACACTCAGCCTGTGTGTTTGGGCAGACAGGAGGTTTATGCAGACAGAAGGAGGAGAATAGAGGGTGGGGGACCGACTGGCCTGGATAGAATGTCAAACACAAGGCTGGGAAAAGGATTAAAGCAGCCAGAGGTGGCCGAGTCCTGCACGTTTGCAGAATTTCCTCTGGTAGCTGCCTGGACCCACTATTGGGTCTTGGTGTTATTATTAAAGCAATCTAAGAAGTAGTTATTTATTTGAGAATGTCTGAATCAGCGCACCTGCATCTGCGCAGGGAATTTCCTACCTTTTGTTACAAGCCAGATGTCCACTATTACCTCAGAGATACAAGTCTTTTCAACAGATTTCAGACTTATTAACTAATTTGCCAGTAATTCATCATTGTTAATAATGGTCACGCATTACCATTTGGTCATTCTCTGTTTCAGTAATGGGCGGCACGGTGTCGCCTCACAGCAAGAAGGGCCTGGGTTTGATTCCCGGCCGGGCGTCCGGGGTCCTTTCTGTGTGGAGTTTGCATGTTCTCCCTAGGTGCGAATGTGTGTGTGATTGTATATGTATGTCTGTCTGTCTGCCCTGCGATGGACTGGCGACCTTCTGCCCAATGACAGCTGGGATAGGCTCCAGCACCCCACCGTGACCCAGAAGGATAAGCGGTTTAGATGATGTATGTATGTATGTATGTTTCAGTAATTTACAATTCTGGTCAATGAAAAGCACCAGAAGTTCACTTGGTATCAGTACTAGCAGTTCAGCAATTGGCACTGTTGGCTGACACTGTATTGGGCAAGTCAGAGATGGCACAAATCCAAAATCAAATGTCAACACTGGGCCAATATCAGCAGAAAATGCTGGCTTAGATATCGAAGGGGAAAAATATGGATCGAAATAAAAATCCATGGCCAAAACACTTCAAAACCGAAAAAAACTCGGAACAAAACTGAGAACATCTTGGTCTTCCAATGAATTCCACTATTTTATATTCATATGTTTCTGTCGTTTTGCTGTATTCTGTGTATCGAGTAGGATGTTGTGTTTTCAAATGGTATTATACCTGTAATGGAGAATTTCTTGCGTGTTCTATCCCATCTTGGTACCCGGCATAAACAGTAACTACAGAACGCTTGTTAATGCCCCTTGTAGAAATGATGAATCAGTTCCAGACAGTCAACATTCACTGTTGATCTGCTGCTGCTCAAACTGTTTGAATGCGAGTGCCCTGACGGAACAGCATTTTTAACTTTTAATCTATTTCCTCTTTTTCATTACCGTTTAATTTATTTGTCTTCAATTTTGACACTTTGCTGGAGGCCTATTTAATATTTGTTTTCTTTCATCAAAAATTTTGGCCATTTTTCTCTTTTTCCACCATTCTCGTGCCGTTCATACCACAATAATTTTCCGCTGAAGATTTTTGGTCGCCGAAATTTCAGTGCATCTCTAGAAAAAAATCTGATCCAATCTTGTAACAAACCTATCCTAAAATAGCAAACACTCACATTGTATGATGTGATATTAGCTATGCATTTCTTCCTGTGGGGTAGATGAGCGTTTGACTAGCATGATAGCCTACTTTTAGATGCTCATCTTTAGTAGTTTTTAAAAGAAGAATTATCCATTAATATTGTCCGATACTCAAGGTTTCAGTATCAGTATTGGTATCAGAACTGAAAAAAGTTGTATCGTGCCATCTCTAATTTAAACCATAGGAATCAGTTCTATTGATAGACAGATTCTTTAAGTGAATACATATGATTATGATAAAAAGTGTTCAAGTTTGGTGAATGTATGGGTATTTTAAATCTTTACTACTTCTTTCCCTTGATTATTTGTTTATTTGTTTATTTTTAAGATCCCCATTAGCTGCTATCACGACAGCTGCTATTCTTCCTGGGGTCTACTGCCCTAGTGCAATAACAATCAACAAAACAAGTCATACAAAACACAGTAGGAACAATTTGGAACATAAAATAACAGCAGAAAGACAGAAAGACGGTAAGATCAGAAAAACAGAAGAAAAAAAAACACTAAAACGGAAAAATCACACTGTTTACCCTTTTGGTGCCTGTAAACAATGCCAAAAGTTCTCTTTTTTTGCAATACAAAACCTGCTAAAGTTTCTATTCTGTGTTCATTTCTCCACAAAGTAACACACTGTTAAGATCTTGTGGCTATAAAAAATAAGTGTATGTAACCAAAACCAATATGACACAATGCCACAAACAGATGCTCAAAAACAACAGACAGCGCCCTATAGGTTCTCTCCTATGAAAGTACAGCAAGAACAACACAGTCAGTTTGACTACCCACAATCAGGTATGTACTACTAGAGTACATAGTTACGTAAGAGCCACTGTTTTCCTAACAGAAAGGAATTCTTACACCTTCGTGTCAAGATTTGCCTGAAGCGTGTTCCAAATAGTCATTACTCACTTTCCTTATTCTAATCTTGCGTGTGTACTTAAATTTACAGCCAAAGGCAGAGCATGAGACATAATACAGCTTCATAAGAGCAGCCTTCATGTATCATCATCTTCATCATTCTCCTGAACAAGCTCTTACCAGCTCACAGCAAACGAATAACCACACATGTTCTGTTGACAGTATAATGACTATGCATAAGCAACTTTCCAAACACTTTGAAATCTCCATGGTGGCTACTAAAAGAAAGAAGGAAATATGATGCATAATAAGGTTGTAAAAATTTCAACACAGTATCAGAAAATCTGAATCAAGATTATCTGAGCTGATCACAGTTATTTTCCACAGTCCTGTAAGCTTTCACAAACATATGTTTACAGCAAGTAATAGCAGAGTAGTATTTGTTTATTTGGGCTCAAGCTGAATCTGTTGTCAGTTGGGAGCTACCAAGTTTTAGTAAGCTTTAAGCCACTTAAGACGCATACAATGATCAAAAAACAATTAAACTGTTCACTGCAATTATTTATATGGCAATTCATGGTTAGCTAAAAATGTCTTGATGGTGACAGGCCTAGTTCAGGTTTTCTGGATTGTTTATAGCTCTTGTATAGTTTTGTAAAATCCCTATTTTGCACAAGGACAGGCTGCTTTGCAATCTTTTGTTCTTAAGTAAAATTAGCATTTTTCTCAGTCAAACCAATCTGAGTAATATGTAAACAATATAAGCTCTGCAGAATGAAGATACAGGGAGATTCACTCGAAAGAGGCCCTGAATATTCTGTAATAACTCTCGCTAGGACGAAGCAATCTGAACGAAACAACATGCGATGTGCTCCTCAGTATATGGAGCTTCGAACAAGCCGGGATGACCCTGCATCGGCGCGATGAGGTAGGCGCTGGACATCCGTCGCGACGTTTAACCTCCGTTTGCAACTTCCGGGTGCATACCCCGTACCCCTTCATGTGTCTGGTAAAAACTGAGATCACTTCCAGCATCACATGTAACGCAATCGATTACACATACATTAAGGTATGTCGTGTATTTTTTTGGTTCAAATTGCATCATCCTAATTACAACAGAATATTTGGGGCCTCTTTCGAGTGAATCTCTCTGTATTTTAACACACATACACAATACATCAAAAATCGAACTGAATGGCGAATATATATCAGGCCCAAATATCGCTTATCAGTGTCTCTGATTACTAATAATTGGTTGACCCCTAATCGTTACACCATTTATACATATGTCACGCCGTTCCTGACTGAACTCATGCAAAATAGTGTCAGACTAGAGAAGATGGGTCTTCATAAAATGGGCAAAAACTACCAACAAGGCAAAAGAATGTGGGAATGTGACATTTTGAGTTGGTTTCCTTGACACTGATTAAGCCTAGCTGGGGATAAACTGCACTACCAGTGATGATTCATCAGAAATAATGATGATTTTAGGTTAGCCCAGTGCTGCGGGTCATGTTTCCACACAAGCATAACACCTCCTGTAAAAGTAAAGTTAGTCTGAACAACGTTAAGGAAGGAGAACACCTATTTTTTCCTTAAGAAAAGGGTCAACACAGCAAACTAACACCAAGTGAACACACCTCTGAATAAATGCCCTCCTCATGGCTGCTGGCACTGACTTAGCAAACATGGTTCCACATCATTTTAGCCTCAATTTTAGCCACAAGTCTATTTAACCTATTTAACGCGTATTAAAAGTGGGCAAAGGACATAGAACGAGGTGTTACCGTTTGTTAGGCATTAGAAAGAACACGTTAGACGTCTGTAGTATGATAACATACATACATACGTCTGAACGTCGTGTTGAAGTTTAAAGAAATTCATCTGCTCTGAAGATTATAGGGTTTACTGTAAATGACAGCAACAGCACCCAAAGGTCAACAACAGGCTCCTCTCATCGAAGATACTGGACTTATTTGACAAGGTTGAGACTAATATGTTGTTGTCATGTTGAAAACAAAGAAGAAATAAAAGTACTGCCATCTTTCTTGTCACTGTAAAAAGTGAGAAAGTAGCTACGAAGCTTAAATTGGCTGTTATTCGAATTTTCCGTTCCACCTTAAATGCTCCAGCGATTACATCCTGGCGCGTGTACAGGCTTCAGATTGTCCACAATGTAACTCCCGCACCATTTAAGGTGGAACGGAAAACAAGAATCCAATTTTCGGCCTCGTTAAAACGTTTTAAAGCAGGCTTTTGCCTCCACATGTGTGAAGCTCGTAGGGTCGCTGTACTCTGGACCATCTACTCACCCACAACGACACACAACACGTCGATCAAGACGAACAGCTTCTTTTTCCTCATGTTCGTCATGATTCAGTTCGCTGGCTGGAGCTGGAAAAATGTCGCCAATCTGTCGATTAATTCATCTGGTCGAAAGCAGAAGGAAAACACAAACTCGCCAACCTGCACTGCGAGTTTTTCCGGCTTCGCTCTACCTGCCCAGTGCTGTTTACGTTACCACAGTGGAGGAGAAGAGGAGTTGCTCACTCACTGACTCAGACAGCTGTGGATTCAGAAAGTGACAACAAATCCCTTTCTGCGTTCGCTCAGCATCGCTTTTAACACCTCGGACTGAAACGAAGGCTCTCCGGTCCGCGTTCCCTTTTGAAGCAAGTCGGTAACGTTATTAAGTTCTCCTCTCCTCCGCTGTTTTCCATAAAAACCACGCCACAGAGTCCCTTCCCTTCCTCTCCACAGCGCCTCCACCTTCAGATGACGCGACTGAGTGTGAGAAAGGCACAGTCAGAGAGGCGCGTAGAGGAGCCTCGACCAAAAAAAGGTCTTGTTACCTCAAAAAAAAAAAACGCCTCGAGAACATAGGATACAAAAACAGCAACCAAAACCAACTTTAAAAAAAAAGAAATAGAGAAAAAATGCACCCCAACACATAACATAGACCTAAAAGGGGACCCCCCCAGAATTTTCAAAATTTCTCCGTAAGTCAGTTGTTGAGTTAACAAAGTCATTCAGGGCAGTTTGGTGTGAAATGTTCAGTTCTGGAGTATATTATCAGGTAAGGATTGTTCACAGGGGTGGTGATAGAAACCAGACGTCTGACAAATGTAATGCCTCTACAAGCTACATCACAAAAACATGATTTTTTTTTTACATGAAATGGTTATGAATGCATGCTTGACGCCCAAGACATTGTTTTATAGTTTTGAGATAAACTTATGGACATCAATGCATTTTTTAAAAAATCCATTAATGGTGGAAAGATACATGTAAGGTGTTATAAGACAAAATAGTCCCCAATGAAACTTTTTGTTTTTAGATTTACCACTATTTTACCACTATCAGCGCTACATATTAACACTCAGGAGACTCGTATAGTCCACTGGTGGTTTTATATAGTAAATAAAATGTCTATATTTGTGTTGTAGTCATTGTGACTCCTGGTTCCCATCACCACCACTGTAAAGAAAACTGAGTCAGTAAGTTTCTCTTAATTCTTAATTTGACAGATGTCATTCAGCATGGTTTGATTTGAAATGTTACATTGTAGAGAAAAATAACATGGTGTTTCTGCACTTTTGTGTCTCCCAAATAAAAAAAATCAACCTCTATGAATTTTAATTTTACCCATCACAGTCTGTTATACATATATAACATCCATCCATCCATCTTCTAAACCGCTTATGCTCCTGGATTGTGGGGGGTGCTGGAGCCTATCCCAGCGTTCACTGGGCGAAAGGCAGGAAACACCCTGGGCAGGTCGCCAGTCCATCGCAGGGCGGACATACAGACATATACGTTCACAAATGGGGCAATTTAGTGACTCCAGTTGGCCTGACTGCATGTCTTTGGACTGTGGGAGGAAACTGGAGCACACAGAGAAAACCCACACAGACACAGGGGGAACTCCACACAGAAAGAACCCTGGTCGCCCAGCTGGGGAATCAAACCCAGGCCCTTCTTGCTGTGAGGCAATACATATGAACAGGTACACAAAATTGCATATAGTGGTTAAGATTGTAACCACTTCTATAAAATTTTAATACATTTAAATTCATTTTAATCAAGCTTTGTGCATCATTTTAAACTTAGACTTCAGATTTTGTTGTTTTCTCTACGTCATGGAAAACTTAGACAGTAAATTTAGATGTCAATTGTCTACACACACATGAAAGATAAAATACATTATATTGCAGTTCTAACACGTAAATCATCTCTGCTGAAGCGTTAAAATATTTTTTTGCTAATAAAAAGCATAATAACAATTAATATAAAGCATTGTCGCGATAATGACATCTTGTGTTGGTAAAGACACAATGTTAATGGTAAATGTTAATGATGTAAACTTAACAGTAGGCTACTGTAGAGAACAGTAAGAGACAAAAAACAGAAGGTGTTACAAAGATGGTGGAGCTATTGCAGTAAACACTGGGTCGAACTGATATTAATGTTTAAAAAATATTACAGCCTAAAGTTGATGTGGCATGAACGTTAATACTAATACACAAACACAAACCCATAACACTGACAGCACCTCACCACAACATTACAAGTCCAACTAGTTCTCATTTCAGCCTGAGGAGTAAGCTCACTGCACCTTTTATATAATAAACATGACAGATGAAAAGATACCTTGTTCGTTCTGCATCTTGAGTCTCCTAGTGTGAGTGATGAGCACATGTGCACTATGTGCTCACCTGCTAACTTATGTTTCCTTAAAAACTAGATTTGTGTGGCTTTGAAGAAACTTTTAAGGACTCAGAAGTGTGGGACAGGCGCATTTAGAGAAAAAATCATATAAATGATGAGTAATGAAAAAAGACTTTTAATATGGTGTAAATAAATATTTCTAGGAAACAATTTCATTTGAAATAATGTCATATCGTTATTTAATTAGCTCTTTATGAGTCTCAATATTGAGATCACAGTTGTGGGACATGCACAAAAGTGGCATTTAGACACACAAAATGCTTCATAAATTTTATTAAATAAATTTTTTTGTAATTGTTTTTATGTCTAGATGAGTAATAACACTGTGTATATATTTATCAAGCATCATAAGACAAACAACCATCGACTCCAATTTCCTTAAAGTGGTGGTGATAGAAACCAACCAACCAACCAATTAACCAACCAATCAATAAATACAAAGTTTTGTTTGTGTACTGTTTCTTTTTCTTACAGCACCATGCATGTCTTTTTCAGATGTTTTGGGCAGAAGCTTTATCAACTTAAAACAATGTCTCAGACTTTTCTTTGTGAGGGAGCTTTTAGAGGCCTTAAACACTTCAGCTTTCTGGTTCCTATCACCACCACAGTGGACAGTTCTGAGGTTTACATGTTTTTGTAGATCTGAGCATTTCAAACAGCTACAAACAGCAACATTGTTATAATGTTCATTTAATACATTTACTTTTTTTAAAATACATCTAAATTCATTTTAATCAAGCATTCTCATAAATACTCATTTAAAAAATTTTAAAATAGAGGATTTTGTGTTTTTTTCTACACCATGGAAAATTTAGACAGTACCTTTAGATGTCAGATGTCTACACACACTTAAAAGATAAAATACATTAGACTGCAGTTCAAAAAAGTCAGACAGCCAAAACATGTTTGTTGTCTAAAGTTTGCTTCTTTCATTTGATACTGCTAGTAAGCTATGAGGCTAATGTGGCTAATAAGAAGCAGAAGTCTGTCATAAAATTTCTGCTATACAGGCTTGTACCATCAGTGTAAACTTACATGAGCCAATTTCACCACAAAAAACACCAAACATGTCTTGGCTGATGTTGACATGTTGATTAAGGGGGAACATAATGTAAATTTATCAGTGAACTATTCCTTCCTGATTGTGAGCTGCTGTTCTTCTCTGGTGACTAAAGGAGCCTAAATCTACTCTCAAAAGTCTTGATATCTTAATGAAATACTGACTCAGGGAGAAGTAAAAAGCAACTTGCAAAAACATTTTGATCAGGTGACATGAAAAGTGCCCTACAGACCTGCGGAACCTGTTCATTCATACAGGAACTTGTTAGGTGCTGTTCTTCTCTCTTTTTTAGGGATCCCTTTGATCTACAATAAACTGTTAAAGTTCAAAGGTGAAAGGTATGAGCAACAGCCAAACAGTTCAGGTGCTGTCAACAACACAGCATGAAATCAAACCAAAAAAAGGAAGTGGGAGTTAAATGTGGAACTGAGTAAAATGTAGATTAGTTCCTTCACAAATATACATGTGTATCATGGCTGTCAAAGGAAAAACAAGCATCTCCAAAACGGCAGGTTTACAATAGAGGGCAAAAACATGTATGTTAATGTAAAGAGATTTTATTTGAAGCAGTTTTGTAGCATTTCTATCAGTCAAGTCATCATGGAATCTTACACAATGTAAAGAACAGCAGCTGAGCTCAAAGCTGAACATGCAGAAACCTAAACATGGCAAAAATTGGAGACAATTGTTTGTTGTTTAAAAGTATTATGGTTTTAAAATGCTCAGGAAATGTACAAATCTACTAAAATGATGCTTAACTACCAACGAACCAACTCTGTAGCTACAGTACTCTGCAAAAAAAAGTGCACATGAGAAATCTAGATTTAAAAGCTATTTTTGTAAATAAGTGTTTATTTGCTCAGGAAAATTACAATAAATACACGCAATATTAATAGAAATACAGAATGTGGTGCTTTTATGTATGGTATTGGTTTGGCCAAACAAATCTTTATTATGTTAAAAAGCCCATATTCTACATATTTCTGGTATTTTAATTTTTTCCCTGGGGTCCCCTTAGAACGTTTGTATGGTTTATGTGACAAAAACAGTCAGAATTAATTGTTACATGATCATTTTCCAGCCTCTCGTTTTCCCTTTGCTTTTAAGGCTGATATATGCAAATGCACTGTGTTCCGACTGGCAGCCCTGATAGTTCTGTGCATCATTCAATTAGAACTACTGTAGGCCAAATATGCAGATATATGTGTTCATTTTTCATGACACCACAAAGACCACAAATGCAAAACAGGCTGTTTTTGAAGCGTAGTTTCCATATGTGGACAGTATGGACTGTGGAGTGAATGATGTTGACATTGTTTACATACAACATCAGACTCCTATAACAGAAAAGCAGAGGGAGTTTGTTTTTTTTACACTGATTTTATTTAATAAAAGCACGCTGTTAATGAAATTGAACAAATCTGGGTGAAGCTGGGAGCACTGAGGAGAAATCTTACTGTATTTATGCTTATTTGCATTTATTATAATGCCATACGGTCCTTTTACAAGCAAAAACACATTTTTGCCAAGATAAATGGTTTTAAATAATGTGTTTAGGGGTCTAAGACTTTTGCACAGCATTGTATATAAATCAGATACACACACACACCACTTTTTGGTCAGCTTACTCTGTTTTCTGGGCTTTCACAATCGACAAGCCCACAGCTATTAACATGAAACCAAACCAGTGGTCTTCAAACCATCTCACAAGATCAACTACTTTTTTTGAAAATGAAAAATTTGTGTTGCTTTTGTACTGTATTTATGTTTATTTGCATGTATTTTAATGCCATATGTTGATTTCCCAAGCAAAAACACACTTTTTGCCAAGATAAATGGTTTTAATAATGTGCTTAGGGGTCTAAGACGTTTGCACAGTGTTGTACATAAATCAGCTACACACACACACACACCACTTTTTGGTCAGCTTATTCCGTTTTCTGGGCTTTCACAATCGACAAGCCCACAGCTATTCACATAAACACATTGCTAAATAAATGACTGGCTTCAGCTTTGGCTCACGATGATCCAAAAACACAGCTGGACAATGCAGGTTATATTTGTATCCACAGATGCAGAACTTTTAAAAAAGAAAATACATAAAAATCCTTTCTTGTGCATAAGTATAGGCCTTCCCATTGTGACCTTTGACACTAATTCCGTGCTTTGCTGTCCCTTCATGTGTTGCCAAGGCTCCACCTTGACTGTGTTGTGGTCATAAAACTCTTTTATGTGCGTTTAAATGTAACAGTGGGCAAATCGGCTGAGAAGGTCATTGCACTATTGAAATGTGACATGACTGGCCCACCCACAGATCAGATGTTAAACTGTGAGTTCTTTCCCCTCCACTCCAGACTCCCACTCCTATCCAGGAGGAGAGTGGTTTTTCCCTCATTGTGCGGTGTTATGGAGATGGATAGTAACTTGTTCCATTTTACTACCATTTATTTACTCAGTTCCACGATGTGGTCTGAAACAGCGTCATGCTCTGTGGAGAGCAAGAATCAGTGCAGCCATGGCTGATGGGCATTGCGGATATTAAATCAGGGGTAGGCAGTTCCATCCCGGCCACAGCACTGCAGGTAGGGCTGCCAAGGAATTTGCCGGAGCCTCCCGAAATGAGAAATATTCAGCCCTTGAGATTTTTCGTATTTAATTTTTTTTAAACCTCACTGTTCTGTGATATACACTGATCAGCATAACATTATGACCACCTCCTTGTTTCTATGTAAACACAATCTACACTCACTGTCCATTTTATCAGCTCCACTTACTATATAGGTGCACTTTGTAGTTCTACAATTACAGACTGTAGTCCATCTGTTTCTCTGCATACTTTGTTAGCCCCCTTTTACCCTGTTCTTCAGTGGTCAGGACCCCCATGGACCCTCACAGAGCAGGTACTATTTGGGTGGTGGATCATTCTCAGCACTGCAGTAACACTGATGTGGTGGTGGTGTGTTAGTGTGTGTTGTGCTGGTATGAGTGGATCAGACACAGCAGTGCTACTGGAGTTTTTAAACACTGTGTCCACTCACTGTCCACTCTATTAGACACTCCTACCTTGTCAGCCCACCTTGTAGATGTAAAGTCAGAGACGATAGCTCATCTGCTGCTGCACAGTTTGTGTTGGTCATCCTCTAGTCCTTCTTCAGTGGTCACAGGATGCTGCCCTCAGGACGCTGTTGGCTGGATATTTTTGGTTGGTGGACTATTCTCAGTCTAGCAGTGACACTGAGGTGTTTAAAAACTCCAGCAGCACTGCTGTGTCTGATCCACTCAGACCAGCGCAACACACACTAACACATCACCACGTGCCACCACTGGACTCTGGAGTGATGAATCATGCTTTATTACCTGGCAGTCTGACAGACAAATCTGGGTTTGGCAGATGTCTGAAGAACACTACCTACTGGAATGCATAGAGCCAACAGTAAAGTTTGGTGGAGGAGGGATAATGGGCTGGGGCTGTTATTCAGTGTTTGGGCCCCTTGGTTCCAGCGAAGGGTGATGTTAATGCTACAGAATACAAAGACATTTTGGACAATCATATGCTTCCAATTTTGTGGCAGCAGTTTTAGGCCCTTTCCTGTTCTTCCATGACTGTGTCCCTGTGCACTAAGCGAGGTCCATAAAGACATGGTTTGGTAAGTTTGGTGTGGAGGAACTCCAGTGGCCTGCACCGAGCCCTGACCTCAATCCCACTAAACACCTATATAATAAATTGGAACGTCGACTGCAAGTCAGGCCTTCTCATCCAACACTAGTGTCTGACCTCAGAAATGCTCTTTTGACTGAATGGGCACAAATTCCCTCAGACACACTCTCTTCTTTAGAGCAAAATCTTTAGAGCAAAAAAAGCATTGGGGGCCAACTCCATACTAATGGCCATGGTTTTGTAATGGGATGTCCAACAAGCTTATAAAGGTGTGATGGTCAGATGTCCACATACTTTTGGCCACACAGTGTATGATTCGAAATCTAGTGATAAGTAATGTTAGCTAGCGAACAGAAAGAAAAAAAGTAAAGTAAATTTGTTGAGTTGTGTTCTAATGTGGATGGGGTCGGTTGGCACATGTCATGTATTTTATAATATATGCTACACACATTCTAAATAGCACATTAAGTAACACAACTAGAGTGCAGTATTGTACTATATCACTGTTGAAATAAAATAAAAACAAGTTATTTTAAGGTCATTTGATAATACGATCTTTTGTCTTTTCATCTCAAGATAAAAAAAAAAGTTATGTAATAAATATTTTTTTTTATTTGAAAAGACAACTTTTAATTTGTTAAATGCAACATTTAATGCACTAAAATGTTTACAATCAATTGAGGTTTTAATGTAGGCAAACAAAAGTAAAAAGAATTTAACAATAAAACAACCAAATACAAAATAAACTTATATGGCATTTTTTTTTGCAGGAAATGACATCATTACATAAAAAAATATCACTAAAAACAGTTTGATGGAAAGGAGCTGCAGGGCAGCTAAAATCACAAAAAAGAAAAAAAGCACACATTAGCTATGTTTCCATCAAATTCCTGCACAAATTTCAAGCAATAAAATGAAAATGCATAAGCAATTTTGCAGCTTTTGCTGCTCAGTGGCTTGTTTTCTTCAAACTGACTTTAAAGACTTAAAGCTCTTTTATTAATACAAGTCAGTTTGCTGGTAAGAAGCTGCTGGACAGCAAAAAATGCAAAAATAATATTTACACATTTTCATTGTATCCCTTGCAATTTGCACAGAAACTTCATGATAATGTAGCTGTTGAGTGTAAAATCACATGGAAATATGGGCTCAGAACTGTTAAATAATGGTGTGTTACAGTGTTGACATTAAACTGTGCAGGGCCGTAACGCTCTGTGAGTGGTGTCGCCCTTCCTGACCTTAAACCACAGACACAAATGAAGACACATTCTGAGACACAAATAGAGACCGCCCCCGCATCCCAAACGAAAAAACAAAACAATGTTACTTAAAAAAGCAGGAGTGTTTCATTCAGCCACCAAAGAACATAACACACCTCAGCAAAGTCATCATTTGGTGTGGCAGGACTTGATTTGAAAATGCTTAACTTGTCTCATCTAAATGTATATGCTATTTACATGCTACATAAGGCTGGACTGAGACTTGGATTAAAATGGCATCACTATTTCAAAACAAGGGAGCACCTACACAACACCCAACTACAATTTACACAACTCAAAAAAACAGGTCAGCCTGAATTAGCAGTTTCCTATCACAGTAAATATGCAAAGGTCATCCTACATTTGTCTTCCTTCGGGTCCACTTTTTGTGCTTTTATGTACCAAAAAAGGTCATAACTCATCTTAACATGACCATTTTCCAACCTCTCTTTATCCTTTATAATTAAACATGCTGGTTTTGTTACTGTGCCTTTAGGACTGATATATGTAATGATCTGTATTTAATCTGTATCTAAATATGTAATGAAAAGATTCCATTATCTGGTTTTAATACCAGTTAAAACATGCCTTCATTCACTTGGCCTTCCCCTTGGGGAGATCCCTGGCATTATCTTTAATCTCTGACATCATCTTCCATCTACCTTTATTGACTAAGCGAAGTTTGTTAGATGAGCCCCCCAGAAGGATGAGGGACCAAGTGAACACAAGTGTTGACTTCAGCAGCAGAAGCTGCCCAGGAATCATTGTGAGGTGATGCATTTCTCTTTTCATACACCCAAAAAATGGCTGACAAAGCTGTTTATAAGCCAGAGAAATAAAATACAACTTCTTTTCCAAAAATGTTGGGATGTAAATTTAAAAAACAACAATATGATGTGCAAATCATTTAAACCCTTAAACCCCTGACGCCAGCAACACGGCTAAAAAAAAGTTGGGACGGGGCAGCAAAAGACTGGTAAACCTGTGTAATGCTAATAAACACCTGGTGGAACATCTAACAACTAATTAGTTTAACTGGCAACAGGTCAATAACATGATTGGATATAAAAAGAACATCTCAGAGAGGCTGAGTCTTTCAGAAGTATAGATGAGGAGGGGTTCACCACTCTGTGAAAGAAATAAATAGTGCAAAAATTCAAGAATAATATTTCTCAACGTAAAAAAGAGAAAAGAACTTGGGGATTTAATGATCTACAGTACATAATATCATTAAAAGATTCAGAGAATCTGGAGAAATCTCTGTATGAAAGGGACAAGGCCAAAAACCAATACTGCCTGGCCGTGATCTTCGGGCCCTCAGGGAGCACTGCATTGAAAACAGACATGATTTTTATAGTGGAAATCACTGCATGGGCTCAGAAACACTTCTGAAAACTTCTGTCTTTGAACACAGCTCCTCACTGCATCCACAAATGCATGTTTAGACTCTACCATGCAGAGAAGAAACCACATATCAATAGGATCCAGAAACACTGCTGCCTTCTCTGGGCCCGAACTCAAGATGGACTGGAAAAGTGCCCTGTGGTCTGACGAATTAAATTTTGAAATTCTTTTTGGAAATCATGGTTACTGCATCCTCTTTGCTAAAGAGGAAAGTGACCACCCTGCTTCTTATCAGTGCACAATTCAAAACATATCTCCTCAGAGTGTTGCTTAGAGAGTGCTGTGAAAAGAAGAGGTGACGAAACAGTGGTAAACATGCCCCTGTCCCAACTTTTTTGAAATGTGCTGCTGCCGTCAAATTCAAACTGGGCATATATTTTTCAAAAAACAATCAAATTTCTCAGTTTCAACATTTGATACACTGTCATTGTACTTTTTTCAATTAAATAAAGGGTTTAAATCACATGCACATCACTGCATTCTATTTTATTTACATTTATACAGTGTCCCAGCTTTTTGGAAAGAGAGTAGTATTTCAAAACCATAACATTTAATTTGCTGGGCATTAGATTGCAAACTACTCTGTGTGTTATACACAACTGCTGATAAAACTTTAGCATACTAAAGGTTACATGGCTAACAACAACAAAAAGATGTATTACACCAAATTTCATGACCAAATTAAGCAAGTATTCACAAATTTTCTGTACATTATGTGCAAACTTCTCAAAAATACTATTTGCATTGCATGGCTAACCGATTAGCTCACTGAGGCTAAACCCACTGTTCTGTTAATAATGTGCTCCTCACTGCCCCCACCCTCTTCTTGTACTGTGAGTGACCACTTCCTGTACTTGGCACATTTCCAAGGGGTGAGTTGAGATGGGCAAAGACATGTTTGAAAAATGTATTGACATAGGATTCAAGGTGGAACACTCCTTATAACTTCAGTGTCAGTGGGCGGGGCTAAACTGCTGTAGCCCTAATGGGTCAGTATTTGCAGCTTAGTTTCCATATATGACTATATGATCTGAGGAGTGAATAGTATGTTTTGAAGTTTTTTACAAAGTTGTGAAGGTATTTTTTTTTCATTATAAGGGCCCTTTGAAGGACAACTGCACCTCAAAAAAAGTACATGTTTCTTTTTATATTACGTGGATTACTGATTAAAGTCTTTATATTTCTATTAACTCTAGAATGTAGCACAAAAAAAAAAAAATCAGGAATTTGACATTCATTTTCTAAAGTTCCTTAAATACTGCAAAAATATACTTTTGTGAGGAGAAATGCTATAATATGTCTATAAGAATCTCTTTATGAACATAATACACATTGTTATTTACATTCACTGTGACTTTCCTTTAGTCATCTGCCCCCTGGTGGATGGTTACAGCCCCTGCAATTCCCAGCAGAAAGTAAAGGCAGGAACAGTGTAGCTGTTGTTAAAGCCAGTCAGAAAGGCTGCTGAGAGCTGGGCTAGGGACCTTGGGCCAGATATTCTGCTTTATCCTACAGAAGGCACAAACACATCAACATATCCACAACAGTGACTTATGAAATTATGAGTTATGAACTGATTCAGTTATTTTCAGTGAATTTCGGAGCTCTTGTGGTGTGGATGGCTCTTACCTCCATCTCATTCTCCAGCACATACAGAGCAGTATGCAGAATCCAGCTATGAACACACAGCCGCTCAACAGCGCAGTCTGCATGGAAGTACACGACGCTGTCAATCAAAAAGATTCAATCAGGAATGAACAGGATGAAAGGGAGAAAGCAGGGAAAAAAAACAAACAACACACTTAAAAAAGATGGTTCTTTAAGGGTTCTTCAGTAAAGAGTTCTATATAGAACCACTGCATGCTTAAATGGTTCTTTGCACAGTGAGTTGGTTCTTCAGATTGATGGAGAATGTGGTGTATATGGTTTTATATAGAACCTTTGTAAAAATGTGTTGTACATGGTACATTCTGCAGAACCCTTTTTGGTGCTAAATAGAACCATATACAACAGATTTTCCATCAATATGAAAAATGATTTCACCATGAAAAGAACAATTTAAGCATTTTAAAATGGTTTTATATAGAAGTCATGGTTCTAAACAGTACCATTGCCTTTATTGAGGATAGCATAAAATATTTCAACATAGCTGTTATCTTTTTAAAGGCTTTTAAAACTCCAGTTATAGGACTTTCTAGCAGTGCCTCATGTACATTTGTGACATCAGTGAGTGTGAATATTGTGGATATTGTCAGTATTAAGGCCTGCTGTTTGTACAGTGCTAATTGGTGGTGTGTAGGCCACCATTACGTACTGACAGTATCCCTGTAGCTCCAGAGCAAAACTAAAGAGGCAAACTTCAGACACCAAGCATGTCTTGACTGATCAGCTAGGTTTATGGTAAGAGGACAATTGTGTAAATCTGATTTTTCACTAAGTTATCGCTTTAGTATTTCACTGCTTTGACTCATGAAGAATGATGTCTATAAAGTTTTACTGTTCTGCTGTGAGTCACCTATGAACACACTGAGAACAGGTCCAGCTGGTCCCTTCCCTGCTTTAGTGTGGGCCTTCATATAGAACCTGTACTGTCCAGATACACCATGGAAAGTGTACTGCTGCCAGTCCACAGGCACGGCAAGCTCTCCTGAAACACATAATCCACAGTCCACACACACGGTGTGTGTCAGCATACACTGCCGTTTAAAGGACTGGAATATCTTATAATCGATTATACACTATGTATTTTATTCAATAATAATACAGTACAGACTGAAATATTATAGATACGAAAAGGTATTTTAGATTTTTTTTATTGTACTTTATTTTATAAAAAGTCTCCTGGGAACAACCTGAAATAATTAAAGGACAAATAATATAATACAAAAATGTAAAGAATTCAAAAGAGGTTTTTGGGAACAACAAGTAATTATTAAAAGGTAAACAATATAGACATAATAATAAAAAAATAAGTAAATAAAAGTTTTTGGGCAATAGCAAAAATTGTAAAGGATAAATAACAGATATAATAATATAAAGGAAAAATACATTATTTTATTTTGTTTTGTTTTTATAATGTTTTTGGGAATTAAAAAATGAATGATGGAAGGATAATTAATATAGGCTATAATTATCTGTTCACAGCAATTTCATGTCAAGTTGCCTCAAGATTTCTTCAACACTGTTTACTGTGGTGAAGTTATAGAGAACTAGCATCATAATAGAATCATTTTATACATGTATCTACAACAAAATTGAAAACAGTGATTCCAGGCTTTTGAACAATATTATATATGTAAATGAACACGCAAACACTCACATGCTTTTTACTCTAAACCAAGCCGAATCTAACTGGACTGAACTAAACCGGACTGAACCCAACCAGGCTGAACTGAATCAAATTGAACTAAATCAAATGGACTTTAGTCATTCCTGAAGTGGACATATAAATATCAACAAATGACATCACCATAGATAAAGAGTAAACGACCCAATACATATGTATAAAGTCCCCATAGCTCAAAGGGAAGAGCCTCACGCATCCTATGAAGTCATCCTATGTTGGACAGACAGATATCTGGTGCAGCGATAACAGTGACCCAGGGTCAATAACCCTAAGGCACAATTAATTTACAGATCATGTTATTATAAATCGTGTTAAAGGTCATGATTTACACAGCCACTATCTTGTTTTATACTCACGTGTAACATTGTCCTCATTCTGATAATGCAGGGTGTATCTGGTAATAAAACCATTGCGAAGTGCCAAAGGTACTGGACTCCAACGGAGCACCAAGTTTAAGCAGCCATACGCTGCAACGTGCAGCTTTGGACCAGCAGAGGGCGCTGAAAATTAGAAGTGGAAATGAGGGCTACAGGATGCCACATCAGGCCTCATCCAAGAGACAAGGTGATAATCAACTGCAGTGAACTGAACAGAGGTGTATATTTGTTTTAGAAAAGATGTGATATAATGTAGCTGAAGAAGAAGAAAGATAATGAATATGTCTTTGGTGCTTGGGCCCCTACATTCATAACATTTTGGCATCTTTTTTGGTGTTTTTTGTATTAAATACATGTTTTTCTTTATTAAGTAACATTGCTGAGACATTAATTCAGAAATTGAAGGGAGGTCCTTAAAGCTGATAAAGGCAAAGTGAGCAGACCTCACTTGTCTTTGTATGCGTGTACCTGCTTGGCGGATATAGGCCAGCACTGTTAAGCCAGGGTCAGACAACGCTCCATACACCACTCTCACACTTATAGAGTAGGGTGTGTTCGGCTCCACTCCCTCTTAATACACACAAACGACACAAAATTATTATTAATTCGACAGTGAACCATTACAAATATTAAAGGGCCCACAGCCACATTTTTCTTATCTTTATTTTTTCCTCTGAGGTCCACTTATAAAGTTTGTGTGGTTTTATGTACCAAAACCACTCATAATTCAATTTTATATGACCATTTTCCCACCTCTGTTCACCCCTTACATTTAAACAGTCTGTTTTTTACAGGGCCTTTATATGTGTGCCTTTATTGTGCGTAGTATATGTAAGTGACCTGTGTTCTGATTGGCTTTCATATTTCATAAGCTACATTCAAAAGGTGGGTGTCGTATGAGAGCTGTAACTGTCTTCTTTCCAGTCAAATAGATGGGTAATGTAATTTCAAACCCTTATAATAAAAGAAGCTGAACTCACAATTTTTTTTGTTTACTGAAAGTCGACCCATTTTTCCACAAATCTGGGCTATAAACTATAAACAGATTCTCTTCAGTGATCTGCTCTGTAAAAATTATTTTTATAAAATAATACAAAGAGCATCTAAGATTTTTGGCATTCAGCAGTAAATTGTAAGCATATAGCAATATGTGTATGATCATAAAACATGTTCTGTTAATTTGAGGGGAGCTTTTACAAAGAAAAAAATAAATGAATAAAATAAAAATTTACAGTTATTTCATGCAGTTACTGAATAATTTGCCTTATGATTTGGTCATGTAAATTCAGATGGACAAACCAAAATATACCCTGGTCAATAAGAGGTTAACGGTGATTACATATTATATCAAACTCTAAAAATATAATAAACTATATACAAAAATATATTTTTTTATTTTTTATTCCATTCAAGTACTTTGCAAACAACAATATGTTATTAAATGCAGTTTTCTGCCTCAAGATTTGCTCACCACATTTGAAATACAAGCCATTTTGGATGTTTTATCATATATTTATTTTTTATTATAACATCATTCTCAATGCAGTTCAGCTTTCTCGGTCAGCTCTATTCATTCTGGACATATCTAAAAATTCCCACTTTTTTGTAGCATTGTACTTATTATTTAAACCATGTGAAATTGCAGAGGCCTCTTGTATCAGAATCATTTTACACATTTGCAGCCATTTTATGGATATAAATCTGCAGTCAAATTGTTTTTAAATGACTGAAAACACCGACTGAGTGTAAAAATTAATGAGCTGATATCCATACCTGTAATAATGGTTTTGAAAGTGTTGTGGTCCACTCTGTGCCAGTGAGGGTCACTTTGACATTGAGTGCTCTCTGTAATACACCACTCTACTACAAAGCCAGTGATGGTGGGAGACTCCACGGCTGCCCACTGAACTTCCAGACTGGAATCATCCAGTGAGGTCACTCGGAGCGATATCAGTGATTTCTGATCTGTAATATTCAGTACATCGCAGCATGTAGATCATAGCGACACATGGGACTATATTACCTACTTTGAAAGCTAAAGTTAAAAGGAAAATAGGAAAGAAAAATTTTGCAGCTGGAAAAAAATGGAATGAGCAGATGGTGGAAAAGTGTTCTATTCATGCTGCTACAATTTTATGCAAAATTAGTTGATTTTCTAGGTGAAAATGAATAATAACACATCCTCTACAGAGAACACACTACTGCACATTTTGGTGCACAATTACTTTTACTTGCTGTTTTTAACACATTGGAAAAAAATAAAACATCCAATATGTTGACTGTATGAAAAAGTTGGTTGGCCCTGGTTGGCACGGCGGGAAACACATTGGTTTATTTTTATTTATAAAACACTCACTGGCCATATTCCAGAATATATTACTTCAATGATGTCTGTTAATAATGGTATTTGTCAGCTCAAGTGGCTGGATCACATGCCAGGTACCAAGGGTTTTTACTGAACTGGGAAAATCTGCTTTTAGTTACAGAGAACTAGTGAACTGGACCATCACTACAGGAAACACTAAAGCTCAGCTCACTGGCGTCACTGAGTCACTTTAAACTTTTACTCTCTAACCACCTCCACTCCGCCTGCACCTGTTTTATATGATTTTTCACTATTATTGTCTTATTTTCATTGTTTTATTATTCATTTGTTTGTTTATTTATTTATTTATACTTATTCTTATTTTAATTATCATTATTTTATTATTATTTTAGTCATTTTAATTAATTTTTAGTTTACTTTTTGATCTTTTTCTCCTTTTATTTTATTTTGATTAGATTTTATTAACTTTTACATTTTAGCTACGTTTTAATTATTGTTTTATATTTTTTTATTGTATTTTTATGTATTTTCATTATTAATATTTCAATTTTTTTTACACTTACCTGATTTGAGTTTTTTTTTTTATTTATGAAATTTACTTTTATTATTTGATATGTTCTTACGCATTATCAATTGCTTGTCCTGTATCCTGTATCTGTAACTCGGCAACATTGTAAATGAGGGTTGATTTATGGCACATTTTCTATTTAATGTTTTACAGAAAAGTGTTTTTAAGTGTGTTCTCTGTAGAGGATGTGTTCACATATTTTCACTTAGAAAATCAACAAAAAATGTCATGGGCTCATTCAGAACTTTGTATACGACTGTATTTTATATATATAGACCATTCTACCAAATTGGTTCCAACTACAGTCCCAATGAAGGATTATGTTATGATCAATTTAAACTCAAGGCATTAATTGAGTTATAAGCCAAATATATACAAAATCATATATATATATATATAGATGGATAGATAGATAGATAGATAGATAGATAGATAGATAGATACACACACACACACACACACACACACACACACAGATATATACATATATATATATTTTTTTTTTCCATCATGGCCACATGGTGAGCAGTTACATCACATTGTTTTGAAGTGTGTCCCAAAGTCTGGAAATCAGTGTCTAACATTGAAAATTTTCACTACCAAAACACATATTTTCTGCTTTTAAGGAATTTTTTATTTTAATGAAAAATATTTTGATTTTATGTGTGAACAGCTGTTCAAAGCTGTGTTTGCTAGTCATGCACTGCCTAGCATTTTTGAGTTATGCTCAAAATTAGATGAAATTGTCACTACAGAAACATTTGGTAAAGTTTCGGTAGTGTTATAATTGTTTTGGAAGTGACAAAATGGAATGTCCAATCATTTGTTTTAATAAAAAAATAGTGAATATAAGGCTTCATAAGGTATAGTGTCACTCAAAGCACCAACCAATTTGAACCAATTTGGTAGAATGATTCATATAAACTTTTACTCATAATTAAGAGCAAAATTGAAAGCTAATTCATCATTAATTCCTATAGTATTAAAGTTACCTCTGTTTGTCAGAGTCTTCAGCACTGAAGAAGTTACTCAGTGAACACACGACTTGCACATACATACCAGTCCGCCATTGGCTGGGTATGGTGATGGAGGCTGGAGGGGCGGAGCCTGCAGAGTTGAACATGCTGAACGTGCAGATATAGGTGTGTTGAGGGACAGTCAAGTGGCAGGACCTGTTGGCCAAGCTGATGTTAGTACAGTCCCTCAAATTCACAGCTGCTGGACACTGCACATTGAACCATGCTGTGCACGCTGATTCCAGTGCCGCCTGGGAAACAAAAGTTCAGGAGTTTTAATTTAAATTCTTAAAAATCTTTTAAAAAGATGGTAGCAAGCGATATCTGTACTTTTAATTTACATTTTAGTGAATCTCTTGCATGAAGTCAGAAAATGGAACTCCATATGCTTTGTTTGCTCAGTGTGACTATTGCAGGCTTTGCAGGTGCTAAGCTGACTGGCACATTAGACTTTGAGCAGTGCCCATTTCAGCTGACATGTTCCAGTAAAACATACACTCACCAACCACTTTATTAAGAACAACTCTACATCGACTCATTCATGCAACTATCTAATCAGCCAATCGCATTGCAGCAGTGCATACAATCATGCAGATATAAGCCAGCAGCTTCAGGTATTGTTTACATCAACCATTACAATGGGGAAAAAATATGATCTCAGTGATTTTTACCATGGCATGAATGGTGATGCCAGATGGGTTGGTTATTTCTGCTGATCTATATATATATAACTGCTGATCTCCTGGGATTTTCACGCATAACATTTTCTAGAGTTACTCAGAATGCTGCGATAAAGAAAAAAACATTCAATGAGTGATAGTTGTGTGGATGGAAATGCCTTGCAGATGGGAGAGGTCAGCGGAGAATGGCCAGACTGGTTTGGTCGGACATAAAGCCTCTGTATAATTGTGATGAGCAGAAAAGGATCTCAGAATGCACAACACGTCAAATCTTGAGGTGGATGGGATACAACAGCAGAAGACCATGTTGGGTTCCACCTCAGTCAGCTAAGAACAGAAAGCTGAGGCTGTAGTGGGGACAGGCTCACCAAAACTGGACAGTTGAAAGCTGGAAAAAAGGAGCCTGGTCTGAAGAATCTTAATTTCTGCTGAGGCACATAGATGGTAGAGTCAGACTTTGACAGCAACAGCACAAATCCATGGACCCAACGTGCCTTGTATCAACAGTCCAGGCTGGTGGAGGTGGTGTAATGGTGTGGGGAATGTTTTATTGGCAAACTTTGGGCTTGTTAATACCAATCAATCATTGCTTGAAAGCCACAGGGGTATTGTTGTTAACCTTGTGCATCCCTTGATGGCCACAATTTACCATCTTCTAATGACTCAATCTAGAATAAATTCTAAACCTTTAGAATAAACTTTAAACCTTTCTTTAGTTTTCTTGGGTATGAGCCAATCATGTATGACAAACAGCTGACCAAGACGCAACTAAGTAGCCAACCGTCCACCTATTTTTTGTCTCCTGAAATGGACTATGTATAAAAGTAATTGGAAATTTTATGTACTAACTTTAAAAAAGAGGCTCTTTAAGGACTCTTTTTGCTAAGAGTTTGCATCCAGTAGTAATGAATACTTCAAAACAAAAGCTGACATTCTTTGCTTTAACCTCACACTCACTGCCTCATTTCAGTTCCACTGTCCTGGGTACAGAGCCAAAGCAATAGGAATTTGTAACAGCCTTACTTTCCTTGCCCTTGTCTTTTTTCCCCCTACTTGTTTATGTTCCCTCTCTGGCCTTGTGCTTTGGTTTGTTTTGAATTTTCCTGCTCCACCCTTGTATCATCCCCTATACCTGTGTATTGTCTGTAGCCCACTCTGTTCCCAGGTGTTCCTTGATTACCTTAGCTAATATACAGAGCTTATGTTTTTGTCCTACTCCTTGCTTGGCAATGTATCAAATAGTGTAGTGTAGTGTAGTGTAGTGTAGTGTAGTGGTTACTTTGCTCCTTTTATGTACCCTTGGATATTTAGTATTAGCCTTGCCAGATTTGGACAGCCTCTTAAGTTTCAGCTTCACAAAGCATAAAAAGTGGAAATGCAGCATTAATGCATAAGAAATGGAAAAGCAGCACCATGTAATATTTTTGTTTAAACTGAAAGAAGTAGCATTACTGAATGTGAAAAAAAGGAACACACTAAAATATGGTGTGCGTGTGCTGCTGTGAGTCACCCCGTAAAGCCTGAAATCAGGATTTAAAAGTCAGAGGTACGATTTTTTGTACCCCGCCATACATCTTTACGTCTTTGGGTCATTCTACAGAAACGTCTATTTTTGTGTCCCTAGCGTTTACAGATATATCACTGGTGTGACCGCATAACAAAAAATCTCGTTTTGAAATAAAAATCACACTGATGACATCACTTGACCTCCTTTTACATATTTTCTGAGGATCTATGCAGAAAAGCACATGTCCACTGTGTCTTCTCAGTTATCAGAAATCTCATTTAGCTCATGATTTCATATGAAGCTTTTAGTTGAAGTCACTGGTGTGACCTACTTTATTCTTAGGTAACTGTGAAAAAATAGAACACAAATGGATTAAATTACATCATTTAATGGATATTCCATGATTGACAACATGTGGTTTGATGCTCTGTAGCAGCCATTTTTAAAAATGTCTCTGGTGTTACCTTTCTTATGTGTAACACCAATGAGGATAGATAACACCACCTATAGTGACACCTATGGATAGGCAGAAAAGTGGACGCTCCTGTAGAATGACCCATTAACATCACACACACAGGCTCAAAAAGAGGGTCTGACTCGATGTTTAGGTCTCAAATGCAAAATCAACATTATACTGATAAAGATATGATGACAATCATGCATCATTTACTCACATCCTGCGAAGGAACATGCTTCAGCAAGTTTGGACCAAGTTGTCTTTGAATACTCTTTCAACCCCCTGCAAAAGTCGGATTCATCTGCTTGTGGGGGTCCGACGTGCAACAGATGTCACAAAATGTTTTTCTGCATGTGGCATGCAATTAAATATTTCCACCAGAGAGGAATTTTTAAATCCCCACATCCGTCAGTGTTGCTTAACTCGTTTTACAAAAGCAGTTAACAACGTTCTCTATCAACCCAGCACACTCAAGCTGTGATTAATCCTCGTGCACAAGCACATGAAAGCATGTTTATGACAAACAGCTAATTGTGTATAACATGAGGAGGAGTCCAGTGGCTTATTTCTCAAAGAAGAAAGAAGAAATCTGTATGAACATTTGGACAGTAAAGCATGGATAATGGTAAAATACAACAACACTGTCTTGACTGCCACCATGTTAGCATTTACTGGAGTAATAAATGCTTTTCTTCCTTAATATTTCTATAGTATGATTTGCTTTCTCTGCTAAAAAGCAATGTTCGTCACATGATTGACACCACAAATGTCAGGAAGAAACAAAAGTGACCGAAGGGGTCCACTTCTGTCAGTCCCTGATTGGTTAGAAGCTCACTCTGATTGGCCCAAGAGCTGTTTATGATCAGAAATCCAGAATTTAACCTGTGCAGTATAAGTTGTCTTGGTAAAAAGTGATTCAATTAAAAAAATACAGGTTTAGATCAAAGTAACCTTAAAGTTAGCTGGCTTAGTGAGAAATCCTGCTTTGTGAGAGGCCCCTGGTCTTGTTTTCTTCTGTTATTAGTTTAGTTTCTGGCCTAGTTTCTTTGTTCCACGTCACGATTATCTTTCTTACCGTTTCAGTGGTTTCAACAAACAAACCACTTGCACTCCTATCCTGCGTCTACTCCTCCTTGTTTACAGAACTGCTTTACTGTCCAATTACTTACAGAATGCAAGGCATAAACAAACAAACATAAATCTGCAAGTCAGACTAAACTACACAGCCCATTTGTTCTTGGTGCCAGCCTCAGGGAACTGTTCAGTAATGCTACTGCATAAGCACACAGACACATGGCATTAAGCTGGTCTGCAGCTTTAGCTGTATTTTAATCAGTGCAGTCTGTACACAATGGCAGAGTAAGGTCACGTAGATCACCTTCCATAGTAACGTCACATGCCTAAATCCTGTAGCATCTGCTGGCTGAAATGTCTGCCACAGCTGTGGGACTGAAGATGGTGCTGTAGGAAACACACACACACAAAAGCTGATCAAAATCACTGACACTAATTTCTTATATCTGCTGACTTCAGAATGAGCACAGAATCTAGATAGCAGAATACTATTATATTATTTCCAGGCAAAGCAGCTGTTAAGTACAAGTTATTAATTTTTCAAGAGATTTTTCTGAGGAGATTAGATATGTTATTCTACTTGTACAGAAAGGGGAACATCAAAGGAAAATAAGTGAAAAAAACAAACAACAAAAAAAACAGTTTCCAAAACTGGAGTTCAAAAAAGTGACAAAGTTATAGAGAAGCTCTGACTCATAACAACCATGCAAGATATGGTAGACACCAAAACTGTCACATGTAAACAGTATGTACAGCTTTCATCAAGCTGCTTCAGATCTGAAAACATCCACAGATGTTTCTGTCCATCCTACCACTGTGAGAAGACTAATCAGCGCTATCAGTCTGAAAGGATGTGTAGGTGTTCAAGAAGCCCTTACTGAGAAAAGAAATAGACAAGAAAGTAGAACATTTGCAAATAAAACAAAGATTGCTGGTGTTCTCAGAACAATGGACTGACCACTCCAGAGTCCAGACCATTAAATATGTTTGGAATTTTTTGGATTGTGAGAAGCAGAAAAGGCAACCAACTTCGAAGACTGAACTTTGGAGGTGTGGAAAAACATCCAATGTCGATTTCTTTGAAAATCTGAAAAGTCTCCTGAAAGGAATGGAAGCTGTAATAAAGGCTAAGAGTGGACACACTTAACACAAAAAAAAGTTATATTTAGTTGTTGAGGCTTCTGTGTTATTTTCTGTTAAATAGTTAAATATATGTTTTTTGCTTTTTTCTTGAGTGAATATGAATAACTTGTACTTATTAGCCATTTTGACTGGAAATGGAATAAAATTACATTTTGCAGAGTACAGTAAGTCAATATAAGTCAAAACAACCAGACATTTTTCAAAGTCTTTTCTTTTGGGGCATGCATCATGAAATTCACACACAATGTAAAGGGCAACAGTCGTTTTTCTGTTTTTGACATAATTTGAAAATACCTGTTGCCCTTTACATTGCGTGTAAATTTCATGATGAATAGACCAAAGAAATGAAACAAAATTACTTGGACAAAAAGTCTGTTTACACTGACTAACATTGAAATCTGTATGAACATTTGGACAGTAAAGCATGGATAATGGTAAAATACAACAACACTGTCTTGACTGCCACCATGTTAGCATTTACTGGAGTAATAAATGCTTTTCTTCCTTAATATTTCTATAGTATGATTTGCTTTCTCTGCTAAAAAGCAATGTTCGTCACATGATCGACACCACAAATGTCAGGAGGAAACAAAAGTGACCGAAGGGGTCCACTTCTGTCAGTCCCTGATTGGTTAGAAGCTCACTCTGATTGGCCCAAGAGCTGTTTATGATCAGAAATCCAGAATTTAACCTGTGCAGTATAAGTTGTCTTGGTAAAAAGTGATTCAGTTAAAAAAAATACAGGTTTAGATCAAACTAACCTTAACGTTAGCCGGCTTAGTGAGAAATCCTGCTTTGTGAGAGGCCCCTGGTCTTGTTTTCTTCAGTTAATAGTTTAGTTTCTGGCCTAGTTTCTTTGTTCCACGTCACGATTATCTTTCTTACCGTTTCAGTGGTTTCAACAAACAAACCACTTGCACTCCTATCCTGCGTCTACTCTTCCTTGTTTACAGAACTGCTTTACTGTCCAATTACTTACAGAATGCAAGGCATAAACAAACAAACATAAATCTGCAAGTCAGACTAAACTACACAGCCCATTTGTTCTTGGTGCCAGCCTCAGGGAACTGTTCAGTAATGCTACTGCATTATATATATATATATATATATATATATATATATATATATATATATATATATATATATAGTTTATTTTTTTATTTCCTTACTATACATCCCCGAGTATCCAGACACCCAGCTTTACTTTAACTGCAATAGAATGGGATGATCTGGACCTGCTGCACAAGCCTAAGCTCATGATGTCCAATGCTAGGTGGAGTAGACGGGTATAATAATATCCTTCACCGTTGCATGAGCAGGTGTCTGCAAACTTTTCTACATGTAGTCTATATCGTAACCTCTTTTCGATATATCTTTAGACATGGTAATAGTTTTAGTGTTGTTAATTATGCTGTATTTTTAAAAAAAAACCTGTAGAAACCCCAAACGAATGACCTTCAGGTCATTACCCTCTACGTCAGTGTGGTGTGTAGCAGTGAGACTCCAGTCGCTCCAGTGGCTCAGGCTGTGTTTGTAGCGGTAACGCATCTTCACACTGTACTGAGAGCATGGCAAGAACACACACTGCAGCTTCTCTCTCAGATCCACATCCAGGATGAGTGGAACAGACTGAAAGCACCACAGAAACACACAAAACAGATCAGCTATTCAAGACAGTGGCGGGGAAGTACCATTCTGGAATGAATGTTTACAGAAATAAAACCAATTTGGTTCCAGATACATTCTATACACTAGAACTGTACAACTTTATGGATGTCATAGCTGTAAGAAAAAAAACTCTATGATGAACAGAGCTGTACATGATCCTAAAATGACCAGCAAAACTATAACATTGATAATAAAATCACTATCCAGCCTCATATTTGAAGTGGTGATCAAATCTTGAGCCAGGTAAGTTGTATATAGTCAGTACTGTGCACAAGACAGAGACCACCTTTTGTTTACGTAATTTCCAGTGAAAAAGGATGTAAAGTACAAATGATTCATTTTTCAGCATCAGGAAAGAGTAGAAAACATATATTTAATGGATAATTATCCATTAAATATATAAGTAAAGGTTTAAAACATGACATGACCAAAAAATGCAGATTCAGAAGACAAAGAAGAAGTGTAGGTCTTTCTAGGCACCGTTTAAAAGTGCTATGGGCAGAAAGACCTGATATTGCGCTGGAAGGTCAAATAAACAGGAAGATTTTGTGCGTGTGCGTTTCTGAGGTTCAGAGATTTCTGACCTGATCTGCTGTGCTGTACTGCAGTTGATACAGCAGATAGCCGCTGTTGATCTTCTGAGTGGTTAAAGGGAAGTTTTTTGGAGGAAACCAGTGCAGCCTCAGACACCGTGGACGCCCGCTCTCCGCGGTCAGCTGGAACTGTTCAGGCGGAGGCAGCTTCACTGGAGAGGTGGAGGAACCAGAGGGGGAGATAAAGAAGAGAAAACAATTACTAACTTGCTGCTGTGACTGAAAGATAAAAGTGTCAAAATCACGGCTGCATGACGCATCACACATTCATCAAAAGTGCAGTTTTGCCCTCCGCTATTAGCTTATTGTGCAAACATGCGGTTTTTATTTACTTTACAGTATTTCATACTTTGGCCTTCATATTGACCTAAATCACACTGGCAGAGAATTTCAGCCATTCCACATTTCTGCTCAACTGCATAATGATAATAATGGGCTTTCAGATATCTCTCAGTTGTCTGGATTGGCTGGAGGTTCTCAAGGACTGGTTGTATGGATGGATGAAAGCTTAATCCCTTAATCCAGAGGAAAATGTTGCCGTTACAGCAGCAAAAAAAAGATAGAAAAAAACCTATAGAAAATTCCAGAATTCACAAATGTCTTAAAAGAGACTTTAATAGCACTGTGGATTCACCAATATGTGCTTGACTGCAGGTAAATAAATACATATGATATACACTGATCAGGCATAACATTATGACCACCTCCTTGTTTCTACGCTCATTGTCCATTTTATCAGCTCCACTTACTGTATAGGTGCACTTTGTAATTCTACAGTTACAGACTGTAGTCCATCTGTTTCTCTGCATACTTTGTTAGCCCCCTTTTACCCTGTTCTTCTGTGGTCAGGACCCCCATGGACCCTCACAGAGCAGGTACTATTTGGGTTGTGGATCATTCTCAGCACTGCAGTAACACTGATGAGGTGGTGGTGTGTTAGTGTGTGTTGCACTGGTCTGAGTGGATCAGACACAGCAGTGCTGCTGGAGTTTTTAAACACCTCAGTGTCATCGCTGGACTGAGAATAGTCCACCAACCAAAAAGATCCAGCCAACAGCGTCCTGTGGGCAGCGTCCTGTGGGCAGCGTCCTGTGGCCACTGATGAAGGACTAGAGGATGACCAACAGAAAATGTGCAGCAACAGATGAGCTACAGTCTCTGACTTTACATCTACAAGGTGGACTGACAAGATAGGAGAGTCTAATAGAGTGGACAGTGAGTGGAAAATTATTCAGTAATGACAATTAAAAATGTACAAGTGAAAAATACACACATGTCGGCACTGCTCAAGGTTACAGTCAGGTCCATAAACATTTGGACCTCAACCAAGCTGTTATTTTATCTCACATAGCATATTGTAATTGAAATTATAATAATGACCTCAGCAAGCAGGCTTTTAGCTTTAACCTGGTGGCATGTACATCTAAATCAGGTGAAAAGTGTAGGAATTACAACCATTTTCATACACAGTGCTGTATTTTTAGGGGCTTAAAAATAATTGAAGAAAACTAACATAACTGTAAACTAAATTGTCATTTTAAAGATCTTTTGCAGTAATTGACTGCCTGACAGCATCTGGTAATGTCTATAGGTCTGGAGTTTCTTCCCTGTTGATGCTCTGCCAGGCCAAGTGGTCAAGTGACTGACTTTGCAATTGCAGACCATCCCACTTCTTTGCCTTGGCTCACATTTTTCCATTTGCATTGGGTCGTTGTCCATCTTCACTGTCAATCTCCATCCATTGAGTTTTGAAGCATTTGGGTGAAGCTGAGCGGACAGTACAGCCCTATACACTTTAGAATGGATCCTGCTGCTTTTGTCAGCAGTCACATTATCAACAAATACAAGAGAACCATTGGCAGCCATACACTCCCGTGCTACCACTCTACCTCCACCATGCTTCACATATGAGGTAGTATGCTTCGGATCATGAGTTCCTGCCCTTCTCCATACTCTTCTCACTCAGTTGATTTTGATCTTGTTTGTTCATAAGATGTTGTTCCAGATCTGTACAGTCTAATTTTGATGTTTTTGGCATGCTCGAATCTGATCTTCCTGTTTTTTTAGGTGTGCCGACAGTTTACTTGTGGTAAACCGTTTTGGTAAACCCACTGTGTTTACTCTGATGAGGTCTTCTCTTGATTGTTGACACCAGGGAAAAAATTCTTCTCTAATCTACCACAGTTGTTTTCATAAGGCTTCTGGGCCTTTTTGTGTTTCAGAATCAGAATCAGAATCAAGCTTTATTGGCCAGGTATGCTTACGCATACAAGGAATTTGGTTTTGGTTACAGGAGCTCACAGTGCACAGTACCAGACAGACATTTACATGTAGTGAATAAAATAAAATAAATATAAAATAAAATAAAATAAAATAAAACATGCATTCCTACCATTACTCACTCAAACACACACACAGTCATACCTGTAAACCTTACATGGTGCAAAGTATGGGTCTAAAGTTAAAGTGCTGAGTGCAGCAGCAGTTAAAGGGTGTACAGTGGCAGAGAAAGGGATCAGTGAGGTAACAGTCCGATACGTGGGGTAATAAGGCAGATAAGTAAGATGCTAGAATAAACACTGGTTTGAGGTGTCAATTCCAGAGGATGGAGGTAAATTAGATACTATATACCAGTATTTATGAAGTGCAGTTTGAAGCTGGAATATTGTTTTTGTGTAATATTTTCACTGTTCAAGAGAGTGATGGCTTGTGGGAAGAAGCTCCTTTATAGTCTGGATGTCCTGATCTTCATCTGGCTGAAGCGCCAGCCTGAGGGAAGGAGCTGGAACAGGTGGTGTCCGGGGTGAGAGGGGTCTGTGGAGATCTTCTCTGCACGCTTCCTGGTTCTGGAGGCATGCAGTTCCAGCAGCGTGGGCAGCTTAACTCCAATAGTCCTCTCTGCAGACCTGATGATGCGCTGCAGTCTGTGGAGGTCATGCTTGGTGGCTCAGCTGCCCCACACCGTGATGGACGTGGTGATGACAGACTCTATGATGGCTGTGTAGAACCGCTCTGAGCTTACTGGCGCATTATTTATTTATTTTTTTAAGAATGTACCAAATAATTTCTTTGGCCACACGTGATGTTGTTTGCCATCTCTCTGATGGGTGTGTTTTGATTTTTCAGGCTAATGATGGCTTGCTTCACTGGCAGTGACAGCTCTTTGGACTTCATATCGAAAATTAAAAGCAGCACATTCCAAATACAAATAACATGCTTGAAATCAACTCTAGACCTTTTATCTGCACACTTGCATATGAAATAATGAGGAAAAAACATGCATCCCTGCCATAAAACAGCCAGGTGCCCCTAAAATGGCAGGGATATGTACAAAAATGGTTGTAATTCTTACACCATTCACCCAATTTGGATATAAACACCCATATATTAAAGCCAAATCTTCACTTGTAACTTATCATTATTTAATTTGACTATTTAACTCTAACATGCTGTGATAGACAATAAACAGACAATAAATCAACAATAAAAAAAAAACATAAAATAACAATAAAGTTAGTCGATATTTATGGACCTGACTGTAATAAACACATGTGTGACTAAAGAAGTGCTAAGAACTGGCTCAGCACTATGTTATGTCAAGTGACCCATGTCCACCCCCTCACCCAATATAAGAACAAACATGTTTCTATTCTTTATAACTTTATATGCAGCACTTTGGCAGCCTCAAGAATACAGTATAGAACCGCAGTACCTGAGGTTCCAGAGGCAGCCCCTGAGGTTCTACAGGCAGTACCTGAGGTTCCAGAGGCAGCCCCTGAGGTTCTACAGATAGTACCTGAGGTTCCATAGGCAGCCCCTGAGGTTCTACAGGCAGTACCTGAGGTTCCAGAGGCAGCCCCTGAGGTTCTACGGGCAGTATCTGAGGTTCTACAGATAGTACCTGACGTTCCATAGGCAGCCCCTGAGGTTCTATAGGCAGTACCTGAGGTTCTATAGCCTGTACCTGAGCTTTCACAGGCAGTACCTGAGGTTCTATAGCCTGTACCTGAGCTTTCACAGGCAGTACCTGAGGTTCTATCTGCAGTACCTGGGGTTCCATAGGCAGCACCTGAGGTTCTATGGATAGTACCTGAGGTTCTAGACTGTACCTGAGGTCCTACATACAGTACTTGAGGTTCTGTAGGCAATACCTGAGGCTCCATAAGCAGCACCTGAGGTTCTATAGGCAATACCTGCATCAGTGCCGTTCAGGCATAGCGTGTCAGAGCTGACCGTTGGGTGGTGGTCACTGTGTGCGAAGACCTGAACACAGTATATCCGGTTGAGAGAGCTCACAGGCACAGAGCAGCGGGGCAGAGACGAGATACACTGATCACTGTTCCACCCTGTCCTACACACACACACACACACACGCGCACACACACACACACACACACACACACACACACACACACACACACACACACACACAGTTAATGTGATGGTTTGGCATAAAAATTTACACAATCTTACCCCAAAATGCAGCCAATCAACCATGTTTACTGTCTGAAGCTTGCTTTTTTAGTTTTAGAGATATTGAGGCTAGAAAATGGAGAAAATGGTTCTACGTAGAACCATGAACACTCAAAGAACGGATTAAAAGATTCCTTGCATCATGAAAGGTCCCTCAGATTGATGGAAAATGTGCATGAATGTGCTATAAATGTCTTGCACAAAATTAAATGCAAAAGTGTGGGTGCCCCAGTCAACTTAAATGTTTTGTTGATTTTCTAAGTGTTCACTATTCGACTTTTTATTGTTATTAATGTTTATTCACTGGAGTCGTGCTGCAAGACAAATTTCCCATGAAAGATAATAAAAGTAAAAAAAGAAAGTGAAACTAAGTACACGTCCTCTACAGAGAACACACATCTGCACATTTTAATACACAATTACTGTTTATGTGCCAAATTCAACAGATTAGGGAAGAATTGGGGGCCTGAGGAACGGTGCAAAAGTAATTGTAGCAGATTTTATATTTCATGTTTATTTTCTCCAATATGTTTGAAATGGTGCACTAAAAATCATTTTTTTCTTTTTTTTTGCGTAAAATTGTAACTATTTGCATATCTGTAACTCATGGTCATTACATTTTCATTATATGCACCTTCCAGTGGGGCGTCACGGTGGCGCAGTGAAAATGTAATGACCGTGAGTTACAGATATGTAAATAGTAACAATTTTATGCAAAAAAAAGAAAAAAAAAAAGATTTTTAGTGCACCATTTCAAACATAAACATGAAATATAAAACATGCTACAATTACTTTTGCACCGTCCCTCAGGCCCCCAATTCTTCCCTAATCTTCCCTAATCTGTTGAATTTAGCACATAAACAGTAATTGTTTATTAAAATATGGGCAGTGGGTAGCGTTGTCACCTCACAGCAAGAAGGGCCTGGGTTTGATTCCCAGCGGGGCGACCAGGGTCCTTTGTGTGTGCAGTTAGCATGTTCGCCCTGTGTCTGCGTGGGTTTCCTCCCACAGTCCAAAGACATGCAGTCAGGCGAATTGGACATGCTAAATTGCCCCTAGGTGTGAATGTGTGTGTGATTGTGAGTGTGGATGTATGTCTGTCTGTCTGTCTGCCCTGCGATGGACTGGCAACCTGTCCAGGGTGTATCTGCCTTCCACCCAATGACTACTGGGATAGGCTCCAGGTTTAGAAAGTGTGTGTATGTATGTATTGTATTCATTTTAAAATATAAGTGAAGATATTAGACTGCAAAATAACACATATGGGTTTATGCAGAGAAAAAAATCTAAATTATTTTATATGTTCCCTCAAGCAGCTTCATGAAGAGCCACCAGGAACAGGACTGAAGAAGTTCCACAAAATTTTGAGACCTTGTTTGTTGCTGAAAACTACACTATATGGCCAAAAGTATGTGGATAGCACCCCCCACCCCCACCCCCCCTCCAAATGACTAAGTTTAGGTGTTTCATCCACACTCATTACTATGGTGTATAAAATCAGGCACATAGACATGCAATCTCAATAGACAAACACTGGCAGTAGAATGGGTCATAGTGAAGTGCTCAGTGACTTTTAACATGCCACTGTCATAGGATGCTGCCTTTGCAAAAAGTCATCTGGGTTTGGCAGATGCCGGGGGATAATAGTCTGAGGCTTTTAAAGTTTCAGGGCTTGGGCCCTTAGTTTTAGTGAAGGGCATGCACAGATATTTTGGACAATTATAAGCTTCCAACTTTGGGGCAACTGTTTAGGGAAGGCCCTTTCCTGTTCCAAAGCGAGGTCCATAAACACATGCTTTAACAAGTTTGGTGTGGAGGAACTCCAGTGGCCTGCACAGAGCTCTGACTTCAATCCCACTGAACACCATTGGGATGAACTGGAACATCATTTACAAGCCAGGCCTTCTCATCCAACATCAGTGTCTGACCTCACAAATGCTCTTTTGACTGAATGGGCATGGTTTTGGAATGGGACGTTTAACAAGCTTGTACAGTTGTGATAGTCAGGTGTCCACATACTTTTGGCCATATATCATACTTTTTGAGGGCTTTCCAAAAAGAAAATAATGAAGTTCTCATTTCGGAAATAAAAAATACATAGGCATGACCTGCAACCTTTACCTTTGTTGTCCACTAGTGGTGAAACACTGAAATTCACTTATTTGCTATTTTTTGGACGCGGATCTCCTCTAAAGTGCAGATGAAGGTGCAGTGCCAAAGTGGTGCACATAATTGCTCAATCTGCCACTCTGATCAAATCGTCTGTAACAGCCAGCTTTGCAGTTTTGTACATCCTGTCACCGAAGGACAAAGCAGACCTTTATCAATATGCCCAGAATGCATCAACACAGAGAAACCAATAGGGACTTTTTCTTTAACAAACCATGACCTTAAATTTAGAGTGAATTTACTGATGGGGGATTTTATACACCTGTGTTTGCTTTATGAATCATTAATATGCAGATATAATATACTCAGAAAACATAGTCGCTTTGTTGTTGGTTTTAACTAGTTTTCTCTCATTTACGTTACTCAACAACTGGATGTCACTGAGTGAAACCCAGTCAGTTGTGTTGTTTCACTGAGTTATCTGATGCAACACAGAGGAGTAAAACTCAGCTGAGATACCATCTATTTGCATTTATTTACTTGTTTTACTGACCCTCTGTGTGTTATCTTCCCCTTAGCATACCTTCACTCATGTCTGCATCTTTCCTATAGTTCCCCTACCAGCTGGGTCTTTGTTGTTGGCTATAAGAGTAAGCTCTATGTATTTTGCTGCTGAGCATGTGATGGCAGGGTGGGAGTGTAATGACTATGCTGCACTACGTAAGCTGTATTATGTATGTTGACCTCATAGACGGAAATGTGTAACATGCTGTGCTTTGGCCCCCTTCCCTAAGCAGATGAATCTGATGATTACAAGCACATTGAAAAAGTATTCAAAGAAGCTGTTCAAATTCAAATCAAACAAAGGAGATTCTGATGTTCTCAAAACAATGGGCTGCCCACTCCAGAGTCCAGACCTCAACATTAATAAATATATTTGGGACTATGTGGATTATGAGAACCAGAAAATGCAACCAACTTCTAAGACTGAGCTTTATATATATAAATATCCCTGCAGATTTCTTTGAAAAACTGAGAGGTAAGCTTCCTGAAAAGAACGGAAGCTGTAATAAAGGCAGAGAGACATGCGACGTCTGTTAAGTATGTTTTCTGCTTTTACTTGCCACTGAAAAATGAATAACTTGTACTTATTAGATGTTTTGACTGACCTGTAAACCCTAATTACTTAAGCTTCCTCAACATACTAGGGGTAACTTAATTTTTGTGGGTTGTTTATTATCAGAGGTTGCCTCAAATGAATTTAGTTTTAAAACTCAGTGTTTTATTTAAGGGTATAAATAAACAGAAATCAACAAACTTACTAGGAATTCTGGGTGATTCTGTCCTGTACTCATTGCTTGTCTTTTTAAACAAGTATACTTGAATTCTCAACCAGACAGTGCAAACAATCATGCCTGTATTAAGTGATATCAACTAATTGCAGGAAAATAAGTAATTATAATTTGATTATTTAAGGATAAATAACAGGGCTTCATAAATAAAGGGACTGACTTGTGCTTTTTACTGTAAATGATGAAGTAAAACAGATATAATCTCGAAAGTGTGCGTGAGGGGACGAAGAGTGCAGAAGTCTATGAGACAGATCACACACTCACTGGTTGACTTGCATGGTGTAGAGCGTATCAGGTTGAGCATTCACAGCAGGTGTCCAGTGACAGGTGACGTTCACATGAGCAAAGAACACACACTCAAGATCTCTGAGTGAGAAAGGTGACTGTGAGAAAGACTCTGGAAAAAAGAGTTAGAAGTATGAAATGCACACATAAATACACACCTCATCAATTTAAGATTGATTTTTTTTCTTTATGTAATTGAAAAAATACCAGCTGCCCCTTCTTGTTGAGTGAATGTGAGGAATGGACCAATAGAAATGGTATAAAATTGCCAAAATTAAAAGTAAGCTACATCACTAGTTAAGAATATTTTTCCTTCCTCTGGAAAGTTACCATTTCATCCATGCCTTCATGCCCTAAAGTATCAAGATATCACTTCTAATTAGTGAATTCAGTTCCTTTAAGGGGCACCCATTGCACCCATTGCTGGCACCCATTGTTCAATAGTGCACACAACTTGTACACTCTTCAAAAAGATGGTTCTTCAATGGTTCTTTAGTAAAGAAAATAGTTCTATATAGAACCATGAACACTCAAAGAACCCTATGCATGATTAAGGGGTTCTTTGCATCATGAAAAGGTTCTTTAGATTGATGGAAAATGTGCTATAGACAGTTCTATATGGGACCTGTTTGAAAAGTGTTCTTCTATTGTTACAAGCTTGACATTGAACCCTTGTTGGTGCTATATAGAATAATTTTCAAAAAGGTTCTATATAGAACCATCTACAGCACATTCTCCATCAGTCTGAAGAACCCTGAAGAACCCGTTAATCATGCAAAGGGTTCTTTGAGTATTCATGGTTCTTTACTAAATTTGCTTTACTAAGGACGCCTTGAAGAACCACCTGTTTAAGAGTGTATAATCTCCATAAAATCTAGCAAAGCTTCAGCAATAGTGGCCACCAGGCCCAATGCCAAGTATCGGCAAGAGGGGTAAGAGGCCCCCCAGCACTGGGCTGTGGAGCAGTGGAACTGTGTTGTCTGGAGTGATGGAGCTCCATCTAGTACTTTTGGAATGCGCTGGAGTGGAGTTCGTGATCCAGAACTAATCATACCACATCAATGACCTTACTAATGCCCTGGTGTCTGAATGCAATCAAATCCTCACAGCAATGTTCCAACATCTAGTGTAAAGCCTTCCCAGGTGATGTTACTGCAGCGATGGGGGGATAAACACCCTATTAATACTTATGATTTCGGAGGAAGCATTAGATGAGCTGGTGTCTACACGTCTAGACATACAGCATAACAGACTTCCCTTCTATTATCTGCAAGTCATTCTTACACATATTTTAATTAGTTTCCTTTTAATGCTTTAACATGACATTTCAAAGCCAAAATAAATAGATTTCAAAGAAAATGAAAAATGTAAATGTCAAAAAGGAAACAAACCTGATGCTGTTAATGGTCCATTGAGAAGATACAACACGATAAGCATGTTATAGTCCATAGTTATCTTGATACATATGAATCCTGTGGCAAAGGCAAGAAGGAGACTGCGAATAAAACTCATTCCATTTTAGCAAATTGTAGCATTAAAAAATCATCACAATAAATAAAGTGTGAAATTTGTATTGCAGAATACTGGTGCATAGTTCGTGTTTAATACTCTCAGTAAGTTGAACTGTGCAGTTGAGTTACTGATTTAATGTTAAGCAGCATCATTTTCATTAAAACAAAAGCTAAACAGAACATCATTTACAGTCGTATGCGAAAGTTTGGGCACCCCTGGCGAAATGAAATGTTTTTGTTTATTTTGAAAGTGAAAATAAGTTACACATCCTCTACAGAGAACACACTTCAGCACATTTTAATACACAATAACTGTTCATTTGCTATATTTAACATATTGGGAAACAATTAACATCTAATGTGGCCTGTGTAAAAGTGGCAGATTGTATATTCAATGCTTTTTTCCACATTATATTAAACACAGCTAACTTTGCCATACTTAAAACCATACTTAAGTGCATTATCTGTAGAGGATGTGTTAACTTATTCTCACTTAGAAAAGCAACAAAACATGTCATTTGACCAGTGGGTGCTCAAACTTCTCATACAGCTGTACGATGCTCCCAGATTATGAAGGATCTGATATGGTCTCAGTGTGGTCTGTAAAACTGCAGGAGCCCTGAGGATCTTCTGGAAGATGTTACAGGAAGATGTTGCGTAAAACACGTACCAACTAATTAAGAAGAAGTGAATATGTCAACAGTTATTTAGTCATAAGGTCATTCTCCCATAAGGCCATATTTCCTATTGTGGACCGGAGCCAATAAGAACATAATTCAGATAAGACTGTTAACTCAGCTTTATCTTTTATGACTGAGAGCCACAAGCACTTTGGGGATATTTTACATTCTAATTTTAACATTGAAATCAACTATATGAGACTACTAGTAGGTAAGACCACTGTTCACATTAATGTAATGTCATCAAGATCACTTAAAATCATTTTACAAAACAGTTCAGTCACCTCACACAAATAAGTGACTGACTACAACTACAACTTAGTTCTCTAAACCAGCTAATTCGAATGAGCTGCATGAAAATATGCACAGTTTTGAGGCATTTTGAAAATAATAAACACATCTGTTTCTTCTATTCTTTATAACATTCAAATTACCAGTTTAGTCCAGTGCAGTCCAGTGTGTTTTACCCTCCATAAGTCCAGATACAACAGCAACGAGCTCTTGTGTCTCTTAAATAAGCCTCTGTTACGTTTGCTCCAACCAGTACAAAACAACTGCAGGGCCAGCCCCCTGCCGTCATCAGAGGAAGTGATATGACATACACGCACACACATGACAACTGCTGAACAATTCAATCCATAAAACATAACCTGCTGATCCCATCACCTGCTTCCTTTTCCATTCTGTTCCATACTTCACTCTGTCCTATTTCATTAAATCCTCTCATGCTCAGGGAACAGGTTATCTGTACTGTACAGAACTGTGCAAATGCCAGAGGTCACCTTCCCAGTCAAATAGGAGACTAGATAGAACACAGTCCACATGCATAAGGAGGAGAAAGTCAAAGGATGAAAAAACAGGAGTTTCCAAAACTGAAGTTCAAAAAATGATTAAAAGATACAGAGCAAATGTGACTCGTAACCACCATGCGAGACCTGGCAGACCACCAAAACTGCCCCCATCAGATAAGCAGTTCAATGTACGCTGCCTTCAACATAATGGTGCTTGTATGAGGGGAGACTGACTGAGGGAGAGGAGAACTCTGAGAACTCCGAGGCTAGAGTTCTGGGCGGCTTCTGATTGGGGCTACAAGGCCAGACCTCTGTTTTTGGATGGTGGTAGGACTGGCAAGGGACTCAGGAACAGGAAGGAAATGCTGACTGCGACATCTTTGTCACAGGAAGCAGAAGGTAGAGATGATAATTTATAGGGTGTTAGATTGGAAGGAGGAGGTGTTTCAGGCATGAGCAGAAAATGCAACCAACTTCGAAGTCTGAACTTTGGAGGTGGGAAAAAACAGCCTGCAGATTTCCTGTGTTTTCTGTTTTTTTTTTTGGCCCCTTAAATGGCCCGGACCCACTGGTGCGTGCAAAGTTTTACTACACGCTTCTATAACCTAAACTGAAATATTAATAACTTGTACTCAAAGAGCACTTGGCCCAGAAATTAAACAAAAGAAGGGTGGCTGCTTACTTTTGCACAGTACTGTATTTGCTGCCTATACACCATGAAAATGCTAAATTGATTTTGCACATCATTAAAGGTGCAGTAAGTGATTTTAATCCAATACACTTTTTGTCAAATTCAGTGAATAAGTCCACCAGCTGTCCGCTCTGGGTGTGCACTGGAAAAAAATACTGTGTTTATACACAGCCCTGGTTCTGTAAATGGGAGACAAAGAAAGTGGCTAGGACAGAGCCACACGACACTATTCCAGCCAATTAGCAACAGAGGGCGTCCATGCTTAGGCACAGGACAGGGGAAGAGGAGTGGGAGGGGCGACTGTATATCTGGCACAAGCTGTGTTGAACTCTATGCGTTGTCAAGAAGGAGAAGTGGCCGAGAAACAGCCAAAGAGGAGACGATCTGAAGAACCAAGATTAAGAAAAACGTTTTGTGATCAGGCAAGGCCGAAGAGTTGTGTTAACATTGTTGTGAGACATTTATACACAAGTGTGACCTCAGAGAGCTGACGAGACTGAAGATGGCTTCCTATTCGTCAGCTTCTTGGTGAGATTTTCAGGTGCCAGACTGTAACTGCTGCACCATTTAAGGTGGAACGGGAAAATTTAAACAAGAAGCTGGCGAGTAAGAAACCGACTTCAGCTTCACCGAGAGTTGAAAGGCATGAAAAGGGATGCGGAGTTTGCTAGCCCAGTGTCGTTCGCCTCGTTAATGTGTGTCAATGAATTTGAGAGGCAGAGCTGAGGGAGCCCTGAAGGGAGGGGTGCATTTGTTTTGCTGTTGAGTTCAAATATCAACAACTGTTCTGCAGAATCACTTACTGCACCTCTTATTTCGATGCTGCTACTGTACCCTGATGCCTATGTATACTGTACACTATTGGATATTTGCACACTATTGTTTACTGACCCCAATGTAACCCTACCATTGTGTTCCAGGGCACTTTACCAGAGCCATGGACTTCCAGTGTTAACTCAGACAAGACTACTTGCAGTTTCAATGCCATGTTCCTTCTATTTTTTTGTCTTTCTATCTGCTTCTCCATCTTTTAAAATTGTTATATGTGTCTTAACTGAATCTCTCTTTATATTCCAAATGACAATAATGATAAACATATTTTCCCAACCAAGCACATAATGAACAATCACGAAGAACCCAGCAGTCAGCTTGAAATACAGTGCAAGCAGTGCAAAACTTGGATGTTTTTGATGAAAAGGCTGATTCTTCAGTAAGTGACCACAAACCCACCAAACCAGCCAGCTATTTCTGAAACTGAAAGTCGATGTTGAGCTGATGCACTAAAAAGGTTTGTTTGGGCAGATCAACCAGATTGCAACTTACAATCACTGTAAAACTGACTATGTTGACAAAATTCTTTCCATTTTCAGTGCTTTTATCAAGAAAAACATTTGTGATCCAACAGCAATACTGGCAAAAACTGCACAGCAAGAAAAAAGTGGACTAGTGCAATGACTAGTTTATGAAGAACCTTTTTGAATGTACTTTTTTTTCAGCTGTAACTAACATTGACAGCAACTAGCTTTATCTCAATGTACTCTTCAGCTGGTCATATAACAGATCAGATAAGAACCGGGTTTCACAACTGCAGAATGACACCAGTATTGTGTGCAAATCTACTAAAGAGAAAAGTACTTAATTGCAGAAAATGTGTTTTGTTTGTGAAAATCCTTAATGTTACACACTGATTTCCAGACTTTGGGACACACTTCAAAACAATGTGATGTAACTGCTCATCGTGTGGTCATGAGGGACAGAGATGCAGTCCCACTTCCTGCTCTAAAATGCAGGGGTGTGGCTAAAATAAAGCTCCGCCTACTGACTAAAACTGTGTTTTACTAGTGACTTTAAAACCTAGGACAGCATTTTTTTAAACACATGATAAATTTACATCTTTAACTTCACTTTAAAAGAAATCAACAAGATCTTAAAAAAATAAAACAAAAAAATGAACCATTACTTTCAGAAGTGTACATTTAGATGTTAGGGTTTGGGACGAGTAGGGTCTGACTGCAGAACAGGAGGCAGCAGTTCCAAGTTTCAGGACCACAATTCCAGGACCCTATGTTTTCGCGACACAGCTCCCTAGCAAAGTCAATATAAGGACCGCATTTAACGCGTGGAAAAGATGGATGATGATAGTCGGAGTGTGAGTACAGAACGTGAATCAAGTTTCATATAATTAACGTTAAAACTTTCTGGTGTTTTGAATTAGACAGCAAAGTTAACTAGCAGACTACATAGTCAAGGCACTATACGTAGTTATCTGTTAGTTTATGATAGATTGCTTCAAAACGAACTGTTAGCCTGCTTTTTTGGAACTGTTGTGCCGTTTTGGCAAGCCTAACTAGCTAACTAGGTATCATATACTAATTATTACCATAATGGTTATGACAATGAATTCTACCCAGCACATTAATTAGAACTCAAAAGACAATAAAAGAATGTCTGTATAATATATGTCTGTCCACTGCATTTAATCAGCGTAGCTTTTTGTCTTCAGTGTAAATACTTAATACTTACTGTTCTACCATTTAATTAAGTTTAAGTAATCCTACTAATTAAACTGTCCTGTCTGTTCACCCCACTATACGTGGTGTTCATTCTTAATAGTCATTATATCAAAAGATGTTTACAGACCTATGTACAAAGACCTGCTGTTCTGTATTGGTATAACAGTATATTTAAAAAATATTGTTTAAAAATGATCCTTTTTCCTTTGGTAGGCCATCATATATGGCCTAGCTGTGCTGAAGGATCCATCCTTGCAGCAGGCTGAGCAGGTCTTCCTCTGTGCTCCAGTTTATCTCCACAGGTAAGAGTAGAGAATGTAATTGTTTTTACATAATGCCATAAAATATTGGTCAATGCTTTAAATTAAAAAGTAGTAACGTCAATTAATGCACCATTTTCAAGTTATCTCTGTTAAGCAAGCAGTGATGATGTTGTCTTTTTACTATTTCAGTGAAGTGGAGGAATTTAACAGAGTGATAGATAAACAACTGAAGAAAGAAGGGAGACCAGTCCATTGGTAGGTAGTGCTGTAACCTAATTCACAAAATGGGGTTTGAGTATTGAAATTAAAACATCAAATGTCAATAACATTAGGTTTTCGCGCATCTCTCTCTCTTGCAGGAGTCGTTGAGAAACCATCCCAGTTTTAAATGTCCCTTTTTAACCCATTTGCTTTTTTTGTGTGTGATTGAGGGGGATTATATCTTACTTGTTGAATCTTGTTGGTTGTTATTGTCGATATATTAAATAAATATTATGGCACCAAAGCCTTTCTTGTGTCTCAAATATCTGGTTGAGATTTAGTGACTGTAAAAGCAATATGTGCAATTGATTGTATCTTTATTTTTACACAATTACACAAAATGCAACTCTTAGTAAACAAGTTTAATTCTGAGACAAAGTAGTATTTGGATGGAATAAGCCTTTAAAATTATAAGTTAGATAAAATTGCAGTATTTGGATGGAATAAGCCTTTAAAATTATAAGTTAGATAAAATTGCAGTATTTGGGTGGAATAAGCCTTTAACACTGTAAGTCAGATAAAGTAGTAGTATTTGGATGGAATAAGCCTTTAAAACTATAAGTCAGATAAAGTTGTAGTATTTGGATGGAATAAGCCTTTAAAACTGTAAGTCAGATAAAGTTGTAGTATTTGGGTGGAATAAGCCTTTAAAACTGTAAGTTAGATAAAGTTGTAGTATTTGGGTGGAATAAGCCTTTAAAACTGTAAGTTAGATAAAGTTGTAGTATTTGGGTGGAATAAACCTTTAAAACTGTAAGTCAGATAAAGTTGTAGTATTTGGGTGGAATAAGCCTTTATAACTGTAAGTAGTTAGGTAGACAGGAAAGAGCATTGGTCATCCACTTCGCTAGGGGGTAGTGTTGCAAAAACATATGGTCCTGGAATTGTGGGCCTGAAACTGCGGTCCCGAAACTGCTGCCTCCTGTTCTGCAGGAATATAGTATAGTTTGGGACAGACACCTCCCAATAGAAAGTAGCCTATAAATGATTATTTTGTATATATTTAGCTTTTTGCCAAAGTATCAATTGATGCTTTGGTTTTAAATAGATCATAATCTATATCTAAGTTCTGAATACTTAATTCTCTGTGGGACCACAGTTTGAACCAATTTGGCAGAATGGTCCATATATGACAATGCGCATCAGTTGAATTATGTATTAATAAACCAAACTATTAAAAAACATCATAACATCATAATTGGCTACAAGGAGGCCTGCAGAAAATGTTAGGCTGGAACATGAATAGATTCAGCTGTACTGTTATTGTGGATTATTTAACCGTAGTACTGTAGACAATGGAAGATTCTTATTTGGAAATTCTACCAATTTTTTAATTGTTTGAGCGGTCTGATGTGAAATGCTCCATTCTAGAGAAACTTAGAGAGTCTGAACTATTCACAGTGGTGGTGATGTATTGGCCTAAAACATCTAATTTTTTTAATCCATTCATGCAATGTGTTTTAAGGCAAAATAGATTTTTTCAGGTTTATGTCTGTTTTACCATCAACATTACATATAAAAACTCAGAAGGCACATGTAAGTTCACTGGCTGTTCTGGATACTAAATAAAATGGAGAGATTTGTGTTGTAGACATTGACTCCTGCTTCCTATCACCAACATTATAAAGAAGTCTGAGTTGGTCAAGATGCAAAACAGAAAGCGGCACCAGAAATAAGCAGTGTTGCTGTGAGATGGCAGCAAAACACTTTTGGAGCGACACTAAAACCAACTACATGCTTGACAAAATGAAGGATTTAAATATTCTTCATCTTCTAGATGATGTATGTTCATATTTTCAGGTAAAGTGACTTAAAATATAAAAAGCTGCGGCATGAAGTTTGAGTGTTACGTTTACGTTACATCTTCTGTGAGTTTTTTGGCAGAAATCTGATTACTGCCTGACTCATGTAGACCCTGATTTTTCCCATTATCTGATTACCCAAGTGCATATAAACACATTGATCGGATTATTGAGAAAACCTGATTTTCTGCAGTTATCGGACTATGGAGTGCATGTAGACACACTCACTGTTTTTAAATAAACCAAATCAGCTTTTCTTAATTAAATTCATCCATTGACAGAACAGCTTTATATAAAAAGTCTATTCAAAAGATCTACTACCTAATTAGAGAATTTACACAGGACTTACTTTGTTAAAGCACAGAACATAGGAACTTCATGTTTGTGTCCATTTGATTGGAGGCTGCGTCACTGAACAGCCACCAACATCTGTTTTCTACAGGAAATCACAGTTTTCCTTAAGTTTTTTTATTATCATTATTTACAAAATATAATAGCAATAATAACCACAAATCAAGGTAACAGAAGCAATAATATATAAATTGCTTAAAAAAAGAATAAAAAGCAGTGTCTCCAATCCCTTTAATAATCCTAAAACGAGCTGAGTATGTTGTAACCTATGGACAAAATGGAAAACAGACGCGTGAGTGTGCAACTAACAAAAGCAGAGACCAGGAGTAAGCAGTACCAGAGAAATCTGGGTGATGAAACATAAGGTGGCTCTGAGTCGGCCAAACCAAAAGACCAGTCCAGAACAGAACCAGTTTCTCAAAACGCTGGATTAGGGTGACTGGACGGGACACTGCTTTTCCCACTTCTTCACACACGCAAACGCAAGCAGACAGGCCGGCCGAGGGCTCTCCACAGCAACGCTGGCAGAAACCTGAGTAACTGTACGCAGTGAGTCAGCTACAGTAGCATCAACAAGATCGCATCACTGGCAGTGAAAGTTCAGGATGCACTCAGTAATGGACCATTCAAAAGAAAACACTTTTTAAATATTTCCAATCAACAGTCCAGACCGTGAGAAAAAGCAAGTCCCTGAAGAAAAAGGGCTTCTTATTGCACAAGGAAAATCTACCATGGCAAAGCACGAACCATGTGATTGAGGGCAAAGCAAAAGAGTGGCTAGAAGCAGCTGCGTCACAATCAGACAACTCATAGGAAAAGCGTCTCGCTAGCTTTGTTTTTGTTGTTTTTCTCCCGCCGCCCCCAATAGGCAACTGGACGTTTCTAAATTGTACAAAAACTCTTTTACTGCAAAAATCAAGTTTTCATAAGAACTACATGCAAATAAGAAAATAAGTCTGACAAAACCAAGAGGTCCACCATCCGACACCTCACTGAAGTGCAAATTCATGAAGCCTCAATTTTTATCAAAAACAGCAACTCCTGTGTTGCTAAGTGAAATCAAGCATGAAGGTAAAGCTAAAGCTAAAAGGGGAACTCCACCAATTTATTTTTGACTGGAATAATTAAATGATGTAAACAAAATCATTCAGAGAGGTTTGCTGTGCAGAGAAACTTGTAAAGAAACTTCAAGTCAAAACTGTTCACAGTGGTGGTGATTAGAAACCATAGCACGTAATGCGTATGCTAAACCACAAAAATATCTATCATGAAGCGGCAACAAATATGTCGCTTTATGAGTTCTGAGATAAGGTTTTGGTCTATGTTTGGCTTTTTTTTCAGAGATGTATACTGAACAGAAATATAAATGCTACACCTTTAACTGAAAAGATTTTTCTGAAACCCTGTAAAAACTGTGCAGGATATGAAACAGAATTCCTATGTTAGTATCTTGTGTGAGCACCAATTGCCTGTAGCAAACCTGCTGCAAAATAAGTGCAAAACCAAAAGCACTGCATTTTTATTTTTGTTTAGTATACATACAGCATGTCTGTAAGACAAAACAACAGAAAACAACAAAAAAAAACATTTACCTAAAACTTAGTTTTACCATTATCAGAATTAAAATAAAATGCCTATATTTGTGTTGTAGTCATTGTGACTCCTGGTTCCCATCACCACCACTGGAAAGAAAGTCAGTTTCCATTCTATGAACCATTTCACATCAAACCACTCTGAATGACTTTGTTTACATCTCAACCACTGAATTAGACAGGAAGTTTGAGAAAAAAAAAAAAACTGTGAAATTCTCTTTTAACTATTTCCCAACATTAAAATGGGTGGGTAGTAGGACACACTAAATAACAATAAAAAAAATCAGGAAACATTTATAAAGTGTGCTCTTCAGAATTATAAACTGGGGTTTCACAGAAAATACCTTGACCTCTTCCCAGACAAGAGCATTGCACTTTGTGACAGTGAAGTCACACAATTCAAAGAAAGCCACAACACATCTGTTTTTCCTCTGGAACCTGTTGGTCAGTTCTCTACATGTGCAGCCTTTTTTGACTGCAGTAGGCAGATTACTATCAGAAAGATTTTCTATGAAATACATTTTCATTAAATTACCAGAATGCACGAAGCCTCATTCTGAGAGGGAGTTTCGGTTACAATCACCCAAGCATTAAAATCAGAAGACTGCTCTAAAAGTTAGTCACTCTGAGATCTTTTAAAGAGTGAAAACAAAACCAAGACGAAAGTCGCACCCACTAATACACATTGAAGAAGCATCAAAGGCCTTTCGATCAAGTCCAGGATTTCTAGATACCAAGCTATTCAATAAAACACAACCAGAGGAACAACTTCTCATCACAGTCATACTAACTGGGCCTAAAAATGAGTCCTTCAACTAATTAAAAGGATTCAAGCATATATAAACGTGGTGCCTAATAACAATAAGCAACTCAGAACCCTCTGCATTAGAGAAATGCTGTATCTAACAGACAGATCAAGCCAATTTATCACTTACTTGCCAGACACTGCCAGAGTAATCATTTACCTCCGACCTTCTAATATGAAACCAGTGACATTCAATACATAAATCTATAAGAGCTATTACATATGCAGAGTAAAAAGTCACCTCTGTTTATTCCAGTGGAAAACTATCTAGCTCCTTTTTTGAGTCCTAAGCCATCGTGTTCATTCTCCCATTTAACTTTTCCAATATGGGTATTCGCAGTGTATGAATTAAAATGTTAAAGCACACATGAACCTACTGATCTCATCCATTTGAGCTGCTGGGATGGCATGTGCATGTTTAGGATTCCTAACAATTTAGAGATACCAGGAAACGCACACCTGCCTGCAGTGGCTATCAGTTTTTACTTTCTTTTACAATCAGGGCTCCTGGTTCAATCATGCTAGTACATGCCAAAGACTGTGGTCAGAAAAATCCCCATGTAGACAGAACAGAACCAATTACTGACTGGGTGATTAACCGCAGCACATGTTAATCCCATCAGTGAGACCCCCAAACGTTAGGTTCATATTCATTATAACTAAATGGACAGCAAGTTTGAATAGGATGTAAAGCAGGGTGTAAGCGAAGATACTACCAGCAGTTTGACCTCCTCAGTAAACCTGCAAAGCAATGTCACAGTAACCCTCCAAATAAATTAAACTGCATTTTCTAAATGATTCATTGCAAAACCTGAGGGAACCTACTTGTTCAGTTTTAACTGACCGTAGCTTAACCCTGCTGAGACCTCAAGAAGGTTCTTAAAGGCTTTTCTGATGTTCTTGGTAAGATGTTAATTACATGTAGACTTGCAGGCACCTGGTAACGCAGGAGATAAAGCAAGGCAGCCTGCTTAAAAACAAAGAGAACTAACCAACAGGACACAGAGAAAAAAGCAACAATACCGGAGATTCACAAAAGTACGGTAAACAGCTCTTGGACATTTCTTCTCTCAACCGCTCCTATAGTTCACACCTGTCCCCAGTTGAAGGCTTCAAGCGATGCCACGCTTTGGCAAAAATGACAGCTGACAGGGAAAAAAATCTGGAAATCTCCAGCTGAGGCTTGAAGTGTCTTCCAGAATGAACTCTGTGCTGATCTTTACTGCATAAGTGATCGTGGCTGGAGGGATGGACGATACAGAGCAGAGGAAGGGCACAGGTAGCACCCCACAGCCCCAAAGTCCTGGACCGAGATGGAAGGAGCAATTGCAGAGGCTGGAACAGGGGTAGAAGGTAAAGAGAAGTCGGTCTGAAGTCGCCTAGAAGCTCTGCACTGAGAGCCAGACGGTACACTGTCTAGAGAACCCAGCTGTGGCTGGCAGAGGCCAGAAGCCAAAAGGTCTGGTTCCTGCTGACGGTGGTGAGGAGAGGTATAAAGCTGACTGGAGGGAGAGGCTGCCAAGCTGTCTGGGCTGAGACAGTCCACAACAGGCCTCTGGAGCTCCTGTAAAGGCAGGACAGGTGAAAAAGAGCTGTACAACGGCTCCCTCTGCAGGCTGGAGTGAGGACCTGAGCGCAGCTCCATCTCCCTGATTTCTAACTCAGCACCTGAAGAGTGGAACAGGAGAAAAGTCAGCATGAGAAAAGAACATGTTGAATTAAACTATATATACTGTTTCTTTTTTTCCCTTAATTTGGCCAAGTCAAAGCTACTTGCTTTTTACATATTACATATTGTTTTCATATTACATAATCAAAGTTTTTACATATACACCGATCAGGCATAACATTATGACCACCTCCTTGTTTCTACGCTCATTGTCCATTTTATCAGCCCCGCTTACTATATAGGTGCACTTGGTGGTGGTGTGTTAGTGTGTGTTGCGCTGGTACAAGTGGATCAGACACAGCAGTGCTGCTGGAGTTTTTAAACAACTCAGTGTCACTGCTGGTCTGAGAATAGTCCACCAACCAAAAACGTCCAGCCAACAGCGTCCTGTGATCACTGATGAAGGACTAGAGAATGACCAACACAAACTGTGCAGCAGCAGATGAGCTATCGTCTCTGACTTTACATCTACAAGGTGGACTGACAAGGTAGAGTGTCTAATAGAGTGGACAGTGAGTGGACACAGTGTTAAAAACTCTAGCAGCACTGCTGTGTCTGATCCACTCGTGCCAGCACAACACACACTAACACACCACCACCGCCACATCAGTGTTACTGTAGTGCTGAGAATGATCCACCACCTAAATAGTACCTGCTCTGTGAGGGTCCATGGGGTCCTGACCACTGAGGAACAGGGTAAAAGGGGGCTAACAAAGTATGCGGAGAAACAGATGGACTACAGTCTGTAATTGTAGAACTACAAAGTGCACCTATATAGTAAGTGGAACTAAAAAATGGACAATGAGTGTAGAAACAAGGAGGTGGTCATAATGTTACGCCTGATCGGTGTAATTTGACATGTTATATAACTTTGCAGAAGTTGCAGAAGTTATATACCAAATTTATCAAAGCCCAGTTGCTGGATTTTCTACCTCATTCTGTGTACGTATGCCTCATATACAACAACTATTATTCAGTTTTTGCTTAAAGACAGCATGTCCTGTGTTAAGAAAACACAACATAAGACATCTGACAAAGCTTGATTAATCCAGCCTAGAGGTGTTATGAATTGATATTTTCCTAGTCAAAAAATATCACGGTTTCACGGTCTCACTCCCTCATGCATTTAATTAAACTTATTAACTTGGCATTATCCTTGACCATCACAAAGTCTCGTGACATACACACTTGTGTGAAAAGAACAAAAAGCAAAGGAAGACAGATTTAACCTTCTACCATATTTACACTGACTCCATTGTGTGTTGCTTCTGTCAGTAGATATCCAATGTGAGTTCATTCTGGGAGGATTACTGGAAAAAAATGATGTAATTACATAAGATGTTTTGCTAACATCTTTTTGAGAATTACTCTCCCCAATGACATCACATGGTCATGAGCTTCTTGTGAGAGTGAAGGCATGTGCATGGGATATGGGGTTACACCAAGAAAGAAAAAAGTCTGTAACTGTAACTCTGTAACTGATCTTGTTTCAACATTACATTATTATATATCTAGGTCAGTGGTTTTCAACCTGTGGGTCGAGGCCCCCCCAGTGGACCACAGTGGTACTGCTAGGGGGCTGGTGTTTCGCAATTTATTATTTTTATTTATTTATTTATTTATTTTTTTTACAATGTGTAGACAAGTAACCAAATGTTATTTTAAATAAGAATTAATAAATACACTATATTTGGAAAAATCAAACATCATATTTAGGTCGACCTCATTTATTAGTCTGGCAAGATGTTTGCTCTGTTTAATGTCTACATTTTCAGTCCAAGCCAATGTGAAGTGTTTCTCTTTTCATTCGTATGAAATTCATCCATCATGAATTAATGGTTATGAACAAGATTTTTCAAAAAACAAGGATCCCAAGGCTACATATAAGTGAAACAGCCACTGTATCTCACTGAGAAAATCAACCCAAGCATAAATCAAAATTATGAAAAACACAGCAGTCAGTACCACGCCTGATCGCACAATGACAAAAAATAAAAAAAAAACAGGCAGAAGGTCTTTAGGTGAAAGATCTCATTTGCTCCTCACAAAATGGGCAAATGATAAAACTGAGTGGGCTTCTTCCCATTCTGCAAAAGTAAAAGTTCACCACCTCATCCAGGACCTGGAACTTTAGGAGAGCTTTTGGATACAGCTTGAATGTTTGTAACTCTGCACTCCATTTGAGCTGTTTTTGGAGATGCTAACACTATCCGTAAGAAAGCAGGAGGCAAATAAATCCAGTAACCAGTGAAATTTCACAAAAATGCAGCATTTTCACCATTTCAAAAATCATGTTTGGTGTGCAAGATATTAGCAGTTATACACATGATTGATCTAATTTATTGTCCGAAAATGTTGCATGAATAAACTGTCTTTTGTGTGTAAAGGATTTCAGGCTTCACATGTCCGAGAACAGAAAAACAAGTAACTACCATTCAATGCTGGATGCTCAGAGGTGTTTTTATTAATAAAGCTTTGAAAACAAATGACACTGTCAGTTACAGGCTAAACACATATACATCTAAACCTAGTGAACTGAGCCAGACCTCCTTTCGCAACTTACTTCTTCAGCATGTCATCCAGCACTTGGTAGCTGCCAAACAACATCAGCTAACTCATAGGTGACTTTTTTGGTGAAACAAAAACAGGGCGATCTTCTACTGGGCCGATCTTCTACTGCTATGAAGCCAATGTGGAAAATGTCAGGAAGGCTGCTCTAGTTTGATTTAGACTGATTTAAGAGGGCGGGGTCAGACCTCAAATTAAATGAGAACAATTGGTTTAAGCAACACACAGAAAAATATTGCAGATGCAACAACAGATGGCAAAGGATTTTATGCACTATTCTGAACAAGTCATTGGGGTAAGCGTCATATCACACATGTGATTAACCGTGAAACCGTGACAATGTAACAAGCCTAATCTAGCCTCAGTCTTTCTTTCATTCAGCCTCTCATCTGGTCCCTGTTCATCTGCTTTTACCTGGGTGCCCTGAATGGTATTGTGTGGTCAGTGTGCAGTGAGCTCAGGGCTTTAGGAGAAAGCGGGGCGTGCGTTTCCGTCTCGGCCGACCCTGTACCTGAGCAGCGAATCTCAGGCTCGCCTCCTCTGGAGCCCCATGCAGGTGAACACAAGACCATGAACAAAAAACACACAGCACAGACACAATGGGCAAAAACAGGCCAATGAAGAAATGGATGGAGCAAATCAAAATTATGATACAACTTAATCACTATGCAAGATTCCACAGAATATCAAGCCAAATAATGCCGTGCAGGGAGGAACTGGTGTGACAGAACAGAAGTAGGGTGTGAAATTAACAAGAAAAGGGTGTGGAATGGTGTTTTAAAGCAGTCTTGTTGAGAGCTGTGGAGAGGCTGTTATGAAGGTGTAAGTGTGGGTACCTGACTGCTCCACCTGCAGGACAGTAGATGGTGATGGTGGGCGAATCTGCAGGCTCGAACTGTCCACTTCACTGTGCTCTCCATCTGCCTCTCCATCCTCTCTAAAACCCAGAAACACACAGACAGAGGTAGATCAGTAAATTATACAGGACCTCAACAGCATTTTACAGGTTTTAAATAATCAGTCATATTTGTAATTGAGTACTCATTCTCAAAATCACCCTTAAAGACAATATTTGAAGTGCTCCTCAGTTGAAATGTTCTTAAGTTGCACAAATGTTCTTAAGTTGCACAAATAAGCTTCCATTTTAACCAATGTTTCATCCACCTCAGCAGCACATCTTGCTCCCAGTAAAACTTCAGCCCCTTTCGATTTGATGCGTTTTTTATGCATGGATATTTTTTTCACTTGTGTGTGAGTGAATTGTAAACTCGATTGAGATCTAGTCAAATCACACACCCCCACTTTCTAGTGTCCTAAACCAGGGTTTCTTAACCTTTTCCACCCCAAGGCCCACTTGTTTGTAACTATAAAGCATAGCAGCCTCCAGAAAAACTAAAATCAACTTTTTTTTTTAACAGTTTTTCTTTTTTTTAACTGCTCACACTAAAAACCCGTGAATTAGGGCCTGAAAAAGATGAGATCATCAATTTCACTTCAATCACAGAAACCAAAATTTATAGTGAAGTTAAAAAACCATGTGTTTGTAGAGATGTCAAAAAAAAGGGAGAAAAAGAAAATAAGGGAGATGTAGATGTGGACTGTGATTTGGAGCTGCAGTCCATCGCGTTTTCACTGAAAATGCTCTTGTGGCTCCCACAAGAGTAACTGTTTGGTCTGGAGTCTCTTTAGTTTTAAGGGTTTTAGCGCCTCATTTGAAATAAACCACACTCCACTCAGTGGGCTTCTGGATTAGCGTAGCCACAATTAACAATAATAATAAACCTTACTTGATCTCTGCTTCTTCATCAGTAGTTTAGCAATTTGAGTTTAACTACTCAGGTCGCAGATGCTCGTCCAAAAATCAAATGCAGATCTTCTTTATTATTTTAAGGCTAAAGCAGCAGATGAGAACGATATGAGAGCAATGAGAGTCTGTAAGGAGGTTAAAACAGGCAGATTATGCTGACAGTACAGCACTGACGTGCTGATAGCAGAGGAGGAAAGCCAGCGCTACTGATGAATTTCCTCGTTTAAATCATAAAATGCGTCCCACCAGCAGTGAACTCAACAGGATTCAGTTGGAAGCGGACCGAGACCCACGGGTTTTTGCTGGACCGGTTCAACTGTTTGATGCAGACCGGAATACAGTGGAGTGTTCACATGTATCAAAACGGAGCGAACTAAAGAAAAAAGTCTGATAGGTCGGCACCAAACAAGGTAGGAGAAACACCCTGAGGAACCTCTCCATCTCTGGCTAACTCTGCACTGCACGCCAGCAGCTGCGTTGTTCCAAACCGATGATGTTTAATTAGCCTGTGACTGCAATATTTTATTTATACATCTCTACCGACCCACTGCGGACTATTGTTTCTTCCTGAATACAGGCCCACGAACCACTAGAAGTTGCTTCATGGCCCACAGGTTGAGAAACCCTCTTCTAAACTATATTTAAAACAATAAAAAATGATGATCTTGGTGGCCTTTTAGTTTTAGACAAACTCTTGCTCTCTCCACATGCTGTATGGTATGTGGACTCTCCTCTTTTCTAACAGCAATGGCAGTAAAAACTTCTGATTTTGATTTTGGCACAATAAACAGATCTGCTGTTTGTGCGATCAAGTTTGAAACTTGCTGTAAAACTGTTTAATTAGACAACTTAGCCACTTCTGCTCTTGTAGCCTCAGTGGCTGCCTGGCAAGCAGTGTAGTTCGCTGTACTCTGAGGCAAGGTGATGTTATTTATGATGCATTCAACTAAACCAGTGATAATTTATTCATTCTTAACATTTTCTATAAATTAACAATATTTATTAACTCCAAAGGCCTTTGCCAATAAAATGTATTCCAATTTAATAAATCAGCACTGGTTTCTGGCAGTGCCTTGACTTGAGAGTATCTTTAGCCTGTGCCCTATTCCAAAGACAAGTTTTCTAAGAAGAAGCAACAAAGCACTTCTGCGAGTCCTTCTTGATAAGAGTGCCTGCCAAATGGTGCAAATGTAATGCTAAGATGGATTAAATCAAACACTAGATAAGTGGATACAGGAAGGGTTAATGACAGGCTTCTGTTAAACATGTTTTTAAGGAAATTGAGCTTATAAAATTAGGTTAAACCACCCAATTAGCTATTTGATACACAGGGCTCCAGCAAGAGTCAGTCCTACTCACATGTTTCCTGACTGCAGAGGGTACTTTTTGCGTCCCAGCTTGGTGGACTGCTGGGTGAAGTACTCATGACGCTCTGACTTCTTCCACATGTAGTAGTACTCCACACACTCTCCTACTGAGCGTGTGCGTACCTGAAAGAGAGAATGAGAGAGATTGAGAGAGAATGAGTAAAACAGAGAGAGAGAGATGAAAGAGAAAGATGAGCAAGAAAGATGAGAGAGATTAGAGACAGACATAGTTTTGCTGCGTGTGCTGGTAAATGAGATGGGAAATATTCTTTGTAGAGTAACTCAGGGTTTGCACTCTTTTTAGGAACCCATTTTCCAGGACTTTTCCAGGATAAATTCCAGAAGAATTTCCATGATTTATATACACAACAGCTGTTGCACACAAAAGGTCATCTGAAAATGCCACACTACTGCCAACATCCATAACATTAAAGTCAACAATACAACTCATAATGACCCCTTACTGACCAAACGATATACTGTCTCACACTCACACAAACAATTCCTCAACCAAACATCATCTGATCATAAGCTCTACAGAAATATTAGACATGAATGTGACACTCTGGAAGAAGCTGCTGTGTTAACGTAGCTTTGCTTTATCAGGAGTTCCGATAGGAGTTCTGTCCACATGCACATTACAAACTACAGTTGGAATAAATTATTATTCTTGTCAGGACATCTGATCAATTTTCTTTCTTCCTCATGTGTTTAACATGGCTGGAAAACTCGACAATATTCCAGGTTTTCCAGAATGCACTGGAACCCTGGTAACTGGGTTTAAAGTCAGAGAGTCACAAAGGTTCTCTAAACAGTTCTTGTCTGATTAAAAACACTAATGTGGGGTATTAAGGCATAGCCACTCACCTTGTTGGCCTGTATAAGGTGGAAATTCTTCCCATGGACACGATATCCATGCTCAAAGTTTCGACATTCCTCCTCACTCCAAGCACAAAGCTCCTCTGAGGAATAAACAAGGTTTACAGTTTTCCATCATAAGTAAGCTCTTCAAAAAGATAACTTTATAAGTAAAGCTGCAGATTAAGGTTTCCTAACTGGAAACTGAAGTCATCATGCATATTAATGAATTAATGAAGTGAAAAAATATATGTACACTGGCTTGTGAGAATCTAAACAGACTGAATTCATATACAAACAGATTTGCAGCACACAATGTGGAAGAAAAGGAATCAGTTGCATGAAACTGTAAGACAGGAACTGGACTGTCTTACCACTGAATACTTTCACATTGAATCGCAGTCTCCTCAGAGCCTCCTCTGCATTGAAGTTACATTTCACCAGTTCATATAGTGCCTTCAAAAGCACAAAGGGATGAATGAGCAGTGGGCAATGTTTATCAATTAACAAATGAGTAAATCAAAGAAAAAGTGTCAAAAGACTCTAGCAATGTCAGTTCATGGTATCAGTGTTTGCTAATCAGCAAATGATATTACCCAAAGCTGGCCTATGCAGTGTAAAAAGTGGGAAGTGAATGCACACCACCATTACCTAGACACTAACAAAACATTCAAACTCCCATAGAATAGCTGGAGATTAATATTGTCTTAGCACTGGTATTCAGGCTACTCAGAAACTGTAGATTTCAGCAATAAAGACTCCTATATACAGTACTGTGCATGTATTAGGCACCAAAGCACATCATTTAAGACTATTTATCTTTGGAATAAGTGTACCTGTGCTTGTAAAAACATTATATGTATTTTATCAATAAGTACAAATAAATATTAATTCAGTAAAAAGGAACAAGAATGTCTTGTTTTAAAATAGTAGTTGATATATTATGACCAAGTTTAAAGAATAGATTTTGGTTCTAGATTTATCCTGGATGCCACACATGGATTTGTTAAATTCCTTCACCAGCACCCTTGATTTAATATAATAAAATACTGTTTAGCCTGAATGACAACGATAAATAATACCGGGGAGCCACGAGAAGAGGTTTGGAAACGGTAAAATAAACAAGCAAGCAAACTAATACATAATAGATTGTAGTTGATGGTATACAGCGGACAACCACTGAATATTATCCAAGTATTAAATGTATTTCTCTGTACTCATATAAATGTGCTGGTACGTGATGGATTTTTCTTAACCTGCTCATTGTCTTTGACTAGGTCTCCTGAGGTCAGGGTGTCCACAGCCCCGTCCTGTCCTGCTCGTCTCTGTACATGCAGTAAGAACTCCTCCACAGCCGTGGCAGACATCACCCCTGGTGTCCATAACAACTGGTCCTCGATCTCATAGGCTGGTTAAGAGGACACATTTCCATTAAAGACATCTATTCCAACTAGAACAGTATGGAATTTCATCTGAAACAGTGAAGCAGAAACTGTAAGCAGAAAGCTAAAGACAACTCACCTTTGTCATAGCATGTGTAGGAGCCGAGAGGAGGAATGGTGGCTTGGTACTGTGGGCCTACCATGATGTCCTGATTTAAAAAATAAATAAATAAATAAATGAAAACAATGCTTCTGTTATTGCGCTTAAGTAACTGAATAAATGTTGATGAGCCTAAGTGTCCGCTGGAGTGTGAAGTGAAGCAGGCCATCACTGGAGTAATGAATCATGCTCTACTATCTGACTGTCTGACGGATGAATCTGGGTTTGGCAGATGCCAGAAGAAAGCTACAAACCATAATGCACAGTGCTGACAGTAAAGTTTGGAAGAGGAGGGATACAGTCTAGGGCTATTTTTCAGTGTTTGGGCCGCTTAGTTTCAGTGAAGGTTAAGTTTAATGTTACAGCATACAAAGACATTTTAGACAATTATATGTGTCCAACTTTGTGGCAACAGTTTGGCCCTGTCCTGTTCCAGCATCACTGTGTCCCTGTGCACAAATCGAGGTCCATAAAGACATGGTTTGATGAGTCTGGTGTGAAGGATATCTAGTGGCTCCACACCAATAGCTCACTGTCCACTCTATTAGACACTCCTACTCAACCACACTGGACACCTTTGGGATGAACTGGAGCATTGATTGTGAGCCAGGCCAATGTTTGTGCCTGACCCCATAAATGTTCTTTTGAATGAATGGGCAAAAATTCCCCACAGACACACTCCAAAATCAAAGCCTTCCTGGAAGAGCGGAGGCTTTTATAGCCACAAAGGAGCAGCTCCATTCTAATGCTCTTGGTTATAGGAGGGGACATCTTAGTGACTCTTAGCTCTGCATAGTGCTGTATCGTACCTTATAGTGTAGTTTACAACAGCATTGCAAAATTACACTATACGGTCTATGTGCTGATGCTTTACCTTGCGTCCATCATTGGATGGAACGGTGCTGTCTGAATCTTCGTCTGAGGAACTGACTGCTGCGTCTTTGTCTTCATTTGGAAGGGCTGGGTCTGATGTGTGGAACATCATAGAGCACTTTTAGATACAAGAGGTTAAATAATACAGATCAAAGCTTTATATAATGTTTAGTAAGGCTCACACAGAATCTTTCCCGAAAGCTTATCATTTATGTCATTTAATCCTAAACTGACAGACGTTACTTGTAAGCGATTTGCTGAAATTAGACATCGCAAAATAAGTTTTGTTGGCATATTCTCATCCTGTGACTGGTGTTTGTGTTTTTTTGGTTTGTTTTTTTTTTCTAAAATGCAATTACCATTTACATACACCATAACGAGTCACAATGGATATCTATATTGTGAGATTTTAACTTAATCTTAACTTCACTCCTTTCCTATTTTACTGATTCTCACAAGACTCTTTATGTGATAATCTATTAGACATAATTTTCACTCCCTTAGTTAGCTTTTGTTGAACTTAATCAGGTCCTACACCAACGATGTCATACCTATAAGATGGCATTGCAAAAGATCAGAAGAATGGGAAGTAACCGATGTTTTAAGGTCATCAGCAGAGGACCGAGTGTCCTCATCCTCCTCTCCTGACAACAGATCCTTGGCATTCTAAACAAGCAGAGAACTCCATTAACCCATCATTCAACTGAAGAGCAACCGGACTCATTCTCTTTATGTTTGTCTAAACAACACAAAGACAGCTCTGTACTGATCAAGATGTGTGTTTCCATAAACCCCACATAAAACATTATCTGATAAATCTCCTAAAAAGTGCAAAAATTACCCCATAAGACAGAACGCCATATACACCGATGAGGCATAACATTATGACCACCTCCTTGTTTCTACACTCACTGTCCATTTTATCAGCTCCACTTACTATATAGGTGCACTTTGTAGTTCTACAATTACAGACTGTAGTCCATCTGTTTCCCTGCATACTTTGGTAGAGTTAAACTGGAGTTTTTAACACTGTGTCCAGTCACTGTCCACTCTATTAGACACTCCTACCTTGTCAGTCCACCTTGTAGATGTAAAGTCAGCGACGATAGCTCATCTGCTGCTGCACAGTTTGTGTTGGTCATCCTTTAGTCCTCTATCAGTGGTCACAGGACGCTGCCCACAGGATGCTGTTGGCTGGATCTTTTTGGTTGGTGGACTATTCTCAGTCCAGCAGTGACACTGAGGTGTTTAAAAACTCCAGCAGCACTGCTGTGTCTGATCCACTCAGACCAGCGCAACACACACTAACCCACCACCACCACCACATCAGTGTTACTGCAGTGCTGAGAATAATCCACCACCAAAATAGTACCTGCTCTGTGAGGGTCCATGGGGTCCTGACCACTGAAGAACAGGGTAAAAGGAGGCTAACAAAGTGTGCAGAGAAACAGATGGACTACAGTCTGTAATTGTAGAACTACAAAGTGCACCTATATAGTAAGTGGAGCTGATAAAATGGACAATGAGCACAGAAACAAGGACATAATGCTATGCCTGATCGGTGTAAATTAAAACGAAAACCAATTCACACCTTGCCAAGAGCCAGAGGAGCAACAAACTACATTGAACATGGAAAAACAGTTTTATTTAAGCAACTTCAAGTGCTTTAATACATAGATGTTATCCTCTAGAACGTTACTTCAGCAGACAGGGGTCAGTGAAAAGTCCTACATCCCACAAAGGCAATGTTGTTACTGTTGAGCTCAGCTTATGGGTTTGGTGGTTCTCACCTTGTCTATCGTAGTTTCTGGCAGTGAGGCTGCCGTCTCGCTGGGCTGGCGGTTCTGCTGCAGGACAGGGTGGGACATGTCATAACCGTACAGGGCCAGCAGTTCCTCTAGGGGTATTTCGCCACCCTAGAAAACAAAACATCAGAAAACTCCACATGATTTTGCCCCCTAACACAATGTCTGAAATGTAGCACACACTTTCACCTTCATACACCGTTTTTTGTCCAACCCTCTTCACACTAATCCTACCCTGTCTATGGAAATTGCAAGGCAGCCAACAGATAGAGCCGTGCTACTTAAGAAGTTGTATTTAAAGAGAGACAGAAGTCTGTTTATAGTAGTTAAGCCTGTATTTGTGCTCCTCCTAGATGCCATTAGCTGGTACTCAACATGAAGTGTATCTGAAGAGTTTTCTCTACTTAGACAGCTGATGCAGGTCCCAGAGCACAGAATGCAGAGGGGAGCCTATGGTTTAAGTAAGATGACGGAAAGAGTCCTCCTTCTTGTACCTTTAACAACCTGCCCTCTCAAAACATTCCCTCAGGCTTCTTACTCCTAACTGATGCACATGTAAACATGGTCACACATTACAAGTGAGAAGATCTTATAGGGCCCAAAACAAGACATGAAACTGTATTTTCACAGGCCATTAAACAATGCTATTCTAAATATCTTGTAAAAAAGAGTTGATTTGCTAATCCATAATCCTTTAAAACACCATTTTTCGTTCACAGTATACTCACACAATATAGGGCTGTGTGTTTGCTCATTGTATGAAAGCCTGTTTCCAGCAGGTAGAAGAAAAAATCTTATCTGTCTGTTTCAGGTTCAATATTATTTGGTCTAAATGACTTTGACTTTGAGTGTAACAACTTAGCTATGTGCACTAGATTCTTTCCCAAACAATCCTTTAGAAAGAAAAACTGTCAAAATGTTTATTTAGCCAAAACCTGCTCTTTAAAAGTGTAAAATATACCCATGTTTATGAGCAAAAACAGTTTGAAACATAGTTTTGCCAAAACTATTTGGTTTTAGGTTTATTTGCTTCATCACATTAAGAACAATGTGAAATGGCAGACTTTAACAAGTGTTTTGTATAGAAAAAATAAATGTGCTTTCTCTGTTTCTGAGCAAAAACCATGGCATCCATGTTAGCATCAAAGATAAAACAAGCTTGATTTTTTTTCACAGCATTTTAAACAGCGCATACTTAACATCAGGGTTGGTAAATCAGAGAAGGTGCTTCATTACAATAAATCTCTTCCCAGTATTTTGCTCTTTGAGAGGAAAACTTCAATAAATGCATACGTTGTGACTTCTAGCATATTCACAGACCAATCATGTTTCAAAGGAAAAAGTAAGGGCAAATCATGTTTCAGCTTTCACAGAGGACACCCCGTTTTTAAGTGCAGTATGAAAAAGGCTTTTAGTTGTGTAATTGAGGCACACAAATGCACTAGGGGTGGGAATCTCTAGGCACCTTGTGATTCGATTACGATTCAGGGGGCTGCGACGTGATAAGACGATTATCGATGCATCTTGATTAATCTTTTTTTTCTGTACAGGATTTCTTTTTTCTCACTGTGTGAGGACTTGGTACGTTTAAAGCAAATTGTAATGGTCCACAAAGAATTTACTTCCAATATCTTTTATTAATAGAACAAATGCAAGTGATGTGGCAAGTGAACTGGAAGGCTCTCATTCACTGCTCTTGTTTGGAGCACATGTACACTAGCTGCCACTCATCTGTGATAAAATGCGCTGTTACGCTGATGGGCAGGGGGGTGTTATTTTGGCTCCAAAGTGGGCAACACAGCGCGAAAGCCTTGGTTTTCAACGACTGAGAACCGGACACAAATCCTTGGCAATAAAAGTTATAGATAGATAGAGTTTGTAATTCGCTTCCGAATTGGGTGGAAGTTTTCACATCGCTTGCTCGATGGTCCTCTTGTTGGCACCAAGTACAACCGGTAGAAAAATGGGTGGAAACGTGTAATATGGTTTCTCATGTTTGTCATTTCCAAAATATTTTATTTTAGTGTGACACAATTTGTATATATTATGGCTCTTATCCAGGTCCCTTTTCCCCTGGCGTGCAGTCTGCAGGTCACCTAGCAACGCAGACAGTCTTGCCTAGCTAGTAGTGAAAACAGCTCTTCTTAACATTTGGGTTATCAACTCCTGACCTAACCTAGCTTTTAATGCAGAGGGTGCCAGTCATATTTCTCACTCATCCAGCTGTGTTTTTGTTATGTGTCGTCACAGAGTGTCCGGGCGCTGCACTTCTGCACTTCCAAATTCCGCCTTTAGCGTTCTGTCAACATTACGTTATAAATTAAATATTTATAAGATTGATTTTTGACATTTGTGAAACGATTCAGAATCGTCCACATCCGCATCGCGATGCATCTAAGAATCGATCCCCCCCACCCCTAAAACGCATGCACAAAACCACTTGAAATCAAGTCATTTTAACCATGCTGGAAAGTTGAGTTCACTGTTAAATGTCTACCTAAAGTGATCTCAGCTGTCAAATTTGTTTATCTGATTACATGGAAATGGAGCATACAACATATTAATTCAAAATGCTTTAAAATTGGAAAGTTAAAGAAAAAAAAAAGTCAGGCCATTTCAGGGCACAGGACTAGCCTTCTACTCTTTTACTTTGAACAACTAAATGTGCTTGTTTTTACTTCCCTAAACTGGCCAACAGTTGATGAGCAGAGTAGTTTGATTCACTGTAATGAAAATGCAGTGTTAACTTGAACAGAGCATATACACTGCAGATTTTAAAAATACATAAACAAAACAATAAAAATACTCCACATGACAACAAGCACACATAGGTCTGTACTATGATCTAAATAGTTTACAGTTCCACCACCGTCCCAATTTCGAATCTTATACCTGGGCTTAAGGCCAGGTTAATATAAATAAGCCAGCAGAAAACATTTTAGTGTAACACTGGTTCATATACAGTGAATGAGTACAGTAAGTATTCAGACACTTTTCTTTTTATTATTTAATGCAGTTCCAGTGCATATATCCACACTTGTCTTTTGACCTATAAATATGAACAAATAGTACATATTCATAAACATAAAAAGGGGAAAGATATGGGAAAACATTCACAAAACTAAAATTTACATTATATGTAAAGGTTACAAATAAATCAAGTTCTATATATAAATGTTGAAAAAATAAAAATGTTATCCATTTGCACCTGGTGTCATCATAAAATACTTGGTTAAAAGTATAAAAGGTCAGGAATATCTAAAGATCAGCAGTTACGGTGAAGGTGAAGGACAACATCATTAAACAACACTCAAATGGAAAATGCCACAGAGCCCTAACAAAGATTTTCTACATCTCTGTCAGCACAACTGGTTCAATAACATGCAAGTAGAAAGTTTGTGGAACCACAACAGATTGTCTCCAGGGAGGTGCACCATGCACGATATCTCTCAGACCAACAATGAGGAAGGTAAGAGAGAAGGATGACCTGAAAGCATCAGGAACTTCTTTCCTTGCAGAACTTCTCTGCATTTTGTCAACTTTATTGCTTTGGTCAGATAACACTGGTCAGGTATGAAATATATTATAGCACATAAAAAGAACTCTTTTGATGATAACTTAGCTCGTCGTATTTAGAAAAAGAAGGGTTGCGCGTTTAATCCCAAGAACACCATACCCATAGTGAAGTAGGTGGATACGGGGCTGATTCTCTGCAAATGGTACTGGGGAAATTCACTTCAATGAAGGAAATATGGAGTGTTGTACCAAGAGATTTGAGAGGAGAATTTAATCTCATCAGCCAAACAAGAAGAAAAAAATGAATGTTTCAACAAGACAGGGAGGGACACTTGTAACTTCGGGGAATTTGATGGTTTGCCAAGAGGAATTGGTCAAAATGAAACCACAATGCTGCAAAATTATTTTTTAATAGACACATCAAAGCTGTAACTGCCAACAACGGCAACACAACACTAATGTTATTAACATGTGGTGTCTGCATATTTCTTTCCCTATCAGTTTTGTTTTTTGAAACTTGTTTGTTTATGCTTATGAATACATATCTTTTTATTAATATATTTGTAAGTACAAAGCCAAAAGACATTATGAACTACAAAAAACTACAGTGTCTGAATACTTGTGTGTAACTAGCAAACAATAATGTAAAGTACTACATTATTACAGGGCTTAAAAAAATCTTTTGTTAAAAAAGGGAACAGGAGGTCAGAACAGGAGCTAATCTGCCTTATATCTGACTGTTGTTGACAGCCTAAGGATGAGCTACAGCTGCCACCTTCCGGTTTTCACCTTGAAAAGTGTGTTACAGTCTCATGTACTAAAGGTAAGATAATAACACTAGAATGAAACAGCACTCTCAGTAATGTATTCATTGTTAAACTAGGTGTCAAATGTATTTTGCATGAAAATACCTCTATGAATATGGATCACAATGATAGTGATCAGAAATGAATAGAAAAAAAATGTGTCTTAAGAGATTGACAATCCATCCAATCTCACAAAAAACAGGCAGATAAAGCTTTCATTAATTTCCTTTTTTGTGTTGCTAAGCATTTAAACTCATATTTTTCAGAAGACACAAATCTCCCATCACACAGACTTTACGGTCCTTCACTTACATAACACAAAAAAGAACTTCTTACCACAGTTTCTAATGCATTTACTTGTATATTTTAGCAATGTTTTATAGCAAACTCCAGCAGTACTTGGGCATTAAGAGGTTTTTTTTCCACCTGTGTACTTCAGTACACTGAATTTGCAAATGTCACCATGACTGCCATGACTGTGAGGGTTGAAAAAGTAAAAGTTCAAACTAATTCAAAAGCATTTCGGCCACTTCAGCTAAACCATTAATGTATTATTTTATTTTTGTTTTACTTTAGGGCAAATATTTGCAGCTGTTTTTAATTGTAGTATATTATAATTCAGTATATTCAGGTCTGTTAATTTGCAGTACTAGCATACGGATGTAAATGATTAACCAATTAACCATTAACTGCAAATGAACAACTGTTCGACCAATGCCATCATGATTTTTTTTTATTTTCAATAAACAACAGTTCCTATTTGAATATAATTACCTATAATACATGAGGATGCTATAGCCCACTGGATCTGCTGGATAAGTCTACTAAAAAAATGAAGACCATTTTCGAAAGGACAGTAGCACAACTACAGTGATATATCATTGTCAATAGCAAATATCTGCAAGTAATAAGATTTACAACTATTTCATCCATGTCCTCTAAAAGAAAGCGTGACGCAAGTGGGGAAATTAAACATGGGCATGCAAAATTATTGAGAAGGACAAGACGGAAGGCAATGCCTTTCCAGAGCTACTGAGGTATACTGAGCCGAAGCTAGCCCTGGTCATAGCTGTCATGCTTATTTTAACGTTGGCTAAGTAATGAGTGGCATGACTAACTTGAGAACACGAACCTTTCAGTAGCCCATTACAGTATATTTCAGTCATTTTGTCAACTTTCTAGTTTTTGGTCAGATAAAATATATTATAGCTGTCAGCCCCTCACGAATTTGGGTTCTTACATTGGGTAAGTTACATATATTTCAGGATGTTTATATACACACACTTTTAAGTCTGGCCCCATCTGGTCTATACAAGTAACTTTAATATCTCAGTGCTGTAATACAGAATTCAGTTGATGTATGTGCTCATAACATGTATTTTACAACAATTTCGAATGCGGCTCAGCCAATCAGATCTCAGAACAGGAACTACCCATTTTATAACTGATATACAGATGGGTCATGTTCATTTTAGGCCTTTAGGATAATGGTTAATTGCCAACTAATGGCAGACAGTTATCGGTCAAAAGCCAACATGTGCATCCCTAATAACAGCGCATTGTGACAGTGTGGCATTGCAATGAAAGCCTGTGACAAGATGCATCACGGAGATTTGACTTTCCATTAACTATGCCATCTAATGCAAATGTAGTTTTGAACACCAACGTTCACAAATGATCAGCACCAATCAACAACTCACTCCAACATTCCTCCTGCCTCCCAGCTCTAGCACCATTGGTAAGCTGTGCAAGTACATGAAAAAGTACTCATCGATGTCTTCATTTGATTTTTGTTCAAAATACTGTAAAAATACTGAATCTTGAACAAAGTATTGGAAACTGAATAGTGGGCTGAGTGTATCATTAAAATCCTATGTTGTATACATAAGACTGCTGGCGCTAGCTTTTGTTTTTGCTCTTGGAGTCCGCCACTGGTGGCTGACAAAAAAAGAAAAGTGCCAAAGCAAGTAAGGCAGGCCATCAGGAAGCGGAAAAATCAATCAGAAAAATAGCCAAGACATAAATTCAGCCAACATCAACTGGCGATCACCAACTGCACAGGGCCTAGCGAACCAAAGAAGAACAGAACAGATGGCCAAAGGTTTGTATAAGAAAAGATGGTACACCAGACTAGGAGACATATGAAAATGTTAGAAATTACGTAAAAAGATTCAAATGAACCGCCTGGTTAACAGTAGTAGATGGCTTGAGGCGGGGCACTTTGAGGCTCAGCCTTACAGTGAGCCAGCCATTTTAAACCCCCCTTCACCCTACAGCTTAATAGTTGTGTACTGTTTATTTAGTCAGTGTGAGGGGTGGGTAATGTGTCATGTGTCTAAAGCTTTTCCTCTCTTTGACTATTTTGGACACATCAGCATACATGCATTTTCCTTGTGGTAAGAGTAAACTAAGACAGAAAGTGAACCAGTCAGCAAAAATGCAAAGGCCGAAATGAATATATGTCTGTGGTGTGCTAAAAGGCCAACATCAACAAAGAACTCAAACAACTCAATCAGTGACCCCTTTACTCACAAAAGCAGAGTCCTAAAGATCACTTTGATTAACTCTGTGAAAATCCAAGTCCTACGGGTACAGAACAGGTTTCAACAATGTCTACATGTGTTCTACACAAACATCCACATTGCCATTTCTTGACCAAAGTGTTGATTTTGTGGAATGGATATAACAGCGCAATGGCTCGAGTTTTATGATCACCTGAATGTCTGTAATGAGTCATTTTCTTAAGCTGAAACTTGGTCTTACTGAGGTTCTGCTGGTAAAACTCAGTCATTTCCTCATTCACTACCCACTCACAAGTGGTGCAAGTTCTATTCTTTGAAAGGCTTTGAAAGGCTTTGAAAAGCTTTTCCAGTTTTAGGATAGACCCTTTGGCCTGGCAGTAGTCAGCATCGAGAGCAAACATGCACAAAAGCTGGAAATATAAATGGATCGGCAGCAAATAAAGATGTTTCAAAATGTACAGGTACAATGGCATGCAAAAGTTTGGGCACCCTGGTCAAAATTTCGGTTACTTCGAATAGCTAAGCAAGTAAATGACCTGATTTCCAAAATGCATAAAGATGATAGATTTCTTTTATACTTTAAGCAAGATTACATTTTTATTTCCATCTTTTACAGTTTTGAAATAACAAAAAAAGCCAAGGGTTGATATGCAGAGAATGTTTGTGTGTTTATTATCAAAATTAATAAAAGTTATTAACAAAAAAAAAAAAAGGCAAAGGGCACGAAGCAAAGGGCTGGGCACACTGCATGGTCAGTACTTAGTGACACCCCCTCTGGCAAGTATGACAGCTTTTACATGCTTTTTGTAGCCAGCTAAGTTAAATTGTTGTTTGGAGGATTTTCCCCCATTTTTCCTCGCAAAAGGCTTCTAGTTCTTTGAGAAATATCTTCAGCTTGCACCTCTTAAGGTGGTCCATTGTGGATTTTGAGGTGTGTTTAGGATCATTTTTCTGTTTTAAGAGCCATCCTCTTTTCATCTTCAGCTTTTTTACAGACAGCGTGATGTTTGCATCCAAAATTTGGTGGGATTTAATTGAATCTATTCTTTCCTTTACTAATAAAATGTTTCCAATGCCACTGGCTGCAACACAAACCCAAAGCATGATTGATCCACTTTTGTGCTTAACAGTTAAAGAGGTCTTTCTTTCATAAAATTCTTCACCCTTTTTTCTACACATATCTTTGCTCACTGCGAACCAAAATGTAACGTTAATCTCATCAGTCCACAGGACTTGTTTCCAAAAAGGCATCAGGCTTATTTAGATGTTCCTTTGCAAACTTCTGACACTGAATTTTGTGGTGAGGACGCAGCAAAGGTTTTCCTCTGATGCAACACAAACTCAAAGCATGAAAGATCCACCCCTGTGCTTAACAGTTGGATCACATTCCTGTGCTTCCATGAAGGTCATATGTGTGCAGATGTCGCTGCACAGTAGAACAGTGCACCACCACTCCAGTCTGATAAACCTTCCTCAAGGTCTTCTGGAGCCAAATGGGAATTCTTAGTTGCCTATTTGTCTAGCAATTTGACAAGCAGTTCTCTTGAAAAGTTTTCTTGGTCTTCCAGAACTTAACTTGACCTCTACTGTTCCTGTTAACAGCCATTTCTTAATTACATCAAGAACTGAGGAAACGGCTACCTCAAAATGCTTTGATATCTTCTTAGCCTTCTCCTGCTTTGTGGACATCAATTATTTTAATTTTCAGAGTGCTAGGCAGCTGCACAGAGGAGCCATGACTGCTGATTGTTGGGTCAAGGTTTGAGGAGTCAGAGTATTTATAAAGCTTTGAAATTTGCATCACCTCACCTTTCCTAACAGTGATTGTGAAGAAGTCATAGCCCTAACAAGCTAATTAAGGTCTTTAAGGTCTTTTTAATCTGCCCAGACTTTTGCATGATGCTCCTTTGCTTTTTTCACTCTAAAATTGTACAAAACAAAAACAATACAGTAATCTTGCTTAAAATGTTAAAAACAGTGTTTCTTCTTTAACTTCATTACTTTTGGAGATCAGCACAACTACTGACAGTAACAGACAGTAACAGAAATTTTTAACTACACTCAAACTTTTGCATTTCTCCATAGAAATTTGCTTGCAAGATCACATTCATGTGCTAATATAACTTTTTGATACTGTAAAGATTACCTGCAGTAATCTGCAGTCAATAGTTCTTAACAATTCATCAAAAGCATCTGATATATAAATGTTATTTTACACTTTGTGCATTAGTAACTATATGCGAAGCTTTGGCTACAGCACGCTTATTCTAGAGCACTTATTCCAGAGACAAGAACTTGTAACGAGAACACTCATCTGAAGACAACTTGTTAAACTGGAACTTGGTGCTGGATAAGGTACGCCTCCTCTAAACTCAACCATAATTCCTCTAGTCCATGCTCTTTTAATCTCCAGAGTGCAACTGATAACACAAGCAAAACAAGCTGGCCAGCAAAATGCAATCACAGGCTAACAATACAGTTTATCTGTTGTAAGAGGTAATGTCTATTTTTACTGCATGTAATGCATTCACACAAAACACATCTACAAGTGTAGGCGACTTAAGCAATGCTAACAAATGTTAACAAATGGCTTGTTGTCCGTTGAACAATGTTGACCAGTGCACCATCGTCCCCTACTTTGACCTCCGTCTTCATGAGCCATTGTATTAGTTTAGAAATTGCACACTAAAGCTGTGTCTACATTGCTAGGTAGAGTGCATCCTTTGCAGCTTCCTTAGCAGCAGCAGCAGTGCGTGGAGGAGTCTTCCTCTGCATTTAGGGCCAAATGATACAGTCTAGCAAAGATTCGCAGCTGCAGCAGCATCATAACTCCTGAATCCCAATCAGCTGTAAGGGTTAAGTTTGAGGTGTGTGAACAGTGAATGAGAGTTGAAGAAAGCAGCTATTGAGGTAAATAAAAAGAGAGAGGGTTTTTTTTTTAATTAAACAAATTACATCAGTCTTACCCCCAACCACTGAAGAAGAGATTCAGCACAAAGTTGAACTATCACTGCACAAATTAGTTAACGATGCCTCCCTTGTTGTTTGCCATCTTTGCTACAATATTAAACCTTTTCCTTATATACTTAAACTAAAGTGAGTGAACATAGCAATGATAAAAATATATAGCTGGTCGTCCATATAAGGACAGGACACTTGTTTATAATATGTATTTTACAGCCAATTTATGTGGGAAACTGGTACTAATTTTCACAACAACTGGGGGCAACATGCACTTAAAGACAAATTCTCCTTCAGTCCCTCCATTTTTGCAGTAGCTTACAATGAGTTTAATTGGAACTCAAAGCTGAGAAGGATACATCAATGCATGCTCTGAATTCAGCAAAAAGAAGGACACGTCAGCTACATTTCAAGTATCCACCTTGTTCTTTTGAAATGGGACAGTGCTTATGATGTATGCAGCCGAGAAACATGGCCGAAGGTTGCAGCCCCGTAAATGAGACACAACCTGCGTTTGTTCCCACCCTAATAGGTCAACATTTCAACCTACATTAAACCCAAAATTTCTCATGGTTGTTCCCAGACATTCTTGATAAAAAAAGTTAGTCTATTTAGTTGAGGCTCATGTATTATTAGTTAGCAGAGGCTCGCAGCATACTCAGTTTCTTTTTAACAAGACCATGACAATAGACAACTATAATAACTGCTTAGTTTTCTAAGAAGTGGAAGTCTACTGAAAACGCCTGTGCATTTAGGCTATGTTCACACAGCAGGTAAAAGACTCTGCTGAGACTCATAAGGCTGATGTTTCTGTACCAAAACATTAGAAGAGACTCATCAAACCGCTCCATGCTCGAAGAGATTTCGAACGAAATGGCTGAATGCAGAGAGAGGACAGCAAAGCTGCAGTGTCAGAGAACAGTTTAAAGAATCCGAGGACACGAACCAAAGAAGTGACCGTGGCCGAATAAGGTTCCCTTTTTACGGTGAACTTCAACACACTGTGGGTGATGAGCCCAGCTGTCAACCATTGGAACTTCATAATCGCTCCTGTGATGCTGGTGAAGACGAAACTGAAAGCTCTGGGAGCGACAGGCGTTTACTGGCCATCATGACTGTTTACCTCTGGACGAGCCACGTGAAGCACTGTTCTTTTGTGCATGCGGGTCGGTTTAGGAGCTGATCTGTTCAGACTGATGTCGCCTACAGATCACATTTAAAGGATAATGTGAACAGCCATATAAAAAAAATCGGATTTGGTGAGAAAATCAGATTTGGGCCACTTTTGCCTGCTGTGTAAACGTAACCTTAGATTCCTCTGAAAAGACTGCCTCAGAAAACAATGGGAGATACTCCATCACGAGCATGGCAAAAACAATGACAACGGACTTCCATGGCAGACAGTGAGCTTTTTCTATTGTTAAAAAAGTGCATTTTTCTGGCTAAGACAATCACTCAATCATTCAATTTAAGTTGAATAAATCATGCATAGCAATACTGAAGACAAACAAAGGATAAAGGCCTGAAATCAGCAGGATCTGAGGAAAGGTGGAGGGCAAGCCTGGTTGAGCATCAGCAATTGACAAGAAATTGTACAAGAACAATTTCTTGTAGGCCTGTCATGATCATGATATTTCAGCTGAGGGTAAACTGCCATATAAATAATTGTGATTAACAAATTAACTTTTTTGTACAAGCCTAAAGCACCCAAATTGGCTGATTAGCTATCATGCTTCCTGGCTGTTGATACTTAATAGCTCCCAACTGACGACAGAAACAGTGGGTACGTTTACAAGCACTCAATATTCCAGTCATAATCGGATGTTTGCAGTTATCTGATCATTCAAATGGACATGTAAACAACATACTCTGAGATGAGAATAAGGTCTAGAAATCTGATTAAGAAATCTGATAAAGAGAGCTGGATTTTAGCTCAGTAATCAGATTTCTCAGTGCATGTAAACTCTTACTCTGATTTCTTTTGGATTGCTCAGTCAGCGCGAAACAGACCGCAGAAATAAGCAAGCAGTGTTGCTGTGAGATCGCAGCAAAACACTTTTGGAACGACTCTAAAATCAACTACAAGTTGACAAAATGAAGGATTTAAATATTCTTCATCTTCTAAATGATGTATGTTCATAGTTTCAGACAAAGTGGTGCGATGTTAAAAAAAAAAAAGCTGCGGCTTGAAGTTTGAGTTTTACATTACGTTTACGTCACGTCATCTTCTGTGAGTTTACCGGTCAGTTGCAGAAAAGCAGAAATCTGATTACTGCCTGACTCATGTAGACCTGGAGTTTCCCTATTATCCGATTACTCACGCGCATGCAAACTCGTTGATTGGGTTACTGACAAAATCTGATTTTCTGCAGTTATCGGATTATTAAGTGCATGTAAACGCACTCACTGTGAGCTCAAATAAACAAACATTATTCACTGCTGCCCTCTACAGGTGTTAGAGCACTATTCAGAGTTAAAACTTTTATTGTTTTAATAAGAATAAAGTCCTAATAAATGAGATTTCAGCTTTCTTTTATTTCTTATTTATATGAATTTGCCTCAACCCAACTGAAGAAAATGCACCCAATTCATGTTCTGTTTTTGTGACGGAAAACACATGATTATGAAAGGTAACAACTGTGGAAAATGTGACCGGCTAAAATAATTGCTATCAGCTGAAAAAACTGTGCTGAACGTATTATGTGGTATTAAGTGTGACAGAGTTAATTTCTCGTACAACGTTTTAAAAGTTAATCCGAAATGGGTGAAAAATATAGCAGGTTAATCTGACAATCAGTACTTAAATATCTATTTGCTGTACATAGCCATAGAACAATATCTACAATGAAAAAACAATTATCACCCAAACACTCTTGGGACTCACTATCCTGAACACTTGAAGATAAAGACGAAAGACCCTAACCGCAGCAATCTTACTTGTCATAAGTAAAATATTACTTTATTTCACTTTTTATATCAACAATTGAAATGTAAGCACCTACTTACATTTTCTAATCAGAGTTCCTCTTATCACTCATTATTGGCTCTTACATCAAAAACACTGCCAGTGAACTTGAGGGGTGGTAGGGTGGTAGCGCGCTTCCAACCACTTCCTTCACTTTCACTCTAAATGAAGCGGTGGGGCCTACCTCCGTCCTAAATAAGCACAGGTGGGGAAGACTGAAAAGCTCTCACTCACTGAATGTGTTCGTTGTGTTTGTGCAGCCATCTTCTTCGGCTGTAACTCCCAAGCCCCCCGGATCTTCTGCTGCTCCTCTAAGGGTGTGGATGGTTGAGGAGACAGCTCCAGAGGCACTGCATAGCCCAGGCAAAGAACGTGTGCTAGGCGGTGATCCGTGGAGCCCATCCGCACAGCTGAAACACAGACAGGAATAAGAAGACAAAGTTTGATTGGAAAAAAAAAAGTGGTAACTAATCACAGTCACTAAATAAACATTTTCCAATCACAAATAACATTCTGAATTGTGGTTGCTGCTAAACAGGTCACACTGATCTAACATTTACTTTAACTAAAATGGTTAAAAACGTCTTCACGGCATACAGCACACCTTTAAAACAGTTCTTCAAGTCTATGGATGTATATATGTGTCTGTGTGTAAAACTGTAAATACTCAAAGAAACATGAATGCATCAATGTCTCTTTGCCTGATTAAATAGTTTCTTCTCTATGACATAAAAACTGTTGTACATGAACCTTTCTTTACAGACAGTTCTGTATAGCACCAAAAAGGGGTTCCACTAAATCACAGAACCTTTTCTTGCTAGACCTAACTGCAAATAGTCCTTCTTCCCCTTCCAGCCTTCTTCAAACAGTTAAAACAGCACATAAACAGCCTAGCATTGGTGGCCTTTTCAGGGTCACATGAAAGTCTTCTTCTAAGGCCATAAGTTATGCTTTGGTGCCTCAATCTGCAGTTCAGCCAACCTTTAGCCCTTGTGGGCCTAGACCTCTGCGTGTAGGCACAGTCGATGGACGTCAAACTCCACTACTCTACTATGCAGAACATGTCAAGACACCAAGTACATCACCACTCACTAGCAAGGCTGGGAAGCTCCTTCTGGTCTCGTTTTCTGTTTGTTTTTTGTCTGAAAAAGCGATGGAAAAGCTGCAACTCTGGAGAAAGTTGGAAGACTTCAAGCCAAAGTGAAGTGAAGGCTACTTCTTCACGGAACAGTTGAGTTGAGCAGGGCGCTTTCCTGCTCGCTGGGTGCTGAACGGTCGACCCACTCTCCACCGGTGTGAGAAGGAAATAGTTTTAAAGTGGCGGTGGGGGGGACGTGGAGAAGCAGAGAGCCGCTGACACGCTCTTGTCACGTTTACTTTACTTCCCGGCGTCTTCTCGGCGTCCACGTTCACCACAGTTCAGCACCACCGGTGAGCTGTTGTGTGTTTTTTTCCTCCACAGAGCTCAGTGAGGAACGGTTCTTCCACACAGACGGAGAGAGAGCAGGAGAGAGTGAGAGTGAGAGAGTGAGTGAGAGAGAGAGAGAGAGAAGCGACACGGACACAAGAGCACACCCTTCATAACTTCCTCATTTGTGTGCACGGCGCCGCGTTATGCTCCTTTCTGACCGCCCGGTGCCACCGGCAGCGTCCTTAGCCGTCGTTTTGAGTGGAAAACGTTTGTAAACGCGGCGCGGCTCGACGAGCTTTTTCAGTCGTCTTCTTCCTCCCCGAAAGCCCTCCGCCGACTTACCTCCGCCATTCCGATTCTGCGCGAGCGGTGGAATGCCCGGATGTTGTGGAGGACTGCTTCAACTTCTTGGTTTATTGTTGCAGCGTTGATGAGAGCGCATGATGAGGGGCATTAAACAGTGCTTAACCTGTTTATTAAGCGTTTTTACACTATGACGCTCATGTTACTACATATTTACACCTAGTAGAGGAATAAATCGCATATAATATTTTTCTTCCCTGGGTCTGGCAGCAGTATGTCAAAATGTTGTTACTTTCTCATAAATATGTCCAAGTAACGACTTACTTTCTCAAAATGTCGACATAATATGTTGAAATGACTATCCTTCTGGGTCTCGTAATAATGACTTAACAAGTAATTTCTTGCATTCTTGAAATTTAATATATAAGCTAGTTTCTCAAAAATGCAAGAGAATAAATCATTGCTTCTATTTATTTGATCAAAACGTGGAGAAAATAAAATGATTCGACAAAGTAAGTCAACATTTTAATAAGTCATTATTTTGGAATACTAAAGTCCATATATTTACATGCTGCATGTAATAAACAGAGAAGCAGAAAAAAAAACCAGATTATTTCTCTCCGCTGCCTGGCAGAAATGGGCTTCTCCATGGGTCTGTGCTGGTTTATGCTGGTCTGGTGCTTGTTTAGCTGGTCAACCAGCATGATCATGCTGGTTGACCAGCATACCAGCGTCAAAACACAACATATGCTGGTTTTGCTGGTAACTAGCAAAGCTGGTCTTTAATGGTTTCTAGCAGGGTCCAAATGTTACAGACCACTTTATATACGGTTGAATTGCTTAATCATAAGCTCAGTATTGCTGGTCAGGCAGGGTGATCATGCTAGGTGATGAGCAAAAACCAGACAGAGCCAGGATAACCCAGGATATTAGGCCTCCAAAGGTTTTGACCTAATTATATATTAGGTCAAAACGTGGGGAAAATAATAATTGATTCGGCAAAGTAAGTCAAGTCATTTCATGCTGGTCTACGCTGGTTTAGCTGGTCACCCAGCATGATCATGCTGAGTGACCAGTATACCAGCGTCAAACACAACATATGCTGGTCATTGCTGTTTTTTCTAGCAGGGTCTATATGTTACAGACCACTTTATATACGATTGAATTGCTTAAACATAAGCTCTCTGTTGTGGATCAAACAGCATGATCATGGTGGGTGACCAGGAAAACGAGCACCAGACCAACACAAACCAGGATAGACCAGTTTAGACCAGCATGGAACACATTGTTTTTTTTTTCTGCAGGGCTGACAACCCAAGTCACCAAAAAGTTTTACATTAGTTACTAAGATATCTCAGAAAAAATGTGACTACTAGATTTTATTCTCTTAATTATGGAGTTCATTATTTAATTCAGTTCATTACTGGTTTTTTGCTACATACAGTGGCCCCCAAAAGTATGTGGACAGGCTACTTCATAAAATGTTTAACAAAGCCTGGATATGAATTCCAACCAGACTGCACTAAGCATACTGTAAAGCACAGAGATTGAAATATCAAGGCCTTGGGCCTTTTTTTTTTACAGTAGTTTTGGTGAGCTTGTGTTTATTGATAGGATCATGAACCCAGAAGTGCACAAAGGTGTTTTGGATGCAAACCTACAGACTTCTGCTGAAGTAATAACTCAAACGATAACAATCTGAAACACACCAGCTTCATCAAAAGAAAACTACAGTCTGGAGTGCTCTGTTTCAGATAGATGTGACATTTTGTGTTCTAACAGGATGAACCGAATACAGTTTATGTATGGCACAAACGTCCAAATAGTTTTGGAGGCCACTGTATGAGCAGAATGTTCACAAATTTAGAATCTTCTTTACTCAGTGAGTCTGAATAAGTTACAATTGACCATAGCTTCAGTATTCAGAGTAATATACTGTAGTGTAATATATAGACTTTATTATTTTAATCCTATACATTATAAGCACAGCTGATCACCAGTAGCGCACTCAATCAGTGAAGACACAAGTTCATTCCCTTGAGACTTACACTACAAACACAGTAAATGGTCTCTTCCATGTTTCTGGGTTTGTGACTACAAAGCGTTGGAGAAAGGGGGAAGGGTGACTCACACACAGGGAACTTGCAGTAAGAGAGCTGGCATTCAGACACCATATTGCTTCCATGTGATCTAGTCTAGCAGCTAGACGAATCATACTAGCCAGGATAGGAGGGGAGGGTAAGTGTGTGTCATTCACTGATAAAGTCACCGGGTCCTGATACGTGTTGCTCTTTAATGCTGATCTTAGACCAGCATTATCTGCCTGCGTTCTCTTAACTGTTATTACTGTATAGCTTTATAAGAAAGTGGATTAGCAGGGAAAGGACCATGTACCTGTGTGTCCCTCTGAGAGTGGGTAAAATACCTTTTTAAGGGAAATTTAAAGGAAGCATTTTATGCCTCTAAAACAGGGGTTTCAAATAGTGGCCCATGAGATAGCTTCATGTAGCCTGTCACATATTTACAGTTAATGCTTAAATCTGGCCCACATTTTTTTTCCATTCTCTGTGAATAAATGTTTACATCTGAGAGGTAGATTTGCTTTGCTCAGCAGACACCTGTGGCCGGTCGCCCAATATAACCTACATAAAATTGGCCTATAAGCCCAATTCTTATGTTGTTAAAAGTAAAACTAGAGCACTGTATGAAAGAGTAAAATGAAAACCTGACCTGACACAGCATGAATGCTGCACACTGGCCATGCATGGTCGTGGTTATGTAAATAACTTGGTTATCATTGTAATTTGGACTGATAGTTAGTTAAATCTGCCTTTGTGGATTTATTCCAGTTTTGGCATAGTGGTAGATACTAGGGATACAATGGTATACGATATATTTTCGAACCGTTCGGTACGCCCATTACGGTTCAATACGCACACATGAACCATGACGGTATTACAATATGCGCCATTTTCCTATAATATACAAATTCACTGCAGGCTACACATACGTTGTAGAGTCTGATCCACAGAACATCTCTATCAGCACTATGTATGCAAATACGAGCTGGAGAAGAGAGGGGGAACTAAAAACACATTTTCTCTCAGCTCCAGCATGACAATGACAAGGCAAGTACTAGTGAGACAGAGGCTGTGTTTGAAATAGCCTACTGTGTACTGTATACTGCAAACTGCAGCAGTATATACTGAGTACTGCATACTACTCTTCATCAGTTGTACACTGTATAGTATCCAGTATGTGACACAAGCCGTGTGCCATACTACAGGGAAGGGGCAGGACTAGACTGCTAATGTCATGGACTGACCCAATCAGACCATATCAAGCCTGCCCAATTTTCCTTAGCCCTGCAATCACTGCTTAGCAATTGTTGCTAGCCACTTATCAGCAAGTACATTTATATTTTGGTTGAGACAGAGGGCAGGACGTGTTTTCTACCTGTCTTTAAAGCACAAAAAAAAACTTTAAAAAGTCAGCGTTGGGTTCATCTGTGTGGTCAACTTGTGCAAGTCATTTCATTTGGTAATATGAGCGAGTTTTACTGAATAATAAGTAATGTGACTCCACACGGGAGCCTAAGAAGCTGTTGCTTAGTGTATTATTCAGCAGAGTTAACATACTGTTTTATCCACATTATGCAGAAAGTTACATTTTAAATAGACGAAGTAAACAAACCCACCCCAAGACGAGCAGTGAGAGCTGGTATGGCTTCAGTGTGGCACTGAGCGCAGCAGCATGTGATCAAATTTCTTTTAGTTTGCCTTTTTTAAATTCATAGAAGACAGGCTGCATCTAGAGCTATGAAAAATATTCACATCAGTGGTCACGTACACCCAGAACAGCCGCATTGCATTTTGGGATACAGTTTATTACAAAGGTAGCTCTGCTAACTCACTGGAAAAATTGACCGGAGCAGTATGTCATCTGGGTATCTTTGGCGTACTGGAGAAATTCATGTTGGTCACATACTGCGTACTACAAAAGTCCTTATAGGAAAGTCTTTTCACTCAGTGGCTGTCTTTGCAACTCCACCCAGCAGTTACTTCCAGCCATACAAGACCAGACTCCTATGGGGAGAGACCTAAATATTCAAAACTGAAGGTCAAATTATCACTGATAAAATCTGACACTGTTCACGGTGTAACCAGCAAGCTGATTGGCTCTGTTTCTTGCAGGGCAGGACTTTCACCGTGATGCTGAGCGTCACAAGCTTTCTCATTCATATTTCAACCAGTGGCTGGTCTCCTTATTTATAACATCTTTGGTACTACTTACTTCTACTCAGTATAAGAGCAGTACGTAGTAAGCTATTTTGCCTAAAAATTTAAAAAATTATTGCGTCTAAAAATTTAAAACCTTTGTTTTTTTAAGAAGGTCGCACACCAGCGCAGGTACTCAGAGTCGATGTGCAGCAGTGCTTGCAACTCCGGCAGCCAGTCTTTTAGATAAACAGACAAATGCTAATGGTAAGTTACCTCAGCTAACGTGACTATCCTAGCCTTCTTCAGCTCCAAAACAGCCAGTTTGTGAAGAGGTTACTTTGAAATTAACTTGAATCTAGCTTTTATCAGCTCTCCCTGACAGCATTCTATAGCAGCTGTCTCCTATGTGTGGTGGCCTGCAGAGTAATTCCTGAACTCCATGAAACATCACAGATAGAAATTGAAAAGGAGTTGACACAGACACCCTATCTAACTTGTTTTAATTATTTAAAATAGAGGCAAGGCACCTACAGGTTGTCAAAACTAAGAAGCACTTTTAATTTTAGTATTTTTCTCTCCTTGATTTCAAGCTGTGGAGAAAGAAACCAGGCCAGTCAGTCATGCTGCCATTTTTGTGAATGGAAAGTTTTATTTGTCTGTAGGCAAAATAAAGACTTCATTGTTTAAAGAGTGATGTATCTTGATTTTTCTCTTAAGTATAAAGATAGCGAAACCGTCCTGCTACCATGACTCAAAAACCGTGAGCCCACTGTACCACTGCATCCCTAGTTGATACAGAGTTTTAGAATTAAGAAATTATTAGAATTATCAAACAAATCTTCTGAGAACCCAGATTAACCACTCTTCTTTGCCAGCACTTCACTCGCGTTCAGTTATGTTATTGTTATCATAATAAGAGTCCCATATAATTCTACTATTAAATGTAAGTATAATTGATTTCATTAAATGCTAATATATTGAAAGCTTTATGAATTTACTACTATTGTTACTACTACTACTACTACTACTACTACTACTACTAATAATAATAATAATAATAATCATAATCATAATCATAATTTTATATGTTATGTAGATATAATTCATACTTGATTTTTTCCCCTGAATTTTCATACGGTCAGCCCTTGGACAACACTACCTTGCTAGTAGTCCCCAGGTAATCTGGGTTTGGGACCCTTGCTGTATATCTCACAGGAAGCTATTATACACATCTGTTACAAATATATTGTCTGATGCCTTTCAGACTTTCAGTTTTCAGATAAGGTTTTGGTCTAAACATATTTTTAAAATACATGCAGGCCACAGAGGTACATGCAGGTCATTGTAAGGCAATATAATACCCCAAAAAACTACTTTTTCAGCATTACCACCATTTTATAATTATCAACATACACAGATCAGGCATAACATTATTTAACAACCCCAGCAGCACTGCTGTGACTGATCCACTGAGACCAGCGCAACATACACGAACACACGACCACCACATCAGTGTTACTGCAGTGCTGAGAATGATCCACCACCCAAATAGTACCTGCTCTGTGAGGGTCTATGGGGGTCCTGACCACTGAGGAACAGGGTAAAAGGGGGCTAACAAAGTATGCAGAGAAACAGATGGACTACAGTCTGTAATTGTAGAACTACAAAGTGCACCTATATAGTAAGTGGAGCTGATAAAATGGACAATGAGCGTAGAAACAAGGAGGTGGTCATTATGTTATGCCTGATTGGTGTATATGGAAGTCAAAAGATACATGTAGGTTCACTTGTTGATTTGGATATATATATATGTGTGTGTGTGTGTGTGTGTGTGTGTGTGTGTGTGTGTGTGTGTATTCCTAGAAAAGTATAACCTAATACAAGATACTTTAAAAAGTATCTTGTATTAGATTATGTAGATGGTAGATCTCAGGATCCATTCAAGATCTGATTACACAAATGTGCCCACAAGCTCACAAAGAGCACATCATGCTTAGCCTTGTGATTTTGTGACTAGTGTTCTCAGAATTTGCTTGTCATTCATGTATTGCTTATTCAGCACTAGCCATACGCCTGGCCACACAGCCCGCTATGGCATCAAAACAGGAAGTAGTTGCATGTTTGACCCTGCCACTAAAAGAAAGAAAGACCGCTCTCCATGATTTGACTGTTAGCAAAAATATCAGAATTGTGGACTTTGGCTCTCTGTAAATCCGAGCCTCAAAATCTGGATTAGTTCTTTAGAATAAAGATGCATCATGTTCAGTTATTTCGAGTTAGTCTATTGGAATGTCTAGCAAAAGATTAAAAATAATTTAATCCAAAATGTAAAATTTGGAAAGCCATTTTTGTAAATGTAGGGAAAATTTCCATTGCTTATCAAAGATAAATTTTGATTTAAATGAGAGTCCATCAGTGCTGAACTGACATTGTTCATTTAAAGGGGAATTCCACCAACTTCATGGTTACAATGTAAACAAAGTTATTCAAGGTGATGTGAAGTGCTGTGTTCTCCGTTTTAGAATAACAGAAGTGCTCACAGTGGTAGTGATAGGAACCAGACATCCAAAGAGTTTAATACTTTTAAAAGCTTCCTCACAGAAAGGTACCACACAAAATAGTTATGTGTATGCTGAATGTGCTTGATGTGCTGTTTTATGATAATTTAGGGCTAAGCTTTTGGCCTAAAAAATATTTTTTCAAAGCTATGCAGGGTAGAGAGGTACATACAGAGTTTTATAAGGCAAAATAATCACAAAATAAAATTTCTTTTTGTTTGATTTACTGCTGTTTTACCATTATCAACATTACATGTCTTCTGAGGTTTTATGCATAGAAATTTATCTGGCATTTTGAATAGAAAATGAAAGGGCAGAGTCGGTAAATTTCTCTACAATGAACCATTTCACATCATACCACTCTCAATGACTTTGTTTACATCTCAACAATTGAAATTGCTGAAATAAAAAAAATGGTGAAACTCCCCTTTAAGTGGTCATTAAAGGGAATCTATTTCAAATATAAGGTGACACAGAAGACAAATTCTCTTCCCAAATTCCGAGTCTCCAGACTCTGGTGCATTGGCCTCAGGTCTCACAGACTGTGGAACTGTGTTCTCTGACTTTCACTGAACTGCTGAACGTCATCACATCAAATTCTGCATGGCTGCAAGCACATAATAGGCACTAATCAGAGGAACTTCAGCTTCAGCTTACTTACACTGGAAAATGTTCTGTGTTTATTTAACCTCTTTCTGAATGCCCTCTAGTGTCCATTTCACTAGCAGAATAGAAATCAAATTATTTTTCATTAATGTTATCAAATAAAATATTTTTCATTGTTTTCAGCTTAACTAGGACTATCTGTGTGTGAACTATTGGGACTCTGTGTTGAGCTGCTAGCGAGCAATAAGAGGTGAAAGGGGAGGAGTGAGAACCCCCTGCTGTGAAAACAAAATCACACCTCTCCACAAAGATAAAATAAACTGCAGCTTTCTTAGTACTAAAAAAGCATTTACACAATAAAAACACTTTTTACTAGCTCACCTACAAAGATGAAAGTTGGCTTCTGGTTTAATAAATCATAAACATTTCCATCATAAAAATATATTTAATCAGAGTTATTGAAGAAAGAAGTTGCATAGTTCAGGCAAAAACTGTATTTTATGGCTACTGTGAAAATGTATTATTATTTGGAATTCCTCTTGTTTCATTTATATCATCATGTGCATTCTGCTATGAACAAACAAAGTCTGCTGAAAGCTGCATCCCAAGCCGAATCTCTGGAAGTCTGCAAAAAGTCTGCTTTATCCCTCTACGGTCTAGATAAATGGTACAAATAGACTTTCTGGGTAAGGCACGTGTTAAGTGTGCATGTCTAGAAGTTGGGAGATTAAGATTGGGCATTAGTCATTTATCAGCGTGGGGGGAGATTAAAGGATACAGAGGTAAAATGAGACCAGGCAATGGCTATCAGCAAGCAGCTACACGCCGGAAAATGCACTCATCCACTGTACCGCACGTTCAAAAGCGACAGGGATCCAGCCATTTCCTATGAGTACACAATTTGTAGCAGCTAATTAGTGACCAGTGGCAGGCAACACAATGGCACAGCGACAAGCAACAAGCGATAAACTGAATTGAAATTTTCTCAACTTTATGCAAATGAACTATGATGCAGTGAAGTGACAGTCTAACTCACTCAAACAAAATTCTCAGATCAATTGTAGACACGGGGGTTCGAGGTCCCCAGCCACTGCTATCTATACTTTTTGTTCCCACCGGCAATTTGTTCCTATTCCAAATAGTACTCTGAATATGGAACAGATATAAAATGTATAAGTTATAGTTTCATATTTTAAACAAAACAACAATACATATACAATGCATATTTTTACATTTTCTTGTAAGAAGCTTGACAGTGTACAAGCCCACATTTGACAAGAGCAGCCTCAAGCACAAGAAACAGACTTGAGGCAACATTAGTGAAATGTTGCCTCCTATTGTGAACATGTGGTTAGAGCAATAATGAAGAAGTTTAAAACAACCAGAGCTGTAGTGAACTTACCTGGAAGACTACCCATGTTTATTTTTCACTAAGCACAATGAGGAGGATGGATAGAGACATGAACATTTCTCCAAGGCTCATGGTTGGAGTAAGAAGGAGGCATTCTGGGGTCTCCAAAATTACAGTCAGATGCCACTTTAGTGTGGAAAACTATCCGGAAGGTGTGAGGGAAGAAAGCCTTTTCTTTCATTTCACTACAAACAAAAACACCTGGCGTTTGCTAGATGCTACTGGAACTGGGTAGTGTGGTCAGACGAGACCAGCATAGAGCTTTTTAGCAACAAACGTTCAAGGTGGGTTTGGCATAAAAAATAAAGGCTAGTTATACCGAAAAGATCCCCATCCTCTCTTATGAGTATGCTGGATGACCTGTGATGTTTTAGGGCTTTTTTTCATCAAATGCCCTGAGAACCTTGTTACAATATGTGACATCATGGACTCCATGAAGTATCAGGTGATTTTAAATGACAATCTGGCTATTTCTGCCAAAAAGCTGGGTCTGGCTGGACCTTCCAGAAGGACAATGATCTCAAACATACATCCAGATCCACACAAAAATGGTTCAATGACCTCAGAATTAAGCTTTTGACATGGTCATCCCAGTCTCCTGACCTAAACCCCTTTGAAAACGAGCTGAAAAGGAGAGTGCAAAAGAGAGGACGCATGACCCTGGAAGATCAGAAGAGATTCAGGGCCTCATTTATAAAACATCTGTACATGCAGATCTGATTTTACAATCATTCATGTTTAAGTAGTGATTTGTCAAATCCAACATTTTCTTTGACATAAACAGTGAGTGAGCAGATCTGCTGCCTATTTTGTATAATTTTGTTTCTAGTTCAAAGGTAAATTGCCTTGGATGTTTGTTATACTCTCATATCATTGCTTCTGCCATTTGGGATCAAACTGTTGCAAATGCAGCATCAAAAAACTATTATTACATATTGATATTTATATATACCACAACAATTATCAATATTTTTAGTAAACAAAAGGAAATATTTCAAATTAGTGTTATTATTCTTTTTTTTGTATTTTTGGACAAAATGAAATGCGTAGAATTTTCCTTTAGCTTCCTCTTATCTCATTTATCTCTCAATCAGCAAAGACATATTTGGTCTGCAGTTTTCTTTAGTTTCTTTATTACTACACTGGAGCTTCAAGGCTAATATAAATAAATAATGAAAGCATATAGCCACCCTTTAGCAAACTGAATACCTGAATTATAACACACCTGCCTCAAACCTCATGTAGCAGTTTTACCACCATATAACAAGTATATGAAAGATTCTGCCTCTGCTTGCATGTTCAAACTAATCTTTTAAAGAAGAACTCCACTGATTTCCCAAAATTTCTGCATCATAAAATGATTAAGATGTAAACAGAGTCAATCAGAGTGCTTTGATGTGAAATACCTTGTTTTGGACAACTACTAAGTCACAAATGTCCACAGTGGTGCTAATAGAAACCAGATGTCCAAAACATTTAATGACTCTAAAAGCTCCATCACTAAACTTTATTGCATGAAATGGTAACAATTGTGTTGCCTGATGCCTTGAACACTGTTTATTCTAGTTTTACAATAAGCTTTTAGCCTAAAAAAGTACTTTAAAACTCCATACAGGGCAGAGAGGTACATTCAGGACAACAACACAGAACCCACACAGTTTTTTTTTTTTCATATTTATCACTGTTTTACCATTATCAACAATACACATAAAAACTCAGAAGACATGTGTAGTTCATTTTACACAGTGCTGTGAAAAAGTATTTGTTTTCTAGAACATCCAACTAATGTTAATTTAAGATAAAGACAACATGAGCAAACATAGCTTTTAAATGATCATTCCATTTATTGAAGATAAAGATTTATTCAACACATATATCACCCATGTGAAAGAGCAGTGGCCCCCTAATCCTAATAACTGGTTGTGCCACCATTGGCAGTAACAACTGCCTGTGTGCTTCAGATCATTGTCATGCTAACCGAACTGCACTTCAGCTTTAGGTCACGGACTGACAGGCGGACATTCTCCTTCAAGATTTTCTGATAGAGAGCAATTCATGATTCCATCAATTATGACAAGTCATCCAAGTTCTGCAGAAACAAAGCAGCCCCTACCACCATCACACCATTACACCTAAAACCATCACACTACCACCACCATGTTTCGCTGTTGGTATGATGTTCTTATGGTGTTAGCTTTACACCAGATATAACAGGACAAATGTCTTCCAAAAAGTTCCACATTTGTCTCATCAGTCCACAGAGTATTATCTCAAAAGTCATGCGGGTCATCTAGATGTTTCTTGGCAAATGCAACACAGGCCTTTGTGTTCTTTTTGGTCAGCGGTGGTGCGCCTTGCAGCTCTCCTAAGGATGCCATTTTTGCCCAGTGTCTTTCTTATTGTGTAATCATGTACATTGACCTTAATGAGGCAGGTGGGGCCTGCAGTTCTTTAGATGTTCGTCTGGGTTCTCCTGTGACCAGTGACAGGTCTGGCAGTAATCATGCCTGGGTGTGGCTAGTGAAATTAAACCCAACAGTCAATTGAATTTGGTTAACTTGTTGATTATTAATTAAGGGGGCAATTACTTTTTCACATAGGAGTGAACAGCATTTTTCCTTCAATAAATTTTTATTGTTTTTTGAAAAATATTTGCCCATTTTGAATTTGATGCCAACAACATGTCTCCAAAAAGTTGGGACAGGGGCAACAAAACACAGGTAAAGTTGTGTAATGCTTAAAAACACCTGGTGGAACATCTTGCAACTAATTAGGTTAATTGGCAACAGGCCAGTAACATGATTGGGTATAAAAAGAGAGGATGAGTCTTTCAGAAATAAAGATGGGGAGTTCAACACTGTTAAAGACTGAGCAGGCAATTCAAGCAGTAATTCAACAATTCGACTGCAACAATTCAAGAATAACATTTCTCAATGTAAAATAGCAAAGAATTTTGCTTTTCATCATCTACGGTACATAATATAATTAAATTATTTAGAGAATCCAGAGAAATCTCTGTATGCAAAGCACAAGGCCTAAAACTAGTATTCGCTGGCCATGATCTTTGGGCCCTCAGGCAGCACTGCATTAAAAACAGGCATGATTCTGTAATGGAAATCACTGCATGGGCTCAGAAACACATCCGAAAACCACTTTCTATGAACAGTTTGTGGCTGCATCCATAAATGCAAGTTAAAACTCTACCTTGCAAAGAAACGTTGCCGCCTTCTCTGGGCTCACTTAAGATGGACTGAGGCAAAGTGTCCTGTGGTCTGAAGAATTGAAATTTAAAATTCTTTTTGTGAATTTTTTTGGAAATCATGAACACCACATTCCTGAGGCTAAAGAGGATAGGGACCATCCAGCTTGTTACATACATACATACACACAGGTGTAGGCAAAAGTTTGGGCACCCTGGTGAAATTACGTTTTGTTGATTTTTTTTAAGTGAAAATAAGTTACACATCTTTTACAGAGAACACACTTCTAATGCACAATTACTGCTTATTTCCTGAATTTAACACATTGGAATGAAATGAAATGTAAAATATGGCCTGTGCAAAAGTTATGGCATAATTTATATTTTATGTATATTTTTTTACGTACATTAAATTCAACAAATAATTAAAAATGTGCACTAAAATTTGCATGAAAATTTCATTTTTTATTTAAGTTCCCTGTTGAGGATTTGTTGCAATATTTGACTTTTACTTAACTGAAGTCTTCATGCAACATGCAACACAGACACCAGGGGACAGCATAAGCCTGAGGAGGAACACATTTCACAAGGAGGAGGACTCGCTCAAAATGTTTGGTGAAAGTTAATGAACTCCTGCTTCCTGTTACTCTGTGCTAAAATAATGTCTTACAAACCAGACATCGCTAGTTTTGATCTGACTGTTTTGTTCTGTTCTGCTGCTTTTAAAATGACACCAATAGTTAACCAGACAGAAACCACATTTCCTGAAAGGAAACTTTATGTAGTTTTTATCCATTTTGTTCTGAGTCTGAAGCTCTCAGCAAATGACATACACTGTAGGTAAATGCACTGTTGTTATTTATCAATGCCACTATACATGAAAATTAATATTGCTGTGTGACACCAGTATCAATGTAGATGATATATCATCCAGCATTTACCACGTACCACTAAAAGAGGTTTTGGTTCTAAAATGGGGCTGAGCAATGATCAAATGTGTTCTAATACACTTGTACATAAACACATACATTAACTGAATACTATATTAATGCACCAAGTTATGAAAAACCTCTGTGCAGTTTGTGGAATAATCTTTGGCTGTTATATTATAATAGGCATCTATTGTCCACTATTAATAAACTATTTTGCTTAGCACTAACATAATTGTTTGTTTCAATTATTATTAACAATAATAATAGACACTGATGTGTTTTATGATATTGTATTTTGTCACTGTTTTATGAAAGCAATAAGCTACTTATGGCAAATCTTATCATGGTTTATTGCTTTAATAACACAAAGTAACTGGACACCTTCTAAATAGTGAATTCAGCTACTTTAATGTGCACACTTTGCTAATACAGGTGCTTAGAATGAATGAGGTTATCATGTCCAAAACCAAGCATTGGTTATAAGGGTATAAAGTCCCCCAGCATTCGGCTGTGGAGCAGTGGAGCTGCATTCTCTGGAGTGAAGGAGCTCCATCCATTACCTTTGTGAAGAGCTGGAGTGGAATTTGTGAATCCAGAGATGCCTGAATGCTACCAAATCCTCACAGCAATGTTCAAACACCTAAGGCCTTTCCAGAGGAGTAGAATCTGTTACTGCAGCAAAAGAGGGACAAACTCCCTATTAATAGCCTTGTTTTCTAAAGAAACCCTGCATGGGTGTCTACACACGTCCAGATATATAGGGTAGAAGTTAATAGCCACTGTTGCATGATGCAATTTAAAACAAACCCTATTTCCCTGTAGTGGAAACCCAGTTGCATGCTAAGCCAGCTTCGTATGAATGAACTTCCTGACCACACTGTCATGAGATCGTCATTCATGTCTGGCACGGAAAACTTAAGGTCGTCATCATCACAGTAACGTCCCGTACAGACGAACTGGTTGCGGAGTCATGACGTTTCCAGAGTCGTGACCTATCACTGCTCAAAAACAATAACAAGAACTTTGCACAAAATAATAAAATGCTTTAGACTCATTTTGTTTGTATATCTGAATGTCTTGAGCATCAAAACTGCACTGGGACTGTCAGAGACTGTTATTGTTCTGAGTTTTTTATTGCGAGTTTTCCAAACATTAACTTTTATAATAACACATGATTTCATCCATGAAAGCGATTTAAAAGAAAGTGCTTTGAGTGGATAGTTTGAATGACGCAGACGCTTGAAAACACAAATATCAACTCTTACTGCTTTCTTTCTGCTGCCACGTCTGACTGAACAAAATCATATCTGAGCCACTTTGTAAACACACACTGCATGCTAGTCTCAAAACTCCACATTGTCTAAACAATGGGTTTACATCTACACCCTTATAGTTTTGGGCTTTATGGTTAGGCTTTGTTTCTGTTATGATATTGAATTTTCACTTTAACTAGACAATAAAAGCACAAAATCACAGAACCTAAACACAGACAATGTTTGCAGCTAACTGAATTATAAGCATCAAAGTTATTAGTTTTTTCTTTATTAACTTAAATAAACTTAAAGAATGAATCACTACACTACTATATAAAAGTAAATTTAGATTAGTTTCATAAATAGATGTTGTCATCAAAGTTTCCTTCACACCTAGAATGTAAAAGCTCATGATTGTCATAGTTTCACTTTCGCTATTATTCTTGAATGTTATCAGCCACAGCTGAAAGGATCCACGTCAGTCTGCTGTGGTTTTGCTCTTCTTCAGACTATGGAAAATAGTTTGACCTTTATGAGACTTGAATCTGAACTTTTACAACAAGAGATAGCTTACAGGTTTGATTTAGTATGACCTGTAATGACCTTTATGTAATAATAATAATAATAATAATAATAATAATAATAAATTGCCTGCTGCTGTCATCATGCACTGAAAGGAGGTAAATTGACCATTAATATGAAGGCCTGCTCTATGTTATTCTGCATATCTTATACATCATATACAGTATAATGTACATAAATTTCAGTAAACATAAATGTTGATCTTGATAAGTTTTCAAAGAGATCTGCAGGGGTATTTCTCCACACCTCCAAAGTTCAGTCTTAGAAGTTGGTTACATTTTCTGCTAGTTAAGATCCAAGTAATCTCAAACGCAGTCAGTGATGTTAAGATATGGACTGGTCAGTTATGGAGTGGTCAGTTCATTGTTCTGAGAATATCAGCAGATATTTTTTGGAAATGTTCTTTTCTTTTGTCTATTTCTCAGTACGGGCTTCTTGACAGCTACACATCCTTTCAGACTCATAGCTCTGAGTTGTCTTCTCACAGTGGAAGGATGGACAGAAACACCTGTGGATGTTTTCAGATCTGATCAGAACTGAGTTTGATTTCCTCCTCTCTCTCTCAAAGATGAAAGCTTTAAGTACAGTAATGCCAGTTTTTCTGGGTCTACAACACTCTTACAACATTCACTGGCTCTTTAAAAGGGGAATTGTTCTGTTTAGAACAATGAGTTCTAGAACCATATATGTTGGTTTGTTGCATGGTGAAATGGTATAGCACCAAAAATGGTTCTACATTCTTAAAAAGGATGGTTCTTCAAGGATTTAGAACCATGAACTCACAAGGAACCCTTTGCATGATTAAAGGGTTGTTTGCATTGTGAAAAGGTTCTTCAGATTGATGGAGAATGTGCTGTAAATGGTTCTATATAGAACATTTTTGAAAGGGTTCCATATGGCATCAAAATGGTTCACAATGCAAAGAAAACATCCAAACATAAAATGATTCGATGACTCATGGCTCTAAATATAACCATTTCCGTCACTAAAGACCCTTTGAAGAAGCATCTGCGTGGACGTCTTTATCAGTGTGATTTTTGATCTATATCTTTTGATAATTTTCCAGCTTTGCAAACATCTGTTCTTTTACAGCAGTTTTTCCTTCTTTATTCAAGTGGATTACGTTATTTCTCCTCAGAAATACTTTGTTTGAATTTACATTTTGACTAAAAGTTACATGAGATATTTAAGAGTTTTGTGTGTTTACATGTGTAATGTAAACTCAGAGGTGTCACATGAGCATTTTAAACTTCCAGTCTCTAACCACCTCCAATCTGTTTTACGTTTTATTACTTTTACATTAAAATACTTTTTTTTATTTATTTCATTATCCTTATTTTATCTATTAAGTTACTATATTGTTGTAATTTTAATGGTATATTGATTAAATACTATGATTATTATTATTTTTAGCATGTCGCTGCTGTCAGAACACAACCTCGTATCTGCATTTTTTTTTTTCAGTTTTTCACATAATTTGAAAATGCCTGTTGTCCTTTACATTGTGTGTAAATTTAATGGTGAATGAACCACAAGGAAGAGCCCAGAATGACTTGGAAAAACATCCGGATCCATTGACTTACGTTAAAGGTAGAGTATGTTTTTTCCTTCTGTAAAATTAGCATTGTGGAGATACAAGTTTTTCCCCTACAACAGTGAATTGTCATGTTTTTACTGTTTAACTTCCCAATCGCTGATTTCTGTATTGGCTCGGCTACATTGTAAATGAGGGTCTCCCTCAACGTACTCTGAGTTTGAATAAAGGTTGATCGATTGATTGATAATCTTGGTTTGAGAGAACTTTCATACTGGTGGATCTGTAGCTTTAATTAATCAGTCTGTAGTTTTAATTTGCCAGTGATATTTATTTAATTCTTCTTTTCCTGCTCTTGTAGTAAAGCTCTTGCAGTAAAGAAAACAGTTGACCGTGCTTTGTCAGGACTCCAAGAGGGGGCAGTAGTGTCTGAAAAACAACAGAGGCCCAACAAAAGAGGGTTTTTTTTGTGTGTTTTTATCCAGGAGAAAATGTTTCTTTCAACGAAAGACTGATTCTGATCCAGTCTAGGTCCACTTTACATACAGACTTAAATCACACATTCCTGCCATTCGTTTCAGAGCAGTATAGAGATTGGAATGGAGATAGTGGACTTAGCACGTCACTACCGATAACAGCAAAGTCAATTACATCAAATGACTGTCTCTCTCTCTCTCTCTTTCTCTCTCTCTCTCTCTGTCTTTGCTATTGTATGCATTCTCCTTTAATGCCTTTTCTGGTTACGTCTCACACTCTGATAAGTCCTGCCTCTGAAGCATGGGAGCGCAGATAAGAGCATAGCTGCATACAAGTGCCTTTGTAAATCACCCTCGGCCTCAGTCAGACGGGCAGACTCAAGACTGTGGTCAGGTCAGCTGTCCTGGCTGTGGGCCAACATTTACAGGGCGTTTATCATTGGATAACAACTTCTTGTGAATTGAATTCCAGTGTGAACTTTAGATATTGGAAGGATGAAAAAGAGGAAGAGGCCTGCAAACACTACAGTATTTGTGGACCACGTGTGTGAGTGTGTGTTCGCACGTCAAATAACGCTGAGGTCAGTGTGAGTGGTCAGGGTTTGGGTTCTTTCAGTATGGACTGACAAAGTAGTGTGATCCATCGAGGAGCGCTGCTGAATAATCATATGAGTGTCAAACGGTATATCAAATACCACATGTGAAAAAATGCCCCTATTACATGTAAAACCCAAGACCAACAATCAACAAGGAGTGATCCCTAAACCTCAAACAGGATCTGACAGCATAGAACCCACATACACTCACATACTGACTATCTCATTTTATCTCATCTAACTGCCCAGAAAGAGAACTGTACACTTTTCTTGTAACAGTACAAGAAAAATCAGCCTGGTTTGAATTTAATGTTTTTGTGATGTCACAAAAACCAACACATTTACAAGTATCTATTTATTAGTCTGCAGTATAGCTTTGCCCATTCATGCTGAAATTATAAGGAGAGTTTCACCAAGGACTGCTTTTTGAATGAAACACAATACAAGGCAGGCAGTAAGAACAGAAATCATTTACATACATCATCCTTAAATTCACAGTAACTGAAAGCCTGTTACATTCTAAGGAATGAAGAAAGGCTGAAAAATTATTATAGAAACACATTTTTTTGGCATGTAACATATCAATAATGTTATAAGTGGATCTCATGCAGGAAAAAATAAATTCAAGAAAAATGTATGATATGGACTTCATTTATTAATAGGCTACTTTTAGAATCAGTAGTTTTACTTAAAAATGAACAATTTCAGAATACTTTTGGCAAAATTGTCCTCACATTTCAGCTCCTTTCTATAAAATATATACCAAATATATGGTTTCTGTGGTTGTCCTTGCTGCTGTATACAGGAGAAAGAAATGATGTGCACCACTGATGTCCACCTATCTCTGCTTGCCTGTCAATATTGCTGCATGTGGATGTATAAAAGTGTATAGCCTAGCTTTAGCATTATAAAGCTTGCCAGCCTCAAAGTTAAGTGGACCTACAAACTATCTGTTACAGAAAATAACACCAAAATGGTGGCTTATTCCACCAGAATAATGGCTAACACTACTTGTCTCCACACTGTATCAGGTAGCTGTAGAGCTAGCTAAGAAAATTAGCTAGATATAGCTGGGTTTCTAAAGCTAACAAAGTGAGCTAGGACTCAGTTAAACAAATGTAAGGCTAGCTAGCTTTTCTGTTTGCTGGCTAATTAGCTGTGTTTGATGACTGTTTGTGTCATAATTTTATTTATGATGAAAGATAACAACTGTAACAACTAGTCAGCACCAGCATTTAGGCTAACCCAGGCAGCTCATGTTTCGGGGTGAAGCTTTGGTAGAGGCTGTATTGTTTGACTGTTTCAAAACAGCTAGCTTCAGCTAACATCCACCAAAACTGAGGAGTGAGTATGCCTTTAAATAAAGACGGTCTTTCCACCCTGCTGCCCAGTCTCTCTCGCTCTCTCTCTCTTACACCCTGCAATGTAAACAGGATGTTTATACCATCGTGAGGGCCATGGACCAGCGCAGCTCTGATGAGCTGATAGCTGTTGGTGAGCTCCCACTGTAAACCTCAGGCCCAGTCAAGATTAAGAGGGATTTAAAGCTCTATTCTCTTCTTGGTCAGCCGCGACGTGCTGCCCACTGCCCCCGGAGCTTAGCCAGACTGAGCAGCTTCCTGTGAGTGCTGTGTGCGGGAGCGGATCCTGTACACTGGCTCTGCTCCCTTTCAGGAAGGCAACAGGCCATCCCAGCACTCACAATGGATGGATTACCTGCGAAAGAGAGAATATGAGAATGGGAAATGTTGCTTTTGTGGCGTTACATAAATGGTTGTAATTTACAAGTGTGACTGGGATCCTGCATTGCAGTATGTGCCTTTTCTCAGACACATATACAGTACTGTTCAAAGGTGTGGATGGGCCTGAACTGAACCCTAAAGGCTTATGCTTAAATGCTTGCTTTTTGAATCGCATCCCAGGTGGCTCATCACGAAGCTGCTTGAGAGAATGCCAAGAGTGTGCAATGATGCATTAAGGCAAAGGGGGGATACTTTAAACAATGGAAAGAGGGCCCATATAATGGAAAACTAAACTGTCCTCATCTTTTTGAAATAAAAGAGTCCGTGTCATATGTTAACATTCCTAAAGTTTTAAAGTGGACCATTAACTCCAGTCCATACAGTCCATATGTGGAATCTTCGCTGCAACTAAACCAGGTTTTGCATTCATTGTTTTTGTGATGTCACAGCAACCAATATACTTCCATACACTCACTTTATTAGGAAAACCTGTACAGCTACTATTCATGTAACTGGGTCATTCTACAGAAACGTCCATTTTTGTGTTCCTAGCGTTTACAGATATGTTACACTTGAAAAACATGTTAGGGTTACAATTTATTTATATTTTAAAATAAAACAATAAGTTATGTTAACAATTACACTTTCTTGAGCCATCAGTTTAGCAATATTGGTTTTTAAATCAATCATATAGAATTCCAAGCACCACAGAAGTGCTTGTCCCCACAGTCATGTGAAAAGGCTGAGGCCGTATTTTTAAGAAAAAAATACGTTTTTCTGCAATTTTAACTACAATAATCTATATATGACTATGGAATATATAAATTAAATGACATAAAGAAAACAAATGCCAAATGAATATTATAAAATATATAATGAAAGTTGTTGTCACCAGGAGTCGTGTCACTGGTGTTACTGCGTAACAAAAAAATCTCTTATTTTGAAATAAAAATCACACTGATGACAACACAACTTCCTTTTACCTATTTTCTGTGGATCTATGAAAAAAGCAATGTTTCTCATTTAGCTCATGATTTCATATGAAGCTTTTAGTTGAAGTCACCGGTGTGACCTACTTTATACTTAGGTAACTGTGAAAAAATAGAATACAATTGGATTAAATTACATATTTTAGTGGATATTCCATGATTGACAACATGTGGTTTGATGCTCTGTAGCAGCCATTTTGTAAAACACATTTTTCATTAAAAATGTCTCTGGTGTTACCTTTCTTATGTGTAACACCAATGAGGATTGGTAACACCTGTGACACCTATGGAGAGATAGAAAAGTGGACGTTTCTGTAGAATGACCCAATTATTTAATCAGCCAATCATGTTAGCGAGAAGTACAGTATATAAACTCATGCAGATATGGGCCAGTAGCCTAGGGTAATGTTCACATTAACCATCAGAATGGAGGTAAAAATGTGATCTTAGTGATTTTGACTGTGGCATGATTGTCGGTGCCAGACGGGCTGGTTTGAATATTTCTAAAACTGCTGATCTTTTGGGATTTTAATGCACAACAGCCTCTAGAATTTACTTAGAATGCTGCGATAAAGAAAAATCACCCAGCGACAGTGACAGTTCTGTGGATGGAAACACCTTGTTGGTGAGAGAGGTCAACAGAGAATGGCCAGACTGTTTTGAGCTAACAGAAAAGCTAACTCAGATAACCACTCTGCACAATTGTAAAGAACAGAAATCCTTAAGGCGGATGGGGTACAACAGCAGAAGACCATGTTCCACTTCTGTCAGCCAAGAATAGAAAGCTGAGGCTGCAGTGGGCCCAGGCTCACCAACACTGGACAGTTGAAGGCTGGAAAAACATATCCTGATCTGAGGAATCTTTATTTCTGCAGAGGTACACAGATGGTAGGGTTAGAATTTGGCACTAACAGTATGAATCCATGGACCCAACCTGCCTTGTTTCAACAGTCCAGGCTGGTGGAGGTGGTGTAATGGTGTGGGGAATGTTTTCTTGGCACACTTGGCCTGTTAATATCAATCAGTCATAGCCTGAAAGCCACAGCCCATTTAAGTATTGTTACTGACCATATGCATCCTTTCTAATGGCTACTTCCATGAACATGACAATGAGTTCAGTATTCTTCATCAGTCTTCTCAGTAAACCGATCTGAATCCAATAGAACACCTTCGGGATGTGGTAGAACAGGTGATTCACAGCATGAAAGCATACCTGAAAAATCCACAGGAACTGCATGATGCAGTCACATCAGCATGGATCAGAATCTCAAAAGAGTGTTTGCAACATCTTGTGGAATCCATGCCACAAAGAACTGAGGCAGTTTTGAGAGCAGAGGGAGGCGAACCCAGTGTTTGTACAGTGTTCCTAATAAAGTGCTCAGTGAGTGTATATCTGTCTATTCAGCCTACAGCAGTTTTGCCACACCCGCTCTGAAGTTATAAGGAGGCGCATAATTGTGTATCTGAATAATTGTATATCTGCATAATTATATGTTAGTTCATAGTTTTTATGTCTTCACTGTTGTTCTCTGTGGAAACATGGAAAAATTAATGAATAGCTGTGTCCAAACTTTTGACTGCTACCTTAGTAACTAACTATTTAAGTCTTTATTTGACCTCCTGCTCTCATTCATTATGAATGCATTCACACGCACACACAGTTTTCAGTGAGACTACACATGTGTCTGATACGCTGTGGAATGTTTGTGTCATTATGTGTTTTTTCCAGTGTAATTATTATCACATAGCAGCGTGTCTGGGACTCTAATACTGCTAGAAAGGTCAAAGCTGGCAGGCCAACACTGTGTTTGCTCTTTATCAGTGTTACTGTGATCGGACACTTGAAGCCACCACCCTCAGTTCACTAGTTCAGCCAGTTCAAGAAGAGTTTCACAAAATATCGACCTTCCTTTCATAAACTTTGTGATGAGCATTTAAATAGTATTTCAATGTAAACGAATTAAACAGATTTACTCAAGATATTGCTTACAAACAACAAATCATATGAAAGCTGCTTGCTTACAGAGAGGCCTACAAAATCAATATACAGCCTATTTTTGGTTTATTGTCAATGAGTATCTAAAGCTGGTGATGTGAAATCAGTTACAGTCATAGGCAAAAGTTTGAGAGCACATTTTATATTATGAGTTTTACTTTTTTCCAATATATTAAACTCAGCGAATAAATTGAAATTAAGCACTAAATAACTATTATATTAATTATAAATGTTAATATTATATTACACTACATATGAACTATTTTTGTTTTTATTCAATGAATGTCACCGAGAATGTATTACTCTGAATTTATGTTGTTTATGTGAAAGTGATGTACTCAAATAAATTAGATCCTTTACTCTTTTCAGTGTAGTATGATGCTACCTGTTTTACTTTTAGAGCAAGGCCATTATCGCCCAATCAAATCCTTGTGCAGCTGACAGTGTAACACCAGAGGACTTGCAGTGAGAATTGCCGCTAAGTATTGTCTTCCAGGCATGTTAGACACTAGAGGGCGCTCCTGAGCAGGACCAAAATAAACGTTTTGTGTAAAAGCGTAGTCTACAAAGCATCTCATGCACATTCAGTGCGAACCGCTTCACTCAGCCAATGAGCTGATCAGCTCACCAACCAATCAGTACTCATAGCAGTAATGCTAACTAATCAGCACTCAGTAGTAGTAATGCCAACCAATCAGCACTCACTAGCAGTAATGCTAACTAATCAGCACTCAGTACCAGTAATGCTAACCAGTGAGCACTCAGTAGCAGTAATACTGACCAATCAGCACTCAGTAGCAGTAACGCTAGCATCCTACCAGCATCCTGCACCACTGGCTCTTGTTTACAGGCTACAAATCTCTATTTTTTAATAAAGTGTTCTGGAAATACTTTCTACCTGCAATGTGCTCAGGAAAGTGTATAGTGACGTAATTTATTGCGATAATGACATCATAACATCCACCTGAACTTTTGCTTTACTTTCAAGTTTCATACATGCGACCCTTTCCCTTGTTTTAACACCCCCACCCCATTTACCCACTGACCTCTATTAAAGTGATCCCATGTTTTCTGCTCACTCTTAGTCTTACTCTTATTTTAATGACCTCTACCAACATGAATATACCACAGCTACCAGATTCAAACTGTCAGCACAGGAAGCAGTTCCGATTTTCCGTGGAAGCCAAACAACATCACCAAAACTGTTGATTGGAATATATTTAGCAGTAATTTGATCTTCAGGATTAAAGAACCATAAACGCGTCACTGGATACACCCGCCACAGCCCGAGGTGACACAAGAGATTCAGTGTTGACGAGCCTGCAGTGTTATTTCTGCAAACGTACACAGCATGTTGAGAGTGATTTGGGTGGTAAGTTGTGTCATTAAGTCACTGCTGCCCAAACACACAGGCCTTTCACACATGCTTACGGGACCTGTGCACAAACACACGTGCCATAGACGTGCCACACAATTCCTCACTTGTGAAGAACTTTCACCCAGGCAGGTCCAGCTCACCCCCTATACAACATTACAGGGCAGTTCACTGAAAGCTCCTGTGGTTCTTGTAACGGTCATTTCCACAGAAGTGGGAACTGGACTTAGAGGAGCAACATTTGACACTTTTTTGAGTGTTTAGACTCAAATAAACTGCTCAAAACGTCTCAAGTGCCAAATATATCTGGGATATGTTCTCTCAGGGCTTGTTATTTGATCAAAAAGGTTCTCAGCGTGCATGTTTTTTTTTCATTCTTGTAAAAAGGAAATGTGATTAACATTCATCTTAAACATGAACACATGGCTCAGTTCTCTAACTTCTCAAATCCTAAAGAGCTACAGCACCATTTTATGTTTGTCCTGCTTTAACACAGCTGATCCATCTTGATATCTGATGAGTTATCATAAAAGTACTGGAGCACGGAAAACATTTAATTGTCTTGTGCTGGATGGAGTTTGAGAACTAGACTTTAGATGAATTCTGAGGACATAATATGGTGGCAAGCAATACAAATGCTATGCCAATATATTGTGAGCGATATTCAGGCCAGTGCAACATATGCATGCTGCTGTCAGTCTATGCTACTCTTTATACAACAGTGAGTTCCGGCCACGCAATATTGATTGAGGTTGGTTGAGAAGCATTCTAACTGTGCTGTTATTTTGCCATAACAGCACTTTTTTTTTCACGAACACTGTATCACTCCGCTGAGATGCCATTGCTAAGCAACGACTTTGACAGCTGTAGGAGACACTCAAGCCATTTAAACATTTTTACTTCTTACTTTGCCACAAACAGAAAATGGATACTTTTAAGATTACATTTGACCGACAGTTGATTTGGTCAGACTCTGAAAATGAGACTACACTAAATTCCCAAACTGTCATCATCACTGAGCAGCTTTTCAGTTGGCAGCTGTGACAGAAGAACTCCTGAACAGCCTGGAATGAACCGAATACCACTTGCCAAACAAAATGGGCTGTAAGATTCTTTACAGACTGGCTGGAACAGAACAACATTGATATTGATCTAGCAAAATATGACAACACTGAGCTAAACTTGATATTGCAGCAGTTTTATGACTCAGTCCATACTTCAAAAGGCAAGGCTTACAGCAGACTGTGCAGTGAGTGAGCAGAGTTTGTTACTCTGACGTAGCAACAAAGCTGCTTGTTAAGGAAATATAATTTGGCGGAAGGCACCGCTAACATTAAAACATATTAAATGCTGCGTTCACGGCCCAATTTATTTATTTTTTACTTTATTTAATTATTTAACTGTTGTATAAAAGCAATAGAACACACGAGGTTGTGTGTTATCACGAATAACATTACAACCTTAGGCTCATGCCTGCGACCAAATCATAGCCGTGATGTTATTTCACGATATTCATGTTCTATTGCTTAAATAACATAAATAATACCTGTATGACTTTTAGAGCTAGGCCATAAATGTCAAAAATTGGCCAAAAACCATGAAAAAAACCTAGATAGTGGGTTAAGTGTTCAATTTTGACTTGATGACTTGGCTTTACTTAGTAAAGCTTATGCAACTAGTTGTGTTGCTTATGCAACTATGTTGTGAATTGCTTGCAACATAATCGGTTTGACAGTTACATGAAGCAATTCAAAAACATTAAAGGTGAACTCAACACATTCCATTTTCCTTTTCATAACCTAATGTTTTAAAATAGAACAATAAAATAAAAAGCCTGGAGACGAGACGGGGTGTGTGGAGTCAATACAACTTAGAAAATATCATTTCAGTGGATTATGGTACAATTATATTCCCTGACTAAAGGTCCAGAGATGTACCCTTGAGAGTCCCACCACAGTGACAGTTTAGTACCTTTATTTCTGAGAGTGGTACTTGATGTCTCACACATTAGGATTGTAGAAGCGCAACAAGCTTCATCTCAGTCTCCTCTTCTGTAATTTTCATGCTTTACCCAAATGCACTGTGTAAAAATATACAGACATACAAAATACATATTATGTAGGGGCAAGCAATACACATAAGTGTATGTGGTAGTGCCAACAACAGTAATCTACATCATGTATGAGAATGACATTAGCTTTGAGAAACTCACGTTTATTGTCATGGTTTAAGAAAATGATCAAATGAAGAAATGTTTGAAATGATTTCATTCATCATAATAACATACTGGGTTATTTGGCATTTTGTTGGCATTTTGTTTTGTTGGCACTGGTTTCATGCACTTGAGAAGCTCGCAGCTGCAACTGTTAGATTACACAAGTGCAACTTGGTTTCATGTATGTTTCAAGCAATTGCTGCATGAAGTTTCACCGTGCAAACCCTCAGCCAGCCTGAGTGAATTTAGCTGTGGTAAAAGTGGTTGTGTTGTGTAAAGCCAACACAGCCACAACTGTCCGGTACACACAGCCCAGCTGAGGGCTCACTCGCTCTTTTATCTCTTGGATCCGGTCCACTGAAAACAATTCTTTTGAGTCGATGTGGTATGGAAACTTTTAGAATCAACCACCCTGTTAGAAGGCCCTGGTTTGATACCAGCTAATATAGCTGCGATAAAGCTCATTCCCAGGAGATCCTTCAGGGCGGACTGTTTTGGATTTGCTGACCTGCAGCTAAAAATACCTCTCCACTTAGCTGTTGACCACCACTGAGGTTTTAGGATGCTTATAAAAAGGCAAAGTTCACTAAATCTGCCTCGGACACATAGAGTAGAACTTGAAAGGTTTATTCATTGTTTGGTTAGAAACTGCTTGTTTAGTACTTATATCAAAATAAACCTATGATTGTTTATTTGGTTGTTATGCAATGAGAAGTGAACGAGACTTGAGAATGACTTGGGAACTGAAGACGCAAATAGACAAAGTCCTCTACAGAATTTAGAAAACTTTACACTCGTCCACATAAATCTCCGCTGCCCTGTTCATTTTGTAGGGAGGTAGTGTTGGTATTAGTGTTTAAAGTGTCAGAAAGTTTAAAGCTGTATTAACACTACAATGTGGCAAGTTTGACACTTTCAATTATTTATTTGACCCCTTAATGGCTAAGGCCCACTATAACCCAAGGATAGGTCGACCACTTTGCATTGAAGTCCCTGCAGTTACTAAATAATAAGCCTTAGTATATAATAAACCTGGGATTTTAAGGGCTTAAACAAGCTAATGCTACACTGACATTGTGATTTGTCTATAGGCAAATTGTATTCTAGTTGTATTCTAGTCTATATGTGTGCTAGTTTGTCTTGGATCATATATGTGACCATTATCATATTTAAAGTACACAGGTGAAATTTTATTCTGTTATGCATGTCTTTATGTTATTAAAAACAATTATCAAGATGTAACCCATTTACACTGTAAAAAAAAATTCTCCTTTCAGCACTTGCCCATATACGCCAATCAGGCATAACATTATGACCACCTCCTTGTTTCTACACTCATTGTCCATTTTATCAGCTCCACTTACTATATAGGTGCACTTTGTAGTTCTACAATTACAGACTGTAGTCCATCTGTTTCTCTGCATACTTTGTTAGCCCCCTTTACCCTGTTCTTCTGTGGTCAGGACCCCATGGACCCTCACAGAGCAGGTACTATTTGGGTGGTGGATCATTCACTGCAGTAACACTGATGTGGTGGTGGTGTGTTAGTGTGTGTTGTGCTGGTACGAGTAGATCAGACACAGCAGTTTTTAAACACCTCGGTGTCACTGCTGGACTGAGAACAGTCCACCAACCAAAAATGTCCAGCCAACAGCATCCTGTGGGCAGCGTCCTGTGACCACTGATGAAGGACTAGAGGATGACCAACGCGAACTGTGCAGCAGCAGATGAGCTATCGTCTGACTTTACATCTACAAGTCAGACTGACAAGGTAGGAGTGTCTAATAGAGTGGACAGTGAGTGGACAAAGTGTTTAAAAACTCCAGCAGCACTGCTGTGTCTGATCCTAAACCTTGCTGTAAAAAGTCACAGGAAAAGAATCTAAGAAAATATAGCTAACCTTATGCTAGCTTGTTTGCTAACACAATAGCTACTTTAAATATTCTAAATATTTCTATCAGCTCAATTCTGGTCAATTCTGTTCAATTCTGGAGCCACATGTCTAAGTTAAAACTATATTTTATAATTACAGATTATCTTATAGTTAAAATGTTATTAACAACACATTTGAAATTATTGCCACAGCGAAAAGTTGCAAAGTACTCTCTCACATGATAAAGGTGCAGTTTTCTTCTCTAATCTCCTTTGACTGCAAGGTTTAATCAACTAAAATAACTCTGATTCATCAGATCTAGGACACTGTTAGCTCTGTGTGTGTAAAATATTGCGACTCTGTGTTGAGCTGCTAGTGAGCAACGAGGGGTGAAAGAACCTGTGAAAAAAGTTCATACCTCTCTACAAAGATGGCCGTCATGTGGTAGTTTGAGTATTTGTGTTCATCTAATCCAACATTAGTTGTTCAGATGATAATGTGTTTTTAATTTTTGCCATACTGTTGTTTTGGTGTTGAAGACTGTAATACTACTCTACTATCTGTATCTGGTATTCTGGTATGGTTACACCCCTTGTCTGCACAGACAGTAGCCTCCTCAGCAGAGGAAAAGATGAGCTCAGTAAGAGATAATGCTAGACACAAAACTATTTGTGGTCCACTGAGATGCCCCCCTCCCTGTTTCCATCTCTCTCTCTTCCTCACCTTCCAGCCGCTTCCTCCGTTTATTTTCCCACCGCATAGTCCTGAGGTGACCTCCTGCTGTCTCATCTCTCTCCACCATCTTCATCAACAAACCTTCACTTTACACAGCGGCCCTTTCTAATCGTTCACTGAAGCATGTCTTACCTCTAGCCTTCATCGCTGCTCCTCAGCCCATCTCTCGGGTCAGATTCATAAGGGGCTCCTGCCAAGAAGAGCCCACACAAATCTAAACAATGAGGCTGGTTTCATGGGTTCAGCCTGGGGGAGTGTAAACACAGGTGGCCGAGAAGATGAGAAGTGAAAATGTGCCATACAGATGCCCCATAGAACTCTATATGTCTAATCTGAGGACAGTTATTTGGAAGTTGGGGTTGGATGGATTGGCAAAATTGAGCAATTCACATAATTTTGTACTCACCAAGGAAGAAATCAATCAGCCAGGGCTTGCTTGCAGTGGTGGACAGTAACTAAGTAAATATGATTCGTTACTGTAGTTTTTTTGTGTATCTGTACTTCACTGAAGTATTTCCATTTTGGGCGACTTTTTACTTTCACTCCACTACATTTCAAAGTCAAACTTTTTACTCCACTACATTATGCAAAATATATCGTTCCTTTTGGCTTATGTGCGCATAAAAACGTAACATGTCAAAACGAAAGAAGAGTGAGGGAAGCACACCAATCAGGGTACAGCGCGCTCTTTGTTTTTAGCTTTTTTTGACCTGTTGGACATACCGACTGCAAGCATACGGTTCAATGTCAGTGCAGCAGTGTAAAATTTTGGGAGTGTCTATTCCAACATAAATGATGGAACTTTGTGGGTAAATAGACCACAATATAGAAATATGTACACATATGCAGTTGTGGCTGGCATGTATCTTTTTCTGAATTTATATACAAACACTATTTCATGTTATAGTAAATTTGTTTTTTGCTAGTTTAAGTTTATGAACAGAGACCTACAGATGCAATATAGTAAAGGAAAACACATTTGTGAACCTGTGTTTAAAGTTTTTATTAAGCTTAAACTTGTAACTAAGTTGCAAATAAATCTTAAACTGAAACTTTGCTTGTTTGTAAAAAGTTATTTCATAGCCACTCAGTTCTACCTAATGGAAATTGTTTGCCTTCAGTGTTTTGTGCTTCTGATCATTTTAATAGACATCAGTGTCAGACTAATTAATGACATTATCATTATTCTATTAAAAGATTGGTTTACCAAGAGTGACACTGGAGTATTTTCACCTAAAATGAATTAATGAAGCAAGAGTCTTGTTACAAAAATGGTAATAGGACATTAAAGTCATAATTAATCTTTCAGTACTTGTACTTTCGATACTTAAGTACATTTGAAGACAAATACTTTTGTAGTTTTACTTAAGTGGATTTCTAAATGGAGGACTTCTACTTTTACTGGAGTAATATTTTACCTTGGGTATCTCTACTTTAATTCAAGTACATGATTTTTGTACTTCATCCACAACTGCTTGCTTGGTGTATGAATTTTAGTTCTTTAGTTTTGCATTGGAGCTACAATGCTAGTGCAGCTAAATAGTAATGAATCCCTGCTAGAAAACCTAGCACAGACCTGCATGGCTGATCACCAGCAAAACCAGCATATGTTGTGTTTTGGATGCCAGTATGCTGGTCAACCCAGGACCAGACCAGCACTATACCAGTATAAACCAGCATAGACTAGCTATGCTGTTTTTTTTTAGCAGGGAGCTAATGGCCTAGCAACTAGCATCATGCAAACTGAAAGCCTAAATCATCAAATACTCGCCTCAAACCCCATCATGTTTGTAAGTCTCAAATAGATTTGCTTGTGTGGTTCTGACACTGTATGACATAATGTTTTTGTATGTATATGTATAAAACTGGACAAAAGTAACTACTTGTTAGCGATGTTGGCCTGTAGCTCCAGTGCAAAACAAAAGAAGTGAACTCCAGTGTTACATTTGGAGTAGGTGATGAACCACAAATTACCATTCTCTGAAGATCTTTGGAGGACTTTCAAGCTTAGAAATGAGAGTCAATACTGATTTTTTTGGTATGCTTTTCATAGTTTGTGGAAAATATGATGTAGCACATTTATGTACAGCAATAAGCTGACCAGAGGAACTGACTGAAATCTTGGAGTAGGTTATAATAACAAAGACTGTGAAATGATGACTGCTTTCCACTGACTTGATTCTAGCTAGCAATGCCAGTTTTATACTAACTGTATACATATATAGGCCACAAAATGAAGCTGAGCTGCTATTATGTAAACTCTTTCAGTAAATGAAGTGCTGTTGGACCATGAAGCAATAGGGAGTTGGAGTGGCGTAATGGAAAATGACACTAAAATCACTCAAATAACTGCTATGGTACATTACAAAAATGTGCATTTTGCTATGGTGGACCTCATCCCACATAAAACCAATCATGCTTTTACTTACCAAGTACAACCACCGGTGAACTCAATTTATATTACCCACATTCTCATAGCAACGTCCAGCTCTCCTGTGTTTTCATTCTTTCACTTTCTTAGCCAGCTGGACTTCTGTTCATTACAGACTGTTTTGCTTCAGGGATGATTCTAAAGTGCACCAGATTGCGCAAGTTGCAGCACATGGAAATGAATGGGGCTTAGCCTTATTTGGGAAAGAGGCTGATCGGTTCTATATCTATATCTCTAGTCAGGAGGATGTCACAGTTGTCAAGGGTAATACAGCGTGAAATGTGTTTTTAGCCTTTCGCTTGTCCTGCCAGGCCAGCAGAGCCAGAGAGCTTTATGATGGTCAGCTCCATAGCTGGCCTGTCTTGTTCTTGCGGTGGCTGGGGTCAGCAGGGCACATGCTACCTCTGCAGATCTCTATCTGCTTGCTTTATGCCCACAGAGCTCACTGTCAGCAAAGCCAGCCACTCGCCCCATTCTTCTCTGTCTGTACCTGAGAAAACATCAGCCATGACAAATCATGCCAAACTCCTCTGGGTACAAAGGTGGGGTATAATAGAAATAAAATTTCATCTCCGTAACAGTGGCCTGTTTAGATGTTTACATATATTCTCTGCACTTAGTGAGCAGAACTGAATATTTATTATCATAAATTGCCAATTTAGATGAACTGATTAGACTAAAATCCTATTGCTTTGAATGATCCTATACATTAATTATGTTTATGTTGTTAAAACAAGTGATTAAACATTCCATTTTGTCACCACCAATACAATAATGTCACAACTGAAACTTGACGTAATGTTTCACTTCTGACAATTTTGGTTAATTTTGAGCATAACTCAAACTCTCAGTTTGAGCAAACCAGTAAGACTAGCAAAAAATAATTACTTGCAAAATATATATATATATATATATATATATATATATATATATATATATTGGTAGTGACAATTCTTATGGTTACACACAAATTTTCAGAATTTTTGACACATTTACTTTGAAACAATAGGATCTAACTGCTCACCATGCGGCCATGAGGGACAGGGATGCAGTCTCACTTCTTGCTCTAAAATACAGGGCGTGGCTAAAATAAGTCTAATTTTGGACTAAAACTCTTTGTGTTTCGGTAGTGACATGAAAGTGTGGGACAGCATTTTCTGAATAAAGTTTTTTATTTAAAAATTGAACTGATGAATTTAAATCTTTCAGCTTCAAAATAAAAAAAACAAAATATAAAATATAAAAAAATGCAAGCTTTATTTCATAAGTGTAAATTTAGGAGTTAGGCTTTAGGACAGACACTTCACAATAGAAAGTACTATATAAATGATTGTGCATATATATAATGTATTACTATTTCAATTAATGCTCAGGTTTAAGAAGAACACAAACCAAGTAAATAAGACCTGGAAACATAACTGTTTATTTAATTTTTTTTTATACTCTGGAACTGCAGTTTGAACTAATTCAGTAGAATGGTCTATGAGTATGCATTATTTTCCATGTAATTACTCAATAATAAGCTCACAGTGTGTTTTTCTGAAAGTAGAAAAAAACATGTAGTGCCCTGCAGCAAAAAGAAGCTAAAGTATCAAGCTTTTTGTTTATGATGTATGATTGACGGTTCATCATTTTGCTTCAGGAAAGACTGCAGCCACTAACTGTCACTGAAGGCTCGTCTCACCTCTGATCTGATTGGTCAGCACAGAAAATTGCTCATGACGCAGGCTACTTGACCACTTCGAGGTGAAATATTTTCACCTGAGCTCCACACAAAACACGGCTGTGCAAGCTGCATAACACCTAAGGTGTGCAGCACCCAAAATAACGCTTCTCTTTCTTTTTTGATCTGGAAATACATATGCAGTGTGAAAGTACCAAAGCAATCATTACTGTCCTGTTACAATTTTAATGTCTAACTCAAATCTCGAATCTCTCCTATAAGTGAAACTCTAGTACATCTAGTGCTTTAGTACATATTCACTGATGTACTGATATAGGTACATCAGCTGGTTTAATTAGTCTGTTCTAACTGCTGAAATACACACACACACACACACAAACATTATCTAAACCTCTTATCCTCCTGGGTCGCGGGGGATGCTGGAGCCTATCACAGTGCTTATTGGGCAGAAGGCAGGAAATACCCAGGACAGGTTTGCTGAAATACATTTGTAACTATTTTATCCTTTACATAATGTTGAGTAGAGGGTTTCAGCTTTGTTCTGTCCACTATTAAGTGTTTCTTTGGGTTAGGAGGACATGGAATGATGAAAGAGCATGAACATGACCTTATAAATAGCAGTGCAAAACCCATGTGATTTCCATCTCATATCTGATAGAAGAGAGGGTGAACGAGGTTGCATAGCTGCACCGGACATTTGACAGGCCAAGAGTGGATGAGTGGATGGGCCTGTGAAGGACTTTCTCAGGCTCTGGCTGGCTGCTCTGGGAGGTCTCTCCATCTCCAGTGATGACATATGATGACTCAGAGGTTTGCAAGGGTGCTAAGAGGGCAACGGTTAGAGGGAACAGAGGGAGTTTGGGGGATATCACATACATGCGCGCACACACATATTTACAAACTGCTTGTTTTTGTTCCTTTGCAGAACATTCATGTGTCCCAAATGTACTATATATGTAATAATACACTATATGGACAAAAGTATACATATTACACCTACAGGAGCTTTTATGTCATCCCATTCTAAATCGATAGGCATTAATATGGAGTTGGGCCCCCTTTGCAGCTATAACAGCTTCCACTCTTCTGGGAAGCTTTCTACAAGATTTTGGAGTGTGTCTGTGGGAATTTTTGTCCGTTTATGCAGAAGAGCATTTATGAGACACTGATGTTGGACAAGAGGGCCTGACTCACAATCTCTGTTCTATTTTATCCCAAAGGTGTTGGGATAAATGGGGTTGAGGTCAGGGCTCTGCGCAGGCCAGTCAAGTTCTCCCACACCAAACTCACCCAGCCATGTCTTTATGGACCTTGCTTTGTGCTCTGGGGCTCAGTTGTGCTGGAACAGAAAAGGGCCTTCCCCAAACTGTTGCCACAAAGTTAGAAGCATACAATTGTCCAAAATGTCTTGGTCTGTTGAAGCATTAAGATTTCCCTTCACTGGAACTAAGGGGCCTAGGACAACCCCTCAAAAATAACCCCATAGTATTATCCCTCCTTCACCAAACTTTACAGCTGGCACAATGCAATCAGGTAGGTAACGTTCTCCTGGCATTCGCCAAACCCAGACTCATCCATCGGACTGCCATTTAGAGAAGCGTGATTCATCACTTCACAGAATACGTTTCTACCGCTCCAAAGTCTAGAAGTGACATGCTTTACACCACTCCATCTGACACTTGGCATTGTGCATTTTGATCTTAGGCTTGTGTGTAGTTGCTCGGCCATGCAAACCCATTTCGTGAAGCTCCTAACATGCAGTTGCTTTGCTGATGTTGCTTCCAGAGGCAATTTGGAACTCTTTAGTGAGTGATTCAACAGAGCATAGGCCCTGTGCACTTCAGCACTTGTCAGCTCGCTTTGTGAGTTTGAGTGGTCTACTGCTTTTGTGGTTAAGCTGTTGTTGCTCCTAGACGCTTCCATTTCACAATAATAGCATTTACATTTGACGGGGCAGATCTAGCAGAACTGACTTCTGGCAGAAGTGGTATCCTATGACAGTGCCATGTTTAAAGTCACTGAGCTCATCAGTACGACTCATTCTACTGCCAGTGTTTGTCTATCAAGACTGCAAGGCTATGTGCTTAATTTTTCAATACTTTTCAATTTTTCAATAATTTTTCAATAATTTTCCAATACTTTTGTCCATATAATGTATGTGTGAGTGCATGTGTATATCTATAGACATATTATATCTAGTAATATATTGTAGTATATATGTAATAATATGTCCCACATGTTTTATATATCTTTAAGTGTATGTAATTGTAATATGCCATGTTATACAATAATAATATGTATACCTGTGTATCTATGTGCAGTCTAAGCCTAACCTTATCCTCAGTAACCAAAATGAAAGAGTTTTACCCTAAGAAATTTAAAAAATGAGACATGTAGCTTTTGTATAAAATCAGTTTAAAATCAAAGTCAGGACCAGTTTGTTAATTTTGTAGATTATTTACTTTTCTTTGGTTTATACAAACACACACACACACACACACACACACACACACACACACACACACACTCTCTCTCTCTCTCGAGGGAGTCTACGACTCCAAATGGTGCGATACACTGGCTGATGCTCATGTGTAGCCAAAATACATTTTTTGTTGACGGAAATCTAAGGACACTGTAGGGACGTAGTCTGTATAATTTGGCAATAGCTTTCAGTACAGATCGCTCTCTGGGCTTAGGCAGATTCATGTCTAAGAACAGAACATGATATACTCAACCCTTTTACAGACACATCACACATTTCAAGAAACTTGTCCAAAATGAACCCTTCAAACTCTGAGGGCCTGTATGCGCACCCGCACTCCAAACCTCTGCATTCTTTTGTAGCAGCCGTTGCCATGTTGGGAATATGTTCCCATTTAACCTAAAATCCAATTCTTGGGATTTTTTAAAATTTTCTCTTTTCACCCACTAGCTAGGTCTTCACTAGCTCACGATGCTACTGAGCTTTTAGAGTGAAGGCTAACACATGCTTCCTCTAAAACATGTAAAACGCCTCTGCATCTTTCCAAACTGCGGTTAACGCAACGACTCAACCTACTTGGAGGAGAATGCTAACTGACAATTCTGTCATGCTAGCTAACAGATGCCTGTGTTGGCTAGCATCACACTAGGTGATATTTGTTCATTACAGTAGTATTTGGTTCTCTATTTAACACTATGGCTGATTTCATGATTAGTTTTCTGATGACTGTGACAGTGGTTGGTGACTCTGGTGGGGTATACCAGGGACCTCCTCAGACGTTCGTTGTGGCAAGGTTTGGCTGATGGAGGAGGAAAGACCAGGGTTGCTGGTGTCTAGTGTGGGGGTGAAGTTCACTCTAGCAAGCAGCCTTTAGCAGCGGACCAAGAGCAGGGCAGAAATAATCACAGTTTTAGTGGTCACCTGAGCAGAGTACCACACTTCTAGGCTAGTCCTCCTTGCATTCTGTGGGCCTTTAGCTCCAAAAGCTCCTCAACCTTCTGCTTGGCTCTCTGTAGCTCAGCCCATAAGCTCAGCTCGTCTTGCTTGTCGCCCTTACTGCTGCTTTCCAGGATATAAAAAAGGGTGAAGTAGCTAAATGTTTCTAATTCATTACACCCTTAGCATCTATGTAGGTGATTCATAGGAGTTATACTTGAACAAGACCGTTACAGTCACAGACTTTAGCATAGTAGCAGCTTACAAGTATCTGGGCTTCAGCCTGAACTGCAGTATAAAAATACTTAAAATTATTCGGTGTAAAAAAAAAACGGCAAAAAGTCTGACAGCAGGTGTGACAGACAAAACACGTTTATTAACAATAAAAGTATGTTTTCTCAATGTAACCTGCTTTTTACTGTAATTTAGCAGTTTAACTAATTTAACCAGTTACTCTGCCATACAGTATTTTACCATAATAACAACAGTAATTGCCATTAAAATAAATGCAAATGTCTGTGAAATAAAGGTGATCATTTGTTTTACAATCTGGTTCTGTAAATGAGCAATAGCAGTGTTAAAATGCAGTATAAGTATGGTTTATTTACATGCATTTAAAGGGGAATGACACTGCTTTTTCAAAATTTCTGCACAATTAAATGGTTAAGATGCAAAGAAAGTTATTCAGAATGGTTTAATATTCAATTCCGTTCTATAGAAACTTACTGATTCAAAATTGTTCGCAGTGGTGGTGATAGGAACCAGACATATGAAGAGTTTAATCCCTCTAAAAGGAAGTTATTACGTGAAATGCTTATGAATACACTGCTTGATGCCTGAGACATTGTTTTTTAATGATAGTTTTTATTGATAAATTTTAGCTTTTTGAGATAAAAATATTTTTTTTAACTCCATTCATGCAGGGGGGCACATACATGGCAACATAGTCCCCAAAGAAAACTTATTTCTTCAGATATACTGCTATTTTACCATCATTAACATTACATACAAAAACTCAGAAGACACGCGTACAAAAAACAAGGGGACATCGACTATTCAATTTTACATTACTTTGACAGTGAAAATACTTTTTTAAATAATGTGGTCAATTGTAAAATGTAAATAATATTGCTTTTAAGGTAGTTTTTAAGATTGAGTATTCAATTGATACTCATTTGGAAATAATGTAATGTTATAAACTCACATAAACAAATAATAAACTTAATGTTTATATTTGATCTAGCATTATAAGTTTGTCACTGTAATGTAAAATAAGTGTTACTTGAAAAAACGAAAAAAATAAGTGCAATAGGTCACTAGAAGATTTTGGCGAGGCTTTACTTTTTAGTGTAAAATAAGTCTAAGAACCTTCAGTTTTAAAGGGTTAATGATCTCTATCTCACGCACACACAAATACGCAGACACACACGCATGAACGTCTGGGTTATAAAAGCATTCCTAACCCTCTGCCTTGCCGTGCTGAGAGAATTGAACAGTTTCAAAGGGCTGCGCTGTTTACATGAACGCCATCCAAGTTTTCCCCCCCAAGTTATTTTCAAAGGCAAAGGCCAGAACTTTATTTAGCGCTCGACAAAGTGATTACAAGGGAAATAAATTAATGCCGTTAAAAAGTACTTATTGCAATTGGGAAGCTATGACGTGTAAACAGTGATAGAGGTACTGGAAGTGTGGTGATGAACACTACCAGCACGAAATCCCTCACCAAGACTTCATGTTCCTTCATAGTTCACAGCTGCCAGACAACAGTTTCTTTATTGTTATTGTGGAAATAGTCTCCAATTCCCAAACCACACAGGGGCAAGCTGAGTTTCCCTTAAATATTGCCGGTTTCTCAGCACTGACATGGACCTGTGGTCTGCGAAACTCCCTCTAGCCTTGCACAAGAATCTTCTCGGATCTCACAGCCTTTGTCCTTCCGCTGCTCAGGACCAGCAAACACCACAGGACGTATAGGGGCTGAGAATGAAATTGATCCTTTAATGCCTTAAAATCCCAGGCTTATTGCATTCTAAGGATTATTATTCAGTAACTATAGACACTTTAATGCAAATAGGTTGAGTTATTCTTATAGAAGTGTGTAATAGAAGGTTATAGAAGTGTGTGATAAAACTTTGGGCCTGCTGGTGGGCCCTGGCCATTTAAGGGGTTAAAGGAATAGTTTGGCAAAAAAGCTTTTTAAACAATTTAAGTAAGCTTACCTCAGATGTAGTCTATCAGCCAAGATATCTTTGGTTGCCAGTTCTTTAGCTTAGCTCCAAAGCCACAAGGCTAATTTTGCTAACAAACACTAGGTATTATCTAAAATGACACCGTTCAGCGAAACTTTTTGTAGTTCACAGTAAGTCATACTAAACCACACCGACTAGCCTGAGCAACCATAATGAAGACCTGGATGAGGTTTGATTTGGTTGAGAGAGATTTTAGATGTGTATTTACAAAAGAAAATGGTGACTGTTTACTTCTAGCATTTGTTAGCTACAGGATTAAACTAAACAAGCTTAATTTGGACAAACATCTGAAACATTCCTTTGAACGGCTGGCTTATGATTTTCTTATTAATCATAATTTTTTGTTTATTCAGTAACTCCTATGAAGCCAATATTATAGTTATATAGTTACGTCATGAGAGTGAAAATCTGAAGTGCATGCTTACATATCGTAGCTGTTTTATGTTGGACATACATAAAATGTATGTCCAAATAAGCAACTTTATAGAAGAGAGCAAAAAACATTCTACAGTATTTTTTTTTTTCGGATTTTTCCCCAAACTTTCCCCTAATTTTCTCCCCAATTTTGTCGTCTCCAATTACACCCACTAGTTAGGACTCCCCCAATCAAACCATACACCAGTGCTAGGAGGGCGAAGGCTAGCACAGGCTTCCTCCAAGAACTGTAAAGCGCAACTGCGTCTTTTCGAACTGCCGGTAACGCAACGTCATCGGACACCCGAACACGCTCTTAGGAAAGCCCTAACCACTAGATCTGTTATGTCAGCTAACAAATGCCTGCGCTGACTAGCATTGCGTTGAGTGATGGGGGAAAAAGGGACCATCCTACCCACCCAGAGACAGTGAGGCCAATTGTGCTCTCTTGGACTCCCGGCCACGGATGGCTGTAGCACCACCAGGGATCGAACTCACAGTCTCCTGATACATTCTACAGTTTTAATGTAAGTTAATCCAAAAGGGTTTTATTCCAAGAGATTTTTGAGAACTTTTGTTAGTCGATTCATCATTAAATTTGCACATAATGTAAAGAACAACTGCGATGTTCAAATGATGTAGAAAAATATATATGAGATATATGTTTTTCTTTGGACACCGATGATATGAATGTTACAGGGTTGAAGCGCTCAAAAAGCTGTATTTAGTACATTTATAATAGTGTGAGTACTGTAAATAAACAGAAAATTGCTGGAGGAGTTACTGTACAATGTAGATATAGAACTGGTCCAATACCCAGTATCAGACTAATACTAGCACAAAATACTAGATCTGATAATGGAGAAAAAGAACAAATTGGATGTGATTCTGTAACAGATCTAGCCTGAAACACTGTCTTTTCCAAGGGGCGCCTTCTCCAAGGGGGGCCAACTGAAAAAACACAAGGTGAAAAAGCATGAATTTGAACTACATAAAGTTCCACACCTAACATATTACTTAACAATGTAAACTAAAATATGAGGAAAAGTGTCCCATATTTTTTTCCCAGATATGAACATTCATTAAGCACATCTTAGTCAATGTTAGCAATTCTTCTGTCACTACAAACCACAACTACTTCTGCTCCTCCTTCTCCTCCTCCTTCTCCTACTACTACTACTAATAATAGTAGTAGTAATAGTAGTAGTATTAGTATTAATAATAATAGTAATAATAACTAGTTGTATAATACACATAGAACATATATATACTATACTGCACATGTCCATCTTAAGTGAAGTACCTCGATTATAAACAGCTCATTTAAAAGCTTAGTAGATTTTGAAGAAAAAAATAACAGATCGCTATTGGTGTTGAAAAAGGTTCTATATCGGTATCAGTACTGAGGTTTTTTCAGTTCTGGTATTAGTATTGAAAAAGAAAAAGTGATATTGTGCCATAATTACATTATAAAATATTACAAAAAATGCGCCTCTTCTTTGTTGGGGTTCATTGTGACTGTTGGGGGGTTCTAACTGTCAGTGAGCCAGTTTTGATATTTACAGGCAGAAAGTTTACCTATTAACTAGCAAATGTGGTGCTGCTGGCAGAAATAAGGTAAACTAAAAAGAATCCAGCTTTTTGCTCATTTTATGATTTCAATCCATGTAGAACTGCAGTCACTAATCCCTCCTCCATTACAATGGTGACTGAAAGCTCATCTTTTGATCTGGGTCAGCACTGAAAAAATGTTCACAATGCAGGCCATTTGACTGATTTAAGATAAACCAGGTACATAAAAAGCGAAGCACTCAGAGGACATCTCCCACTGAAAAGAATGGAAATAGCCTCACCGGTCTGCAAAAAATGTGTACAGCGTGACAACAACCCCCCACCCCCCTAAGGGTGACAGCAAATTTCAGTAATGTCTCACCCCGTCCAGCACCTGGGCTCCAGCCTGGCCTCCATACCAGCAGATAAGAGATAAAAAAGCACACTCAGATAACTTATCATCATCAGCTTCAGTCCCACAAACCTCAGTCACATCCTGCTTTTAGAACCTACCTGGACAAATAGGAATGTAATTAAGATACTACCTGAGGCAAGATCAGTAGTGGTTTAACGAAATAGTTCGGTTCTTTTATGACCTACAACATACAGGCCTAAAGTTTGGAAGCAACACTGTCTTTGTAAAAATAAAAAAGATAACAATATAATGGATATTTAATATATGAATTAAAATAGAACAAAAGAGGCAATAGCAATAGTGGTCAAGTGACTGATTCTTCATTTGTTTTGCTTCTGGTGATTCTCCTGCAGAGTTTTATTGCAGCTCTAATCAGATCCAAATGATTTTCCAGGCCAGCTGTTTGTAAATAATTAAAAACTTCTCAGTGTAAGAGACTGGTATGAACGAAGAGTGTAACAGCTCTTCCTTTAGAAAAAAAGAGCTATATTTTAGAATACTGTAAACTAGGTGTTAATAAACATGTAGCATGGTGGCGACCACTGATAAATTAACCTAAAAGTAAAATAATTTTGACATTGCGTCCATACATTTGGCCTGTAGTTTACCTCATAATAAAGGATTACAGGAAGGAAGTGCAAGACAGGCCAGTGGTGATATTTTTCTGTATGGTGCGGTCAAGATGATGGAAAGAAACTGTTGCTGTTGATGGGAATGGGAGCAGTTCTGAAGCAGTAAGCTGTGAGCGCTGGCCAGATGTGTCGTTCTCGCAGAAGCGTCTGAGTGTGGGGGAGGAGGGTACAAGAAGGGGGCAGTGACGACTGAGGAAAAGGGGTCGGGGCACAAAGGTGAAGGCCCAAGAGATCGTCCCTTTTTTCCTGCGCTTACACACTCACACACACACTTACGCATACCTCTCCAGTTCCCACTAAACTTTACATTCCAAAGCAGCCAACTCACCATCAAACTCCGTGCCAGTGAGCCCTGACTCACTACACAACCCATAAACACCACGGCCCGGTCAGAGAGCCTCACGCATTCACACGTAGCCACTAAATGAGCTGGCGAAACTTGAGTGGGCTATTTTATACATTGATCTCTCAGCAACATCCAGGAAATGGCAAAAATAGCGGCTGCTTGTTAATCAGTTTGTTAATCTGTTGAAATCACACACAGGACTGTTCATCTGGACTTTTGTTAATGTTCTGTAAAATTTACCCAACCTTGGAATAGTTACTACGAAGGAATGCATTTGCGGGCAGAGCACGGATACGTCAATTACATGGTAACCACAACACTGAGCTTCCTCCAAGAGAGGAATTACTGGCAGGCATACAGTCACAATTCCCTGTATTGGTGTTTAGTTGTATACTTTCTAATATTACTGTTTTCAAATAGATTTAAATGTAATTATTAGTGGTCATCTAAGACGTTTTCACAGTACTGTATGACATGGAAGAGTGGACGGGGTGCCTGGTCATTCTCACGCTCGACCTCCACAGCCAGACGCCTCACCCAGCCTACAGAAACAGCTAGCTCTCACTGAGCTTGAGGGTTTCCAGAGTGAGGCGGCTTCAGAGTGGCAGCTGGGGTGGGGGCAGAGACCACAGCATGATAGCAACCCCCTACACACACTGCTTCTTTACTAGCATTTTTCTGTCTGTTCTCCCTCCTCAGGCGAGACCGCTAGAATGGACCTATGGGAAAGTTCAGTCCGGACACAGTATGGGAGAGCAGCAGTGGTTGAGGGTGGGAGAGAAGTTATTCCAGAGTGAGCCATGGAATGGAAAGCCCCCGAAGGCTGCTTTTTTCACCCATACTCAATTTGATGTACACTCATTTTAGCACTGCAGGGTAGTTTTAGGCAGGCAGCACATATTACAATGTGCCGCCAGGAAGAACTTCTCTTCCGGTGTGTGTTTGTGAGTGTGTTTATTTGTTTTTATACATTTTCAGGATAAGAAATGTCCTCATTTTGTAGGAAAACCAGAAGTAAACAGGACTAGCATGCAATGTCAGGGACTAAAGAATGGTAAAGAGTAATGTGTTTTTTCACAAAAGGTATATGTTTCGTTTTTTAAAACTGAAAAAGCAAAGCTATTTCTTTCAGGTTACTGAAGGGAAAGTTAGGGTTAGATTTAAAGTTAAGCTCTCTTATTACATGTAGATACATATATTATATACACATACTAACATATTAATTGTAATACATACAACACATTGGGACATATTAATACATATAGACACATCTATAACATATATGTGACATATTATTACATGCAGGTACTTCTATTACCACCAACACGATCATGTCATTACTGAAACAGCTTTCACCAGTTCAGACATAAAATCATAATAGTTTTTATTAAAACATAAAAGGTTTACTTCCAAAGGATGGGACCTAACTGCTCACCATGTGGTTATGAGGGATGGAGATATAGTCTAAATCTAAATCTTTCAACTTCACTTTAAAAGAAATCAAAATGATATTCAAAAAACACTGAAAATACAATATCGACAAGTTAAATTTAGGCGTTAGGGTTTAGGACTGACCTCCCACTAGAAAGTACTCTGTAAATTATGATTTTATATACGTAAAAGACACAAAAAACAAAGCACAAAGTGTTTTATGTGAAGAGGACCATAATGGGAAAAAGCTTTAGGGCTTTATTGTGATTTAATCCTTAGTGATGTAACGTGTGTAATGGCTGCTGTGCACTGTTACGTGTATTTTTAATCATCAAATTAATTCAATCAACCAACCAATCAATCAGGTCGTGAGTGTCCTCTCCATCAGTGCACCGGAGACTGAGCATCGCATCCTCCTCCTGGGCTCGGTGGAACTCCTCACAGAGTCAAGTCCGGTGCTACTGTGGTTAGGGTTAGCAGCAGCCCTCCTCTTAGCAGCTTAGTGCATCGTTGATGCTGGCCAGGGTGCTGCTTGTGTGCGCTGCCCATGACCCTTGGGATCCATCCACCGGCGCTGGTACTGCGTGTTCAGCTCCTCCAGCATTGGCAGCTTCACCTACAAAAAGCCATAGTGCCCTCAACCTGGCGGTGTGTCCTCCCACCGGTGATCTGGCAACAGGCTTCGATGTGGCATGTTCAGCTTCTCTTGAGCCCACAGCTTCCCTAACAGGGAATGAAGGCTACACTGCCAGGGACCCTCTCTGCCTCGGCTCTGCCGCAAGCCTCCATAACCAGCTTCACTTGTCCTGTCTCCAAGCCCAGCGTTTCCTTCCTAAGGTTGATCATGGCCTCTGCCACCACGAGGAAGTCCATACCAAGAATGCACTCATCCTGTATAGATGTGAGCCAGAACTCGTGCACTTGGCTCAGGCCCCCCACCACGACCTGTGGCAGATCCACCAGCACCTGAAGTACTTTTCCCCCCAGTGTTAGACAAGCTGCTGGGCGTAATGCTGGGCAACGACTTGCAGCTGTACAAAGCACTGCCACCCTCTCACTGGGCTCCAATGCTGGGCCCCGCCACACTGTCTCCTTCGGCCTATTCCCCAGCCAACTTCTTGGCTGCTTGGTGGCGCTATCCCACTTCTGACACCACTGTGGTGTAAAAGAAGACATTGAAAACAAAGCACATATATATATATATATATATATATATATATATATATATATATATATATATATATATATATGCAAATGCTCTTTTATTTTGGACAGGCACTTCAACAGGCAATAAGAAATCTATCAGTCCAGCGCACATCCAAACACAAAACACAGGAGGAGTGTAACGCAGAAGGACACAACATATGAGGAGGGTAGACGCTTCTAACCACTAGTTACACTACAAAGCTCGCCCCCCTTTGGACACATTTTACTCTAAGCAACACAACTACACTAATAACAGCAATGTCAACAACAACAACAAAGAGCATCCTTCTTGTGGAGTGTAGAGTTCCCCAAGAGCCACTCTGCATGGCCACACCACCTAAGCTCCTCATAGCAGTGTGGCCTATAGCAGATGCCATAATATATTTAGTTTATTACCATCTCAGTTAATGCTTTGGGGTTTAAAAGATCATGGCATTATCGTTGTAAATATCTAAAGTCTGAATACTTCATTGTTTTTTTTTTACTGTGGAGTAAATAATTCGGTGGAATGGTCCATAGGCGACATTTTATTACTACCTATAGATACTGACATAGATAATAGATAAATGTTGTGTGTATGTGTGTGTGTGTGTGTGTGTGTGTGTGTGTGTGTGTGTGTGTGTGTGTGCTCTTAAACACAAAAGTGCTCAGACATGCTGTCTATTTCAGCGAACAGCTCTGGGAGAGAGACGACCTATCGCCCAAACAGGAAGGCCAGAGGAAAGGAGCCATTTCTCATTAGAAACATGAAAACAATGTTGATCAAAGAATGAAGAGCTGTAATTCATGGGGCCTTGGCTTGTCAGCAATGAAAATGTTTTGAAAAGGCAAAAGAAAGTGGAGAACCACCCAATTCAGGGGTAAAAACATAATGAAATATACATTTCAAAATTGTGGCACAGGCATAGGTGGGTAGTATCATGTTCACTTAGTTCAATGTACTTTGTTAGTAAATTGCAATTAAACTACTTTTATTATATTCAAGCAGGCCAATTTTATTTGTTTATGTTTAATTCCTAAATTCTTTGTTTTGTGTTTAATTGTGTTCTGATAGACCAGCTCCTGGACTGCTGTTCTGCCACTCACATCTCTCACTTTCATGCTCTAGCATTTTATTTTAGACTTAAATTATCCCAAAAAGAGCATAATAGCACCACACAATCTTCAGTTTCTGTTCCGATCCATGCTAGAAGTAATAATTCAAAAACGTATTTTATTAGAGCTGTTTTTATTTCTACACACTTAAAAAGACGGTTCTTTAAGGGTTATTTAGTAAAGGCAAAGGCTCTATTAACAACCATTTCATGCTTAAATGGTTATTTTTATGGTGAAAATGTTTTTCAGATTGATGGTGTTGCATATGGTTCTTTAAAAATGGATCTATATAGCACCAAAAAAAGGTTCTCCTATTGTTAAAAGCTTTACTTCATAACAATAGAAGAATCCGTTTTGGTGCTACATAGAACCATTTTCAAAAAAAGTTGTGTATAGAACCATATACAACACATCCTCCATCAATCTGAAGAACCATTTCACCATGCAAAGAACCATATAAGCATGGTCCTACATAGAATATAAAAATGGCTCTAAATAGAACTGTTGCTTTTATTAAAGAACCCTTAAAGAACCATCTTTTTAGGTGTGAACATAAGTCATTTTTTAAGTTATTTAAGTTTTAACTAGATTTGGTTTCAGGCTCCTGAACCCACGTCAAGACTATGTCAGCCATCGTTCATCAACATAGACATTTCTTACTGTATGAACAATAACTGTCCTACAGGCTGGTTCACCCAGACTCAGTCGAATAAAGTGACACCTTCACCGATGTTTCTTAGTGTGTTCAGGGCCACATTACCGTCCACTGTCAGCCTACATGGTAAAACACCTGTTTCAGTCATCAGTCAGACACTAAAGGCATCATTACAGTGACTCATCGTGGGTTTAGGTCATTCAGGTCTGACTTAAAATTACAATTCCCTCTTCTCACGTGGGTCGCTGTGTAACTAAAAACACAAAAGCAAAACAAATTCACGAGCTACCATCCCACACATACACCGACACACACGCGCTCGCAGTGGAGCTGACGGTAACTCTCCTGAGGCGCTTTTTTCTCCACTCATTTTCAGGCAAGCCCCGCCCCCTGCAACCGGATTGGCTGCTACTTTATTCTCACTACTGAGCGACCTTCTGTGCATTTTCAGTGTTTAAACAGGATGCTTATCAAGAGACATTATAACTTATATTTAGGACATATATTTCAGCATATAGTGGTATGCAAAAGTTTGGGAACCCCTGATCAAATGACATGCTTTGATGATTTTCTAGGCGAAAATGATTTAAAACATCTCTACACAGAGCACACTACTGCACACTTTACTACACAATAACTGTTCATTTGCTGAATTCAACATACCGGGGGAAAAATAAACATAAAATGTTCCATGTATGAAGGTTATGGCACATTTAATATGTTTTGTTTTTATACATTATGTTTTGAATTTGAGTAAGTAGCTACAAAGTGAAGATACCCACCTGCAGTACGAATTTATGGCAAGTTATGGTCAGTATAGCTGCCTGTTGGGCTTTACTTGGTGGCTTGTTCGGTAGCTACCTTCAGGTTTACATGAGGCAAAGAAAAGCAGTTATGCTAACACTAACATCAGCTAGCTGACAAGCCAACTAGTTTAAGGATTTAAAAAAGAAACTTCTCTCTATAGTGAGAGCATGAACAAGCGACAGAGATAGAAACAATGTTATCGACAGCCCTTTATCGTCTTTGTTTTTATGTTTCACTTCAGTATTTGGAAACAAAGATGACAGTATTTGCCATATATTGTTGTTTACAGTAAGTTGATGCCAGTGAAAAGGTCATATAATGTTGATCACAATGCAATTTAATATCCCTCAATTCCTCAACTGGTAGGTGGAAATTAAGAGGTGCCAACTTTGTCAAAAGCCAGTCAGATGAGAACATTTTTACCAATTAAAAAAAAAAGATTTGATTGATCTCTTATAATTTCCTTGAGTTCTTGTAAATCTGAGCTTAACAAAATAAAGTATTACTAAACACAGGAGCAAAGGGAAGGAAAGAAGCTGAAGGAGACTGACAGGACTGAAGGAGCAAGTGAAAGAGCGTTCAAATCATATTAGTGAATGAGTGTTCAAATCATATTAGTTCTGTGCTTAATTCAAATTATAAATAGACAGATCTGCTGTGTGCCAGTTTGACCAAACAGACATCTTTGATCATGTTTGGCTGTTGCTACTCTAAAAGTTCATGATGAACAGCCAATCTGCTGGGCCAAAAAAAATCCTGGGGGACCATGCCCCCAGCCTTAGCCCCCCATCAATGAACCTCTAGTGGCAGCTGATTTCAGGGTATATAGCCAAAATAGCTCAAAATGAATACTCACAGTTTGAGATCCTAGCCAATGACAGCGCAGGAGGCGTGGCTTGACGGAAAACGGGTGGGGGGGAGAACAACGACGCAGCTGCAAAGACGCTGCTGTAGTGCAGCGCGAGTCAGGACGGAGCGATGCTTCTTCAAAAGTACTAAAGGGGGACAAACCAGCTTAGTGTTAATACGACAAAGTGGCGCGTTTACAACATTGATTTTCCACATTCACAAATGAGTCTTTTGTGGTGATCTGGAGCAAAAGTTAACGCTGATGTCTGGAGCACAGATTTGGAGGATGAGTGATGTTACGGAGTCTGACTGAACTCAGCCACGGGAGATAAGTTACCCAAACAGATGACTTTCAGAGTTTAATCGTTCTGACGGCATGGCGCCTACTACCTGCACTTTTGCACGTTTCCTCCAAACGTTCCGGTCAGCCGCTGAACCATAAGAGATTTTGCGAGATTTTGAATGCGAGGTATGTAACCTATCGATGCTGCTACCAACATTACTGTATAACAACGTCTTAAGTTTCAAACGTCTTCATATTTCTGTGAAATAAACCCGTCTCCTTAACCACAGTCCCACCAGAAAGTGTTCATTTAGGTTCCTTTTATTGATGAGGCTTAAGTTGGCTTCCTATTCGCCCGCTTCTAGTTCGAATTTTGCCGTTCCACCTTAAATGGTGCAGCAGTTACACTCTGGCGCCTCATTTAAGGTGGAACGTGAAAATTCGACCAAGAAGCTGGCGAATGAGAAGCTGACTTTAGCTTCGTCTGTTATTTGAAGTCAAAGGTTTCTAGGTTCATCTGGAGGGAGAGGAGCGGGACACAGCAGTTTACACACCTACACGATGAGAAGATTAAAAATATCCGATGCTAATTTACCGCTCTGCACTTCTGGACAGTTCCTAAAGCACGAAAATAGTCACAGAAAGACTTTAAAAGGTTTTACCACACAGCAAAAACCTACATTTGTGAGTTATAGTGACCAAAACTCTCAGAAAAACGTTAGCTGGAGAGGTTAGCTAAAACCGTTAACTTACTCTGTAGCTCGTGCGAGCCGTTATGCTAGCTACTAAAACAAGATGCATTTAACCCCTAAATTGCTTTATATATCGTTCTTCACAGGTGAGGAAACCTCTAGCTAACTGTTTAAAACTGCTCGCTATGTAAAACATTTCCGTTTCCTAGCTGATGTTTTGCTGTATTAAGGGCGAGTCTAAATTTACCTTCTTATTCGAATTTTTCGTTCCACCTTAAATGATGCAGCAGTTACCTTAAATGATGCGCAAACGCCACAATGTCACTGCAGCACCATTTAAGGTGGAATGGAAATTTTGAATAAGAAGCTGGCGGATAAAAAGCCAACTTGTGGTTCATGTACTGAAGTCAGAGACTGCATAAATAGTAAATCTAAATAATGACACAGGTTATAGCCGAATGATAGACTATATGTGATTTTATAAATAGTGTAATGTTCTTTTAAATAAGGTTTGCCCATACTGACTATCTGAAAGTGACATTTTTCGTGTTTAAAGTGAGCCAAGGGATTGTTGGGGAAAATTAAACGCAAATAAATAAGGTAGATAAGTTGCAAATTGTACTTTATATGATTAAAATTTAATACAAATGTAATAAATCAGAATTTAATAATGATCTCATTGGGGGATTAAGGTAACTTTCTGGTGAGCCAATTCAAACGTCCTCATAGACCAGCTTTGGCCCACGGGCAACATTTTGAGCAGGTCTGTTCTAGTCAGTCACTCTGTATCTTATTGTCCTCACTCTTACACACATTCTTATATCTTTAGCCAAGACTGCTCTTGTTGAGAAACTGATCTGTGTTGGCGTATGGCCTAAAAGTTTTCATTATTTTAGTATCCTTAGCAAATTTTTTTTTTTTCAGGTTTGTTTACTGTATCCTTCATTAGGCACCTCACAAAACATTATGTCCATCCAAAATATCTGGCTTATGAAACTGCGTTAACATATTAATGTCTTAAGATGAACAAATGTAATCTAATTAGGCACAGATCTAATTTAATAATGATCTGACTGGATTTGTCTTTCTGATGGGGAGAAATTTAATTTACGTTCTAGAAAAATGGTTAATTTGTTGCTAATGCACAACATGAGTGTTTTTTCAGAAATTGTATGTTTTGCTTGTGAACAGATCCCCACCAAAAATCGTGATGTTTGATGCATCTCGCTGGCTCCCAAAGCTCCACTCACAGACGCCCTCTGCTGTTTGAACCAGGAAGTGCCATCAGAATGGACAGCTACCTGGAAGAGGGGATGAACTCTGTGATTGTGACCCACTACAACCATTCGGGCAAGTGGGGACGCCCCCGGAGCGGCAGCACTTGCAAGATGGCCTTGCTGCTGTTCATCTGTGTGCTGATTGTTCTGGAGAACGCTACTGTTTTGCTGGCACTACGGTGCAACAAGCGCTTTCACAGCCGCATGTACCTGCTCATTGGCAACCTAGCGCTGTCTGATTTGTTGGCCGGTGTGGCCTACATGGTCAACATCTTCACTTCGGGCCGGCGCACCTTCTTCCTGACGCCAGCGCAGTGGCTGGCTCGCGAAGGCAGCATGTTTTTGGCGCTGAGCGCCTCCACCTTCAGTCTGCTGGCAATTGGCGTGGAGCGGCATATGACTATGGTCCGTTTGCGGCCGTGTGAAGCAGCAGCGGGGGGACGTGGACGGTTGTTGGCACTGCTGGCTGCTTGCTGGGCCGTCTCGCTGCTGCTTAGCGCCCTCCCTAGCCTGGGCTGGAACTGCTTGGGCCGGCTGCACACCTGCTCCACTGTGCTGCCACTCTATGCCAAAAGCTATGTGGCCTTCTGCATCAGTGTGTTCAGCGGACTGCTCGCTGCTGTGGTGGCGCTCTATGTGCGCATCTACCGGCTTGTGACATCCAGCGGGCGGCGGGTGGGCTCACGCCCATCTGAGCGCTCTCTGGCCCTGCTGCGCACCGTGGTGATTGTATTGGGCGTGTTTGTAGCCTGCTGGGCACCGCTCTTCCTGCTGCTGTTGCTAGACGTGGGCTGTGGGCCTGAGCGCTGCCCTGTGCTCTACCAGGTGGACTGGTTCATCGCCCTGGCCGTCCTCAACTCAGCCCTCAACCCACTAATCTACACGCTGTCTAGCCGAGAGATGCGTGCCGCCTTCTTCCGCCTGCTGTGCTGCTGTTGCTGCCGGACACCACTGGATGCAGTGCCAACCACCGCCGGGCCGCCACTGCCAGGGACTGGCATGCCCACAGCTGAGAACAGCAAATCCAGTGCCGGAGGAGTGGGCAGCGGGGTAGTCAGGTCCACATTGATGAGGAGCAAAGTCCCCACCCCAGCTAACTCTCAGCACGGGGACTCCTCCACACCTGCAGTCACACACCCCTCTGGGCCAGCGGACCTGTTGTCCGCAGTGCTGGTCAAAGCAGGGGCGCTGCCTTCGCTAAGCAAGTTCTGATTTTTAACAGCAAGAGAATCTTCACATCAATGAAGCACTCTGGACCGATAAATAATAGGGGCGTAAATTTTAATCTGATTCAATTATGATTATTTTGCATCATGAAATCTCAAATTTGACCATAATTTGATTTTAATTGATTGTTTTGGTACAGTTTGATACAAAAATATTTTAAAAAATACATTTAACACAAATACATTAAATACACAAATCTGACTGTAACTACTTCTATAGTAGCAGGATATTAACAATGAAAACAACACACCAAGTTTCTTTTACCTTTGAAAATAGCCTGAGAATTTTGCTTTGGCCGAGAAATGGCTTTCTGGGTATTATCCTGACCGCTTCTATATAATCTAAAATTCCAAAATTGGTGCACTTTAAATGCTACATTCTCACTGATGCATCACAGTGTATTGATGCATTTTTAAACCCCTGATGGACGTGTATGGAAGAGATGCCTCAGTTGTTGCACTTGTAACATCAAGCCTGTGGGTGAATTCATTAAGGTGAAGCTACTGGATGAGGACTAAAACACTTTGATTTTCTACTCGTGAGGATGTAGCCACAATGTTTAAAGCACAATTTTACAGATTTTTCAAAATCTCTGCATAATTCAACCGCTGAGATAGGGCTAACAATATAACAAAATAGGGCTGTGGAACTATTAAAATAATTAATCGTGATTAACCCCTTTAGTTTGTATAGTTAATAGTGATTCATTGCATTAGTTTTATTTGCCCAAATTCCCACAGAAGAATTTTTCCATTTAAAAAGCAGTGCATTTTATTTTATTGATATGAGTGAATAAGCTCAATCAAAATAAGCTCAATCAGAATGTATTTCAAAGATTCAGCTTGAACCTTAATGTGAAAATCATGTGAATGTTGGATGATCATGAAATTAAGTAAACACAGTTTACAGTTTTCATCACAGACGTTCAGTGAGAGCAACAGTGGCTGCATGTTCCATGCACAATTGTAGGTTCTTTCTCTCATACCCATACGTTATGTCTTGTTTTCCACTTTGCTGTTGCTTTGGTTAGTTTGATTTATCCATACGTCTCCTGCAAGCACTGTCTAGCATAGTCTGCCAAAGTCATCCTCCAGTGCCACCAGTACTGATATTACTGAGACTGTGGGCCTCAGAGGTGTGTTTGGCTTGTAAATTATACTATGACTCAATATACTTAATAAATAAATTTATGGCATGATAGTAGCTGTTAATAACAAATTTTATCAATGAATCACAGTAACAGTGTGCCCTGAAGTACAAATGGTTAGAAACTTTGAACTACGAAAATGCATTAGGAACATTAATAGAAATTGATGCAGTTAATAATTTTTTTCGTTAATGCATTATTAACATGTAAACTTTGACACCACTGTGATACCACTCCCACCAGGTTTCTGTGGGGGAGCGTTTCTGACTTTGTTAAGTTTCTCTAGAACGGAGCATTTCATATCAAATCACTCTGATTAACTATGTTTACACCCTGATGTTTGAATTATGCAGAAATGTAGAAAAATGGGTGGAATCCCCCTTTAATAGGAAATACAAAGGGCTAACAAACAGTGGCTATCACCTCCCAGTACAGGAACACCTTGACAACTGTGGTCACTTACCTCTCCAGAGAATAAAATGTTTCAGAACAGACCAAAGTAAAGGGGCCAGGACCTCAATGGAGCACTCCGGACTGATGGCAGAAGCGTCTCTGTATTAACTTTCAACTGTTGCACTTAACATTAAGCCTATGGGTGAACTCATTAAGATGAAGCTGCTGATTGTGGACTGAAACACAAGGATTTGCTTCTGGTGAGGATAAAGCCACTGTGTCTAATATGAAATGCAAAGGGCTAACAGACGGAGACAGTACAAGGACATAGATGGAAGGTTAAATGTGGTACAGAATGCATTACTGTAAAATAAAAAAAGAATGTTTATATTAAATATAGTATATTGTCGCTGTTCAAAAAATGTTTTTTTTTTCATAATTTGAGCACAGCCACTGTCCTTTACATTTTATAATAATTTGATAATAGACCAACAGAAATGCTCCAAAATTGCTTGGAATTAAATCTCCTTACATTGACAAAGTTTTTGGCTTCTTCTGGAAAGTTGTAGTTTTAAAGATACTTGTTTTTTATTTATTTTTTTCTTCTGGGCAGCGATGATATGCAGAAAAGTCTACTCCAATGAATTGTGTGAGTGGAACACCATTTGTATGTTTTTAGTAATACTATATCTTGGAGGTCAGAGAGTAGAGCCACTACAGAATATGTCCACTCTGGTGTACAGTTTCTTTTGTATAACACTTATTTGTATATTTTCATACCTTAACAGTATTATGTACATTATAATCTTCTGTCTGTTCCAAATGCCTTTAACAGTATATATTGTTGTTGTTTTTTTTCTTTTCCAAATTATTCAGCTGGACAAAAACGTTATTTATAGTTTGCTCTCAGTAGCTCATATTACACCTGGTGAGGTTGAAATGAGTGATAAAGAGTGATGACTCTATTAAACTGTGGATGGTTATTGATTCGGATATGGTCTGTAAGACTGGCCGAGGTTTGTATGAGTGCAAAAAATTTGATTTGTACGCTTTTCATTTCTTTTGGTCACTGCATAGCAAACAAAAATGCTGTGCATGTATTTATAGATTATTGTGAATGTAATATACCGAACCAGATAAATCCAGCTTTTCGCTATCTGTAGTTCAGTCCTACCCCTCTGATTGTACATAAATGTTTGACAGCCAGGGGGAGCTGCTAGAACACATTAAAAGGAAGCACACTGCAGGCTGGACAAGAGCCAACATTATCCATCTCAGATACTGATTGAGGGTCGTCTCTCTATACCTTTTCCACCACATGAGCTTTAGTATTCCATACATTCATTATGAAATAGATTTAGACGTTTTAACATTTAGTCACATGAAACGGTTCTTGCCTTGGACATACGGTTTTAGGACTAACCTTTCATGTGGAGGTTACATTTTGTGGGGCGTCTTTTCTTTAAACCCTAAGAATGTTCTTCACACGGACACATCTAATTTATAGTAATGGTTCTTTGAAGAACCATCCTTAAAGGGTTTGCCAAAAGGTGTCCCTTCCATGGCTATGGGCCTTTTTGGCACTTTTATTTATTTTTTTAAGATGAATTCCATTCTCGTTTCTGCATAGTTCAATCACTAACATGCTTTGTGTGGTTTGATATGGTTCAATGTAGAGAAAATTAGTGACTCAGATTTATCTACAGTGGTGGTGATAGGAACCAAGGGTCATGAAGTCTATAGTGCAATTATAGCCATTTTATTCACAAAATGACCAGTGAACATACACATCTTTTTATATGTTTTATGATTTTATATGTACGGTTGATAATGGTAAAATAGTGGTAAATCTGAAAAAAATACTTTTATTTTAATTGTGTGTTTGCTTACGATGCCCTGAATGTATCTTTCCACAGTAAATGTTTTTAAAAAAATGCATTTTGGAAAAAAAAATCCTGTCTCTAAACTATCACAAAACAGTGTCTCAGCCAACAGGCAGCGTATTTGTAACTGTTTCATGTAACAGGTTTCTGTGAGGGAGGCTTTAGAGGCCTTCAGCACTTCAGATGTCTGGTTCTCACCACCACCAGTGTGTACACTTCTGACTTCATAAGTTTCTCTTGATTGTTGCATTTCACATCAAATCACTCTGAATGACTGTTTCCATCAAACCAAACTAATTATGCAGGAAAAAATCAACGGGCTTCCCCTTTAAGAGTGTATGTTGATGTTCACTATTATCTGTAGGTAGATTTGAGATGAATGGTAGGTCTTATGGGCTTATATAGATACAGCTGTCTCTGCTCATAATGAAACATGGATATTGCTGTTGGTCTCCTGTTCTGTGCACCGCTCTTCCTAACAGAGGGTTGATGAGTCTGACTGCCATAGTCAAGCAGTAGATCTGCTGTAAGACATTTTCTGACAATAGAGGAGCTATAATCCTAATAAATGCTGACAAAAGGCATTTTGGTATGTGAAGGATATGACATTTAAAATGTCATTTTCACCTCAGCTGCAGGCTTTCTTCTCCCCCCGGCTTTAAAAGTCGGGAGAAAGAAACAGAATACAGCGAGATTTGACTCAGTAGAAAGAGGAGTTGTCAAAGTCTAGAAATGATCTCATATAGACAAGGTTTCAGCTTAATAACAGCAGTCATTAATTTTTCATCAAATGACTCCACTATACTTAAAGACCTGCCATTATTATTAAAGGGGCCATGTATGGAAAAATCATTGAGTGCTATCCTTTGTAAAGATTTCAAAACATACGGTTCACTCCAGTCCATAGATGGAAACTAAGCTGCAAACAGCAGTCTGTTTCGAACTCATCATGGTTGTGATGTCACAGCCATGAACACATTTCCATATTAACGCGCATTCAACCTACAACAGTTCAGCCCTGCCCATTCACGTTGTGATAAGGAGTGTTGTTACTGCAGGGAGTCTGTAGCAGAGGCAACTAGAAAAGACTTCAAGTACATTTATAACTCTTAAAGGCACAGTAACTAAAACAGCCTGTTTAATTCCACAGAGGAGCTGTGTGAAAATTATTTGCTGTTGATTGTTTTTGTGCATGAAACATGATGAGTTTTTTAGATACTAAACGTAGTCTTGGACTACACGGCACTCTGAGTGGAGGTTCTCCATTGAATAGAAAATGTAGTCCAGGACTAGACTTAATCCCTGACAGAGAAACAATGCTGTCAGTAGACTTATGGTGGGAAAAAACAGAAATGTAGAGTTAGGAAGGGCGTTTATTCAAATTTGTAAGGCATTATTTGAAAAATAAATAGGATATATGTAAGACTACTAAATGAAATGTTACAGGCCACTGCACACCAGATGCCACCAGGGACAGTGATGCTTTCAGGCCCAGAGCACAAATTCGTAGTGTTACTTGAAACGTATTCAGAGAATGGGGTCAGTCTAAAATCTTTAAGACAAACAGACAAATGCTAAGCATCTGCTGCACCTCAGCTAACGTTACTGGCCTCGTTGCCTCAGACATTTCAGCTAGAAAACAGCAAGTTTGAAATGTTAGTTAGCTGATACCACACAGATTATCTAAGCCGCTCATGCTTCTGAGTTGGGGGGGTGGCTGCTGGAGCCTTTCCCAGCAGTCATTGGGCAGAAGGCATTTCTGTTGATCTGTCATCAACTGGCCTGACTGCATGTCTTTGGACTGTGGGAGGAAACCCGCGCAGAGATGAGGATAACATGCAAAATCCTCACAGAAAGGGCCCTGATCACCCAGCCAGGCCCTTCTTGCTGTAGAGGCAGCAGCACTACCCACTGCACCCTCGTGCCGTCTAGTAGCTGATACCAATGTGAAAAACTTTTCCATCAAATCAGTGAGTGTAAGATGAGCTTGATGTTTATTGGCACTTTTCTCTGACACATCCTATGTTTTATAGCTGTGCTCTATATTATCTGCTACCAAGCACCAGAGACCCTTGACCAGTGTGTGGTAGCCTTTAGCTGGCTGCAGTAGTCTTTCTACGGGTGCTTCTTTGTATTAAACACATAAGAAACTCGCACCAAAATGAAACATGCAGCCTCTTTGCTTTCCTCTAGTGGAGTTCAGACTTCTCATGGTTCTTAAATATAAGAACGAATAATGTTAGATTAAAGCTGATCTGCATATCATTTAATATTTGATGTTTTAAACATGGCTATTGAACTATTTGAAATAGAGGATGACCCCTATGATGAAAAATACTGTTGAATGAATGACATGACAACCCACAAAACACAGAAATGTAGCATAGCACGTGACATGAATTCACTAGCCAGCACTGCTAAAGGGATATGGGTAAAAGGGAGATTAATCCTTTAAATGGAGGTGTTATGCTCTTACCTCATGCAGCACGCTCCTTTAGTGAATAGCCTCAGTGCTACAATGGATCAAAGGCCCAGCCGCTGGGCTATTGTGCTCTCCTTCACGGGGGATATTCATTTGTCGGAGTGCATGTCGGATCAGAGGGGAGTGTGAGTGGCTGAATGCGGCAGTGTGGCACCTTGGCTGGCCTGGAGCTCGGAGGGACAATAGCTCCATCTGTAGCTGGAGCTCAGGCTACGGCAGTGCAACAGCAATGAATGGAGTCCTCCCATTAGCAGAGCAGGAGGCCACTTTCGAGAAGCTGACAGGGGACTCGGGGGGGTGGGGGGGTGGGGGGGGGGAGTGTGAGTGTGTTTTTATAGGTGTGTGTGTGTGTGTGTGTGAGATGAGGGGGAGGGAATCCAGGGCTGGAGTCCAGATGATCTCAATTATTCTTCTCTAGATGGAGGTTACGGTGGGCTTTCTCTGGTCTTGTGCCAGTTTTAGTGCTTTTCTCTTTGAAGGATTGCTCTGAGACCAAAAAAGAATGGATTCACTTGATGTTCACTTGTATTAAAGGTCTGTATTTATCAGGCTTTTATGAGTAAGTAGATCTAGAGGTCTAATCCACAATAAAAGTAGCTCTGCACCAAATGTACCTGATTTAAATGTGTAAGTGACAGAATACAACCTGTAGCACAGGGTAGAATGTAACATGGATACTTGATGTAGTTAAGCAGCTTAAAGTAGTATGTGCTTTTGGTCACCTTCTCGTATTCCCAATGGATCAAAGTAATCTCATCTGCAAATACTGACAGCAATTGGACAGATATTTCTTGGGATGAAGACTATGAAAGTAATTTTGTGTTCATATATAGTTTTCATTTACTGAGTTGTATGTAAGTCACAGTATTCACAGCTCTATTATTTTAATAATCCCCTGTAAACAGCTATAACACAGCACTGCTATGATAAATTTAATCAATCTCACAGTAAGAGCTAGCCAGGACACAGCACAGCCTCCGTGCAACAAGATTATAACAAAGTGTTACAACCCTCAGGCCCTTCTAGGCCTTCAGAGAAGGCCTAATGAATTCTGTGCCATTGAAAAATTAAATGACATATCTGTAATTTTTAATTCATTTTAATTTAATTTGATCATCATGCTTGTTGTTTTTAACTCCACAAGTGTCGCAGCAGTAATTCTCTTACTTTTATATGTTTTGGTTGGAAACAAAAGGGTCAAGCACCCAAAGAAATGTCATCCGATCAGGATCTGGATAGACAGTCTAGCAAGCTCTCCTAGTGGTTAACCCAAACTGAAGGTCTAATAGTCACAGTTCGCAACTACAGCTAAGCCTTCCAAAAGACAGAAAACAATATCTCCTATATAAACTCAAAATAGTTTTACAAGTTTTTTATTTACAGATTCATCAGACGCATACTACAGATTTTATGATATATATATATATATATATATATATATATATATATATAATTTTTTAGCGGGACTACCTTTTATACTGTGCTGAATGACACATCTGATCCCAGATCAGCATTCTCACTGAAGCATTTGAACAACGGGATTGAGGTAATACAAACAGAGCAGGATCTGAGCACAGATAAGCTGTGCAGGAGCAGGTCTTTATCTCAGCCAACTGTTCACAGGGGAGTGGATGTTAAGAGGTCAGAGGTCAAACATCAGGATGGACAGATGGCCTAATGGTGCGTTCGAAAGGTTCTGGTAAACTCATGAATTTCAGAATTCACCACAAGAAAATTGCACTGGAAGAGTTCACAAGGTCATAAACCCACATGGTAAACTCAGCCAAGTGCCACATTACCCGAGTTTATGAGTGCTGACCGGCATGTAATTCTCTGGTGAACTCTCCATGCAGGGTATAGAAAGGTGTTTTAGCTTTTACATCGTTTTTTTGATATCAGAAATTCTATTCGAATAAGTAAAACTGTTAAAACATGAACTTTCAGACGTAAAAACTAAATTCAGTTCTTACCAGTAGGAATGATATTGCAGCATGTAGGATTTCAGTTGAGTTCTGGTAAGAAATAATGACTTTTCCCAATTCATTTTAATCAGAGGAGCCGTCAAAATGTAGGAAGTGCTAGAAATTAGTTCTGTTCTTACATGAAACAACTGAATTTGCCCATAGAAGTTTCATTTTCACTAGTAAGAAATCAACTGGAGTATAAAACTACGATTTCAACCTGTCAAATTTGGTAAAAAATGGAATTAGCACATGTAATAAATACAAATGAACTGGAATTAGCCATTGTTATTTTTAATTCTTATTAGTGACTACTGAAATCTTTCAGGCTAAAATATCACTCCAAATAGTAAGTTTAGAATTAGATTAAAACAATCACACCTATTTGAGCTTGTTGGACATCTCAATCGAAACCAGGGGCATTAATATATATTTGGCGGCCCTTTGTGGCTCTGACAGCCTCCACTTTCCTGGAAAGGCTTTCCATAAGACTTTGGAGCGTGTCTGTGGGAATTTTTCCGCATTTAGTCCAAAAAGCATTTGTGAGGTCAGACACTGATGTTGAATGAGAAGACCTGACTCACATTCAACGTTCCAAATCATCGCGAAGGTGCTCAGCGTGGTTGAGGTCAGGGTTCTGTGCAGGCCACTGGAGTTCCTCCACACCAAACCCGACAAACCATGTCTTTATGGACCTCGCTTAGTGCACAGGGGCAGAGTCACGCAGGAACAGGAAAGGGCCTTCCCCAAACTGCTGCCACAAAGTTGGAAGCATATAATTGTCCAAAATGTCTTTGTATTCTGTAGCGTTAACATCACCCTTCACTGGAAGCAGCCCAAACACTGAACAGCCCCAGCCCATTATCCCTCCTCCACCAAACTTTACTGTTGACACTATGCATTCCTCTTTTCCTGCTATCTGCCAAAACCAGACTTGTCCATCAGATTGCCAGATAGTGAAGCATGATTCGTCATTTCAGACAAGACATTTGCACTGTTCTAGAGTCCAGTGGCAGCATGCTTTACACCACTCCAGCTGATGCTTGGCATTGTGTGTAGTGATCTTAGGCTTATGTGCAGCTGCTTGGCCACAGAAACCAATTTCGTGAAACTCCCAGTGCACAGTTTGTGTGATGATGTTGCTTCCAGAGGCAGTTTGGAGCTCTGTAGTGAGCAGTGCAATAGAGGATAGGTGCTTCAGCTTGGTGGCCCTGCTCTGTGAGTTTGAGTGGTCTAACTGCTTTGTGGCTGAGCTGTTGTTACTTCTAGACACTTCAATTTCACAATAATAGAACTTACAGTTGACCAGGGCAGATCTTGCAGGGCAGAACTTTACCAATGGGTGTGGCTTAAACACCTAAACTCAATAATTGTCCACATCCTTTTGGCCATATAGTGTAAGTCTACTACTACATCTTCATATCATGAACGATATAAATATTAGTCACAATACATTTTTACCAGTTGGCGATGACCATGCAAATAACCCGTAGCTTAGCTAAGATTTGATGGTGTGAATATTTTTCAGCATTAGGAGTTGACGAGGACGAGAATGTGCCATACTATCTCTCCAATAAGACAGAAGGCCATGCCAGCCTTGCAGCACTGTCTGCTGAACAACACAGTCTGATAGTATCTGAGAGCTCTGAGAAATGTGAGTGAACGCGTGCTTTGTCTCACGTGAGGCCTGGTGGGTCACGTGCCGGTTTTTATCTGAAGCTGAGAAATGTAGCCGAGAAATTGGACAGCGTAATTACTCCATGACAAGTAAAGAGCCTAATTACGGGACAGATTAGCATTGTATTCATTGTTCGATATCTGGTGATACGGTAGGGGGCTTTCTCTGAGTGAATGACAAGCAGGCGGCTTTAGTGTGTAATGAGACCCCCTCCCAACACATACATACCCGAACCCGACTCTTTTCAGCTGTGGCAGCTGTGGACTATCTCTGGTTACAGGCTAGCAGACACACCTGTCCAGTCAGCGCTGTTCTCATACTGTATGTGTTTCTGTGGCATGCCTGAGAGATTAGCACATCAGTCTGGGGCAAAAGGATATATGCATGTGGCACATGTGCCAATACGTGCATGTCTGTATGAGCATTTATATACTGAGATGCCAGTTTATGTACCATGACCTTGTACCTACACTAAGTAACATCCATCTATCAGCTACATCTCTTGTTTTCGTGAGTCTCACAATCACTGACTGTAGCCCATCTGTTACTGCATAATGTATTAGCACCCTTTTTCTCCATCCATCTATGGAAAGAGATCACCAATGGACCACTGCTGACCAGATATTCCTTGGGTGGTGGACCATCATCAGTACAGCAGTGACACCAATAGTAGGTTAACAGATGTTTGGCTGGTAACTGTATCAGGTACATCAGTGTAGGTCAGGCATGTCAAACTGGGGACCTTCTGGGCCAAAGCGCTGCAGAGATTAGCGTTTACCCTCATCTAGCACTCTGAATTCAGTTCATGAAGGCCTTGCTAATTAGCTGATGAGCTGAATAAGATGTATTTAATGGGCCAGTGTGCTGAAGTCTGCAGTGTACATGGCAACAGTGCCACCACCACTAGCTAATACACAAAATGTTGCATCTACACGGTTATCAGGATGATGCGGTGCATTTAATCTGCTCCCAGAATCCTATGGTCGTTTGTTACTGTTTGCATTGAGCAGCCTGACTGGGTACATTCAAATTAGCAAGTAAAGACGAAGGTCAAATAGCATTTATTTATATTGCTTTGATCATTCAATAATAATTGTGATACTAAGATAATAAATGCATAACATTAACATAAATCTGTATGCACAAGTTTGAGCACCCAGGCCAAATCACACATTTTGTTGATTTTGAAGTGAATTTTTTTTTTACATTTTTAAAATTACAATAGTAATTGTGACAGTTGAGTGCAAATTCTTTGGCCCACGTTCTGCCATTCATACAGGCGTATATGTGTGTATATGTGTGTTGTGAACAGCTGTGGGGAATGGTCAGTCCATACAGCCCACTGTCAAGTGAAAAAACTCTTGCTGAAGGACGCCTGTGTCTCTGCTTGATGGATGATGGCTGCTGCTCTGTGTTCATGCATGTGTTTTGTTTCCTTCCAATCCCTGTGATCTGGAAGTGAAAGTTTTCATTCATTTTCAGCACAAAAATGTGAGAAAAACAGGTCTGACCTACAGAACTAACGGTGTGTGGCCACAGATGGACTACAGTCAGTAACAGCACCTATACGGTAGGTGCACCCGATGTACAGTCGTATGTAAAAGTTTGAACTCCCCCAGTCAAATGACATGCTTTGTTGATTTTCTAATTGAAAATAATGTGACGCCTAGTTTCTCATAAAGCATCTTTCTCTGAATTTTAGCACCAAGGATCAGTGTTTCAGTTTTTTCTCGATTTAGTTGTAGCACATTTTATGACATCCACTGAGAAATATCTGATACACAACTGGTCAACAGAGTCTTAAAGCAAATACAGTGTATTTACAACAAGCATGTTTCCACGATTCTGACAACAAATTCTTAATTTTGTCAACAAGATTCATTGACCAGGGCAATTTTTTCCCTGTCTACTCCTGTGTGCACTCCCAGTATATATGCCCCCCTGTCCTGACGAGGTATAAAAACAAACCTGAGTGTGTGTGTGTCCCTCCAGGGTGAATCTGCTCCTGGCTCCACACAGATCGCAGGTGTCATTTTCTCACAGTGCATTCAATAAATTAGCAACAGCTGATTTATATATTTATATATTGCTGCACACACATGGCCCAAATTATGATTGACAGGCCAATACACATCTCTACCAACACACATGCATACAGAGCACACAAGGACAAACACACTCACACAGAGCACACAAGGACAAACATCACTCCATGAAAAATGTATTTAAGCAAAAAAACAAAAAAAAAACAAAAAAAAAATCAGTTCACCTGCATAAATGTTCCCATTGAAACCAGGGCTGCTCATCACTCATTCTAACACACACACACACACACACACACAGCTCCCTCAGAACGCAGTCTGGAGGTGGAGGAGTGATGTGAGTTGCTCTCTCTTCTCTCCGTCACACCAGTAATCAGTCTCTGCCGTTTCATTTGGCAGCGTAATAAAAGCAATCTCAGCCTGCTTCACTCCTGCAATAGCAAAATAATAAGGCGACACACACACACACACACACACACACACACACACACACACACACACACACAGGTGGTTAATGAAGGAGGAAGAGTAAGCGTGGGCTGTAATGGGAAGAGCATGGACATGTCCACTCTCACAATGCTGTCTATCCGCTGTCCCCTGCAGTGTGTTTAATGTGTCTGTGAACATCTGAAATATAATGAATGTGAAAAGATTGGACGTCATGAAAAGTGTGTGCATTACAAGTTGGAGCCATTCATTAATGACCCAGTCATTCTAATCAACCTCAATTCAGTGGCATAGCTGAGGAGGGGGCCTGCTAGATGCATTATGTCCCAGAGACGTGGCTATAGTAAGGTTGACAACCACCGACTAGCCAGCTGGCCTACTTTATTGTAGCCACCTTAACTAAATGGAAAAAGAGCATTTTAAACATGATTGTTGACATCACATTTATCTGCTTCATTACTAAAACTGCTGACAGAGAACAACAGTGAGTAAAGACTAATTGAGTCCTCCATTTTATGGAAATGGGTGTAAATGTCTTGGGAATGGTTGACTGGTGATTTTCAAAAATCATGAAATTCTGCAGTGGAATTCCACACATACTGAACGGTTTATTCCAGAAACTTGATTAACTAATCAGAGTTCATCTGCAGTGATTCAGCTTAGAGGGGGTGTGGCTATATCAGCACTGCACTGCCTGGCCACAACCCCCTCCATCTGCTGCAAGTTTAGCATTGCTACTTTTGATAAAGAGCTGCATTTTCTGTGACATTTTCTGTGAATTCTAGCTCATTCTTTAGCTAGATAACAAATGTAGTTAATGCCAGAATATTAGCTGGGATCATGCAACTTAAGTTGAAGTCTAACACGTCTCTAGAGTTGCATCCAGTGAGCGATACGTCATTGAAACAGTGTGTTGATGAGAGAGGTCAATGGAGAATAGCCAGACTGGTTTGAGATGACAGGAAGGCTACTGCAACTCAGATAACCACTCTGTTTTTTTGGTGGGAAGAAAGGCATCTCACAATGCACAACACATCAAACCTTGAGGTGGACGGGCTACAACAGGAGAAGACCATGTCCGGTTCCACTTCTATCACCCAAGAACAGAAAACTGAGGCTGCACAGGCTCAATAAAACTGGACAGTTGAAGAATGGAATCTCATTTTCTGCCGAGGCACACAGATGATAGGGTCAGAATTCGGTGCCAATCCACAGACTCAGCCTGCCTTGTTGTAACAGTCCAGACTGGTGGAGGTGATGTAATGGTGTGGGGAATGTTTTCTTGCCATCTTTTGGGCCCATTAATACCAATCAATCAGCACTTGTATGCCACAGCCTGTTTGAGTATTCTTGCTGACCATGTGAATCTCTTCATGGCCACAATTTACCATCTTCTAATGGCTGCTTCCAGCATGATAATGTACCATGTCACAAAGCAAACGTTGCCTTAAACTGGTTTCACGAACATGACAAAGAGTTCAGTCTTCATTGACCTTCCCAGTCACCAGATCTGAATCCAATAGAACATCTGTGGGACGTGGTAGAGAACTGCAGCATGAAAGTGCACCTGAAAAAAATGTGGCCAATATTAACATCGACCAGAATCTCAAAAGAATGTTTCCAAAAGTGATCAAACTTTTTCAGACTTCAAACTCTGCCATTGACTGCTCATACATATTACGCTGATGGAACGTCAACAATAAGGCCGTGGGACACCTCTTCGGGGTTTTGCGAATACTGTAACTGCTTACGCCAGGGACTAACACAGCTCAGCTAAGGTTCCACGGTCTGCAGATCAGTCAGATCAGTTAAGCAGGGTAATATTTTTTCAACACCAGCATGTAAACATAATTGTAGAGTTTGTTTACAACTGTGTTAGACCACCAATGGTGGCATGCAGTTGTGTAATCATCGCTGTGGTGATTGCCATGGTGATTGAAGATGCCATGATCAAAGGAAAGCTGTGGCGGTCACTTTTAAGGTGAAAGTGAAGGCACAAGGATACAAGAACTAGCCACAAATTTCTTTTGAGCTGTTAGAAATCCAGTGGTGCCTGGCCCCCAGTTGAGGGGGCCCTGCAGTTATGCCCCTGCTTCAAGCTTTATTCACTGAAGCACCTACAGTGAAGACATAATCAAAGCATACTCTCTCCAGAAATTTTATTACATAATATGTAAAAACAGATTAAATGTAGCAGCTAAAGAAACATATTTTTCATCATTTTTTGTCCTGATTACACTCATCACAATAGCCTCTCTGGAACCGATTAACATAATTCAAATACCACTTCATTACTGCTTATAAAAAACAAAACAAAAACAGATCAAATATATAGTTGTAAGCTTATGCAAGGCCATTCTAATTAACCAAAATGATTACTTTAGAACAGAAATACCCCAAGAAAACATTGAAATATACTAAATTAGCCAAGCGAGGACACTGGCTGTGGCATCTGGCTTCGTGTCTACCAGACAAAGCAATCTGAAAAGGTCCCACGTGGATCAAAGGGCACGTTGATTAGCCGTGTAATCATAAAACGGCCTGTGGAAAGCTCCTTTACAGCCACCATAAAAGTCTCCAGTTGTCCCGAGGGACATCAAGGCCATCAATGAACACAAGCACAAACTAATCAAGAGTCATTACGGCAGAGATTAATAAAAGAATGTTAGGCAACAGGTTAATGTAACGACGGTCACATAGAGCTTATTGGACAGTCAAATACTGCTGTGTGAGTCTAATCTTAACAAGAGCTGCACTGAGATGCTGTCAAACCACTCAAGTCAATTAAGCATTAAATTGGGTGCGAGTCATTTCATAAAAGTACAGCAGGCGTCCTTTTTCTTTGAACATTCCAATTCAAGATAAAAGATCAGATCAGCATTTGGTACCACCGGTACCGAGTCCTTTGTCCAGTGAATTAGCCAATAGCACCGAGGCCCGCAGTGCTCTAGCCAATCACAGGGTCTGTACCAGCACAGGGAAGAGCAAGGATAAGTGCTCAGCTCCTCGGATTGGCAGCTTATGTGTAGTGTAGTAATGGATGACTTCAGGGATGGTGCTGAACGGAGGGCTGTTCTGGCCCAGGATGTACTTGCCATCCTTCGACTGGCTGAACTTCATGTGCATGAACCCCTGGCAGCTTCTGAGGAGCAGGAGGAGAGATTTGAAGTTAACAAACAGAATTCAAGAAGATTAACCAATGTTTCCTTATTTTATGCAAATGCATGTGGATGAAAAACAAGGCTTTTAAAATAACAATTCAAAAAATCTTATTTAAAGGGATTTTATATGCAAGAATCTACTCAATGTATTGATATTTGTTGCCAAGCTTTGCAATGGTATAAATTCATGTTAAAAGAGAATCAATTTTACCACCCAAAGATGTCAGGTGGCACAACCAGATATTAAAAAATATTTTCAAGTTATTACCGCATCTGAAACATGTATAAACCAGACCTTGTACTTGGACACCCATACAAACCTTTATCACTGAACGCAATTTATTGTAACAAATATGCATTGTGACAACAACAAAAACAAACAAAATAATTATTCATGTTTTATTCAAGCTCACCAGGGGTCTTTGTGGTACCCTGCCCACTCTTGTGTCAAAATAAAAGTTCATTGTTGGTTGTGCCGCATAACATTTGAGATAAGCAGAATTCACAGACACGTTTTGCAATGAGCTGCATGCTTTTACAGCTATTTTTCAGCATGTTATGTATATTTTAAAGGTTTCAAACATAAAATCATGACAACATTTTATATTTAGAATTTTATATTACTATCATCTTTTTTATTAGTTTACGTAATCTATATATGTGGTAGGGCGGTTGCACCACTTGACTATTTTTTATGTTATGATTTGAATGGTTTCAAACATAAAATTATTAAAAGCTTATTTTATTTAGAATATTATATGATTAAATCAAATTTTTCATAGTTTAATCTATATATATGGTAGAACGGTCACACCACCTGACATTTTAGATGTCTGGAGACATAAATGCCAAAAATCAGTTTTATATTGATGCTCACAGCTAAAAAGCTAATGGCACAGGTGTTAAGATGAGACAGACACACAGAATGTCTTTTCAAAGTTGGTCCAATGCTTGAGCAGCACAGTCATAAAGCAATCCTGGTTATTTTCACCAAGGTTTTGCTGGGCAATTAAGCAGGAGCCTGTAAAAAATCCATTTACACCACTGGAAGTACCAATTACCTAAATTAGTTACCATAAATTCTTTCTGAACGAATGAAACATAACAGCTCTGAATGAACAAATGCAGAATTACAGCTTAATCTACAAATTCATGAAATGTTCTACATAATTACATGTTGTATAAACGTATTGATGTGGTCTGCGAGCTGCGCAGGAAGCTCTCCAGGAGCAGCGCTGATGACCACTGAAACTAAAAAGATCCAAGAGACACTACAGGACTCCACAGACAGCACAATGGCTAATCAGACAACAAAGGAGCATTCTAATCACTGGTATTTCAACACCATATGGACTGTGAATAAAAGGAAATTAAACAAAAGATGAAAGAACAGAACAAAGGGACTGAGTAAGAGATCTGGTGTTTGAAAGCTCAGAGAGTGAGGCTACACCTCCCCTTTAAGAGAGCCCAGTTTACACCTCTGGATTTCTAATTATAGAAACAGTGGCTGAGAGGTGAACTCTAATTGGCTGCTTACAGTCTGTCATTAAGGGACAGTATGAGGGAATCAAAACACAGCAACAAGAAGGGAAAATGCCTGTCAGAACAGACAAGCACCTATTCATAAAAACAGACATTTTTTTTTCCTACGGAAACGTAATTTTTTGATAGTCCACTTTCACGCTGTACTTTATGCTCCACTTAAGAAAATTGCTTTTCCATCTTGTGCTTTCACATGTTTAAGGTAAAAATGGAATTAAGAGAGACTTTGTGAAAGGACACAATGTTTTCCCAGTAATTCATGTGGAGTTAGCCTTCGTGTCACTGTGGTTTCAGAAGCAATTTCGTAGCGAAGCTGCCGTTGCTCTGGTTTCTTTCACAGCTCTAACATGACAGGAGAAAGAGCACATGTCCATCATTTCCATTACAAAGTCCAGACTGGTTCCTGTAAACAGACCGCTTAGAAGGCTTATGGTTTTACACTGTGTTTGGGAAGGATCTGTGATTGTTCAAAATATGCACAGGCATATTTTTAAAGTCTTCGGATTGTGGGTGATTCTGTGCGGCCTGCAGCAGGCCATTCATATTCATTAGCACAAGGGCAAGAAGGCTTGTGTGAAGTGAGGAGTGATTCACCTGCCTGATTACAGCTTTGAGAGAGAGAGAGAGAGAGACAGACAGAGAGAAAGAGACAGAGAGACAGACAGAGAGAGAGAGAGAGAGAGAGAGAGAGAGAGAGAGAGAGAGAGAGAGAGAGAGAGAGAGAGAGAGAGAGAGAGAGAGAGAGAGAGAGAGACACTAGGCTGAATGGGACACGGATCAAGACAGTAATTAGAGAGAGAGATTTGGCCAGATAAGCACCTTGACAAGGGTGGATAGATTATCTGGAGAAACACCAGCATGAAATCAACTAGGCTGATGGAAAAAAAAGGCAGAATGGAACCCTCTGGGCCTTCCACACCCTATTTCTGGGAACTAAAAAAATACATGTAATTTGTAGTTCATTCCTATGCAATGATATGCAATGGTAGATATATCTAAGCGAGCCCTCCTATCGGTTAGGACTTCAGGAGCTGAAGAGCAGTCTGAATGTGTTACATTAACAATCAGCATAATTACAAAGTGACAGGGGAATCCATCATGTTTTGATTTCCAATGATAGACGAGACCAATTTTGTGAGAAAAAAACATCACTCTAGGTCTTCTGGAAGTCCTAGATACATCACTGACTGTCAAGACGAGCAGCGGCCTGATCAGTGGGTTGTTAAAAATGGAAAACAGGCAGCAGATCTATAACAGAGCTCAACACAAAGTATCGCTGTGAAACTGCTACAAGGTAAAACATATGCTATTATGTCTGTCACAAGCTTCAAGTAACACAATGAATGTCTTTTAGAGCCCCTGCACCAAACACAAGGCCCGTGGGTCAAGTGAGGCCTATGACACAGTCCTATTCGGCCCGCAAAATTTTAATTTTCTATTCTTAGTAGCACGTTTCACCTGGATATGCACTACAGTCCCAAGCATGCACTGCAGCATGGTGTGCGTTCTGACCCCCAACAACAATCTATGGGCGGTTACACAAAAATGTATTTTTATTTAGAATTATTTTTAAACAAGTATTAAGTGCCTTTTTTTTGCTGTTGCAGTTTTGGCATATTTTTAATAAACAATGGCCTGTTTGGGTCATGGCAAAATGTTACGTAAAATAAAATAAAAAACACAGCTTTTTTAATATGGTGCTTTTAGTGGTTGAGTTTGACTCCCCTGTTTCAGAAGCTTCAAACATCTGTGTTCAACCTAAAACTGCCAAAAATGTATTTATTGTGAATGTTATTGTGAATCACAGTTAGCTCAGCACTAATAAGTTTCTAGAATCCCATAGGGGCGTTAGCATAATTTAGCATTATCGCAGAGACATCCCTGATGTTTTGACCGAGTCTTTAACAGTTATGGTCTAATTGAAGGCCTAGCGCCAATAGTCACAACTGGCCACTGAAAAAAGGATAAAAGAAAGTAGAAGTGAAACAAGAAAGAAGGCTAAAAACTCACAACAGGAAAGATGGGCAAAAGGCCTAGACCGGATGGCGGGATGAATAAACAAGCCAATATACTTGTGTTTGCAGGAGTGTAAAACAGCTTCAGTGCACTATGATGCATTAGTCTGAAGGTGGCAATTCAGCAGCATTTATTTTAGAATGTTAGAATCAATTATACTAGTACAAGAATATATAGTACAACCCCAAAAAAGCTTGATATATTGTTTTTATTGAATATATTCCACTACTGTGTAAATAGTTCTATGGATTATATTTGTGTATTTGTTTTATAATTCTAAATCATATTCAAACAAGCAATTGAATTGACTTGAACTATAGTGAAATTTAGCATTTCATGTTGCACTGAATCCTTTCCTAAAGAGTCAAATTCAAAGCTACAGAGAGCTAGGCTAAATGGGCGATATGTATATATATAATTATATATAATATATATAAAAGGCCTCTGTTCTTGGCGATATGGCAAAAATATAATCTCACAATACTTTGATACATTTTCACAGCACATAATATGAATCCGAATATTCTTTGAAAGACGGCAAAGATATATTTTGTGTTTTAGTTTGGGTTTTATTTAAAAAGCAACAGTCATTGTACCCCACCTGAGAGAGAGGGAGTATTCAGAGTGGCTGGTCTCACTATTCCTCACCAGATAACTGCACTCTTTACACAACGTCAACAAGGACTCAGCATCCGAGCGGGACAGAGCACCATGGTACCACCTGAAAATACACACAGCGTCACACACTTTAAAAAGCAAAACAAAGAGACTCTGAGCTCTGAACAAGGGAAAGATACTGGCTGCTAGCCTGTTTGTGTGCACTGGGGCTGCACAAAATGGACATGAAACGTGACTGTTCGACATCACTATGACAACATGAGAAGTGATAAATTATGATCTGACTGGATGTGCAGGATAACTAACCTCTCCTTTAAGCAAAGTTTAAATTACAGCACTCACCATTCTGCTAATTAAAACAAGATGAAATACTAATAGCTACGTCCATCAGAACTGTAAGCACATTTCTGTGCACTGTAAGGCTGAAAAACAATCAGAATTCCTTAAACAGCTTTTTCTACATAAGCTATAAAAACAAATAAACAAACATATTTTTTCTGTTCTAATTAGTGAATGAATTAATATGTTTAGTTTTATTTCCTATATTCTCGTTTTGCGTGACGTCACACTGTACAGTCGCTACCATTTTGAGGACCGAATCAGGGAGTGACTGCCCTGCGTGGTGCCTTCAATTTGCTGTGCTGTGACGAGAGACTACACAGACCACAGAATCCAGGCACTGTATAGTTTAGTGTTTTTCTCTGCTGTTCACACCTCGTTCAGCTCAAGAAGGGACTAATTAGCTAATAATATAAGGTATTTTAACCAAGGACACCACAATTATGCAGTGCAGGGGTTGCAGGACTGGAGCTGGGGAACTCTGCACCAACTGCACTAGCAAACTTACAAAATCCCATCTGTCGAAACACAAATGTAGTGTTTTGATCCAAACGACATTCAGTCGTATATTAAATGTTTATGTTTCTCCATTTAAGCGTCCTTTAAAGTAATTTTATCCATCTTTCACCTTTAGTTGTGTTCGTGCAAAGCCACAAAGTTGGACCCAAATATGGCGGCCACAACAGAAAAATCACGTGACTGAAACCCTAGGATAATCTACAAAAATAAATACATATATATTTCATTCCTTGTAAAGCTCGTTATGGTGAAGCAGGTTTGTTGTGACAGTAGACATTACTGCTTATGGATTTCACACACACAACTCACAACATTTTTACAGGCCAGTAGTCTAGGATAGATTTTTGGAGCTGTGCATATATGCATCCTGTAACTGGCTATTTAGCTGTATGATTCAGTTACTGGCTCTCCATGCAGGTGGGCACAATTCAAGCCCAGGACAGAGAAGCACTTGTTGGGCTTGTAACACTACATTCTTACCAGTCTAATTTTATCACTCTGGAGCTGTGCATGAGGCAATTTATTCTGTTTCTCATTTCAACCCTTGATGCTATATTTCTTATCATTATCACAATAATGATAAATATGTGATTTATCATGCAACCCCAGTGAACACCCTCAGTGAGAGGAAAATAATGTGTCCTCCACAGTTGACGAACTGCCCGCTACAGTGCGGACACACTCCAGCGGCCTGTCTAATAGCATAACCATACACACACACCACTCCCATAAATCATTTACACACACTCCTAAAACACAGCATGCTGGGTTTGGCTTCCCAAGAGTACTGCAGGGCACAGAACAGATGAGATCATCAAGCCATTTCCCAAAAGTCCCCCACTGCCATTTTCACCTTTCATCACTTGAGACTGTGTAGTATAGTGTTTTAGTATATACTGTTCTGAATGTGACAGCCAGGCTAAAATCTAGCACTGTAGTGTTACTCACACTTGTTTCTCCAGGGGCAGGGTGGGGTCCACACGCTCACCCAGCATGGGGTGAGGCTCGCTGGGCTTGCGGAGCTTCATGTTGCCTGTGACAAGAGGAGCTCTGGGGGAACGCAGGCGATCTGGAGGAGGAGAGGAGCGCTCCCAGTCCGCACCCTCAAACTGCACTATAGGAAACAGTAGAACATACATCATAAACTGAACAAAATTACTTTGTTTTACTGCAACTATATTAATAGTTAAAGGGCCCATATTCTAGATTTTTTGCATTTAATTTTTAAGTTTAAAATACTGTGTAGTTTTACATACCAAAAACAATCAATTTATTTTTACATGGCCATTTCCTGATCTCTCTAAATCCCTTAGAATTAAACAGGCCCAAATCTTTATATATATATATATATATATATATATATATATATATATATATATATATATATATATATATATATAAATAAATGGCCTGTTCTTATTGCCTATAGACTGTCTGCAGTAACAACACTCCTTACCACTTCAGCATAAACTGCTATAGGCTGAATGAGCTGTCACACATATGACATATGTCAGGCATGTTAAACTGGGGACCTTCCGGGCCAAAGTGTTGCGGAGATTAGCATTTACCCTCATCTAACATTCTGAATTCAGTTCATGAAGGCCTTGCTAATTAGCTGATGAGTTGAATCAGGTGTGTTTAATAAGGCAGTGTTTTGGCCCACGAGGACTGCAACCTGATAAATGTGACATATGTAAAAGACCTCTGTGCTCACTGGCTCCTCTGTATTGTGTTTTTTCCAAAAACCAGCGCTGAAATGTACAGAACAAACTAAAATTTGGATTGAAATTCTCAGGGATGTTGAAAATAAACCTCAGCCAATCGGATGTCTGGATCCTTTGGAAGCAGCACTGACATATTTGCTTCAGTCAGGAACACAACATTTGTTTTTTCTTCCTCTTCCACTTCAATAACTGCTACAGCCCATCTGCTGTAACGACACTCACTATTGCTTCACTGCTGTAAGCTGAATGAGAGATCATATCTAAAGTTGTTCATAGTTGTGAGATCAAACTGGGCTGTTTTTGCAGCTTAGTTCGCACGGATGGACCATATGGACTGGGGAGTGAACAAAACTATTTGGAACACTAACAATATTTACACAGTACTTATTAATTAAAAGCTGCGAAATATTTTCTATAATATGGGCCCTTTAAGACGTCTTGACTAAATCCATATTGTTTTTGTGGGTTTAAGCAGGAGGCATAGCAGCACAGGGAGTTTACTACAGGGACAGTGTAGAAGCATAGTGGAGAAGTGACCTGAAGCAGGGAGAAAGGGGGATTCAGGAGTCTTTAACTGCAGGAGTCATGCTGTGATTGTGACTCAGCAAGCGAGACATTTGCAGGACATAGAGAGGGGGCAGCAGGGGTCAGAGATCAGCAGGGGTCACAGGGGTCACCTTGCTCGCCCAGAGAGGGCTCCTCCTCTAGCTGGCCCACTGGAGGGGGCCAGGGCAACTCTGCCAGCTCCTTCAAATCTGACCCTGAACAGGTCACCACCCCGAAAAAGAGTACAGATGGCAGGAGGGAGAGGGAGAGAGAGAGAGAGAGAGAGAGAGAGAGAGAGGGAGAGAGAGAGAGAGAGAGAGAGAGAGAGAGAGAGAGAGAGAGAGAGACACACACACACACACACACACACATCAGAATTAAAGAGGAGAGAGATAGACAGAGGTGAATTTTAGCACTAATCGGACCTGAAAATTCGGTCCGAATCCGAAAATAGCCCAAAAACTTTCTGCCTGAGACCAACCTGTCTGGACCAAACCCTACCAGAGGGTGGGAAAAAAAAAAAAATTCTCAACCCAACCTGACCCACATCACGATCAAGTTTTGAGTCCATAACTGCCCTGAGGACAAGAAAATTATACCAGAACCTGACACAATAGTGCCAATTATCACGTATTGACAGAGATTGAACAAGCTTTTCCCACTTGCAGTGCTACAGCCTGATTCTTGTACAAAGGTTAGCAGCAATTTTCCTACGTGAATCATGTAAAGATGGACAGCAATAGCAAGAAAACCAAGGTGGCACCAAGAAGGCGAGAATGAATAGCTCCTTAAGGAGGATGAGGACATATCCGAGCAGGTGGGCAAGGAAAAATGCTAAACTTAACTTACTAACCTGGGTTATTCTTCATCATGTAATTCCTGGTCTGAAACCAAGTCCCACTCCAGCCATGGTGAGGACCCAAACGTGAAATCTAAACTCCCTGTGAGCCCGACACATATCCGGAAAAATTACTGAACCCAACCAAATCAAACATGAGCAGTCAGGTGCTGTCTGGTTCAGATATTTTAAGCACTAGGGTGAATGGAGACATAATGAGAGAGGTGGTAAAAAAGAAAAACAGAAAGCTGGTGATCCTTGGTGACAATCACCAGCATCAGCAGGTACACAAGATATAATAACGAAATCAGAAATAAAATGCAGCATGTGCACCAACTTATTACCATCTCAATCCTGCACTGCTCATTACACAGACACAGCATCAGTGCATCATTGTAATGCACACAGTCACATCTCACACTCAAACAGGATTACATGAAGAGATGGCCAAGGGGGAGGTGTGCATGTGACAGCTTTATAAGAGACCACCAGCCATGACGCCCTCATTCCTTCTTTCTAAAGGAGTGCTTGAACAGGAGAAAGGAACAGACAGCCTCATACATCTCCTGCTTGTCTGTTTAATTATTGAAGCCCTGGACCAGCAGACGCACACAGCACTTTCACTCTGGTCTGGGTGCATTATTGATGTCTGGTGTCACACAATGGCCTCATGTGGACAAGCAGAGCAGGCTGGATCAGAGAGTGACCCCGCCAATGTGCCTAACACATACACACACCTGCAGCTTCAGCGACGACAGCCTAAAACCACTAATACAACTCAAGTCAATTTTTATTTGAGCATTTAACATTAATTGTCATCTTTCTAGCGCGATCAAACATTCATTTCCATGTTCCATGTTGCTACTGCCTTTGTAAGTTTATAATGATTTAACCACAGGTCTCCAGCAAGCACTGTCCAGCGTGGTCTGATATTGCTTCAACATATTGCTTCTTACATGATAATTTAACCCATTTATAGTCATTTTTGTTTATTTATATTATGTGAAATTATCTTACTGCACTGGCAGATATGTTTATTTCCCCTAAGTGCAGTAAAATAAGTTCACCTGATATCACTTATTTGTTCACAAATAGGGTAAATACTCTTGTAATGTTATTACAATCTCATAATGAGAACTACTATTTTACACAAATGAAAGACCTTTATGTGCCAAGATATCATTTTGATCTACTACCTGTTTATTCTTAAGCTCTTTAAAAAAAAGCTCAGTATTTAGAGATGAGTGGTCTGTCTTGTAGACTCTCTGAACTGTCACTGTGCGTAAACACGGTATAAATGAGGGCAGTAGTTGTATACTGAGGTTGCTAAGCAGCCACGTTGTCCTCTTCCTGCTCCAATCCACATCAACACCTTCCAGCCTCTCCACACACACACACTCCTCACCTGCCAGCTCCTGTAACACTGACAAAGGGCAGCACATCAGCCTGAGTTAACTACTGACCTGAAACCCAGAGAGAGAGAGAGAGCGAGAGAGAGAGAGAGAGAGAGAGAGAGAGAGAGAGAGAGAGAGAGAGAGAGAGAGAGAGACAAAGAGAGACACAAAGAGAGACAGAGAGAGACACAAAGAGAGACAGAGAGAGACACAAAGAGAGACACAAAGAGAGAGAGAGAGAGAGAGAGAGAAAAAAAAATAGAGAGAGGGAAGGCAGGAGGGAGGGAAGAGAGGGGGAGAGAAAGAGAGAGATAGAGAGAGCAGGAGAGTAAGAGAGAGACACAAAGAGAGACAGAAAGAGACGGAAATGTAGAGGAAAGGAGAGAGGGAGAGAGAGAGAGAGGGGGAAGGAGGGGGAGAGGGGGAAAGAGAGAGGGGGTGAGAGAAAGAGAGAAAGAAATAGAGAGAGAGGGAAGAGAGGGGGAGAGCGAGAGAGAGAGAGAGAGGGAGGAAAAAACAGAGAAAGCGAGAGAGAGAGGAAAAAACAGAGAAAGCGAGAGAGAGAGAGAGAGAGAGAGAGAGAGAGAGAGAGAGAGAGGGAGGGAAGGAGGGAGAGAAGAGAGAGTGAGATATATATAGAGAGGGAGGGTGAGAGGGACATAGATGAAGAGACAAAGAGAAAGAGAGAGATAAATAGATATAGGTGAATATACAAATATGAGATGCACACAGATATACAGATAGACAGACAGAGATGCACACAGATATACAGATAGACAGACAGAGATGCACATAGATAGATAGATAGATAGATAGATGTGCTGTCTTTCCTCTCTCAGTCTCTAGCACAAAGACAAACTCGGAGAATAGCACTTCTGCTAATTCACATACACACTCACCCACACACAGATGCAGAGGTCGTCTCTGAGCTCCAGTAAAACACATATAGACAGATAACCTGTAGAGGTGTCACTGTGCATTACTGAACAAAGGGACAAACGTCTCTCAGCAGGAGAATCAAACAGGCTGAGCGCTATTCAGAGATGTGATGATTGGGTTAGTATAGTCATCAAAGAGACAGCACTGCTTTTTCCATTTAGTTTTTCATTCCAATATAAGAAGATAAACTGCCGTCCAGGACGATCTTCATATTGGACACAATGCATCTACTGGTAAAATGTAAATACACACCACCATAGCAATTAGCAGCTAGACTGTAGAGAAGCGCAGAGAAAACCACTGTGTAAAAGCATTTAAAAACACAGGCAAGAATTAATGCAGCCTTCACATCCTATCAGAAAAACACAGCTACAGACTTCCTGCTCTTATTCCATTACAGGCCATCTTTTTTAATCAGTTTCATCTCGACTGTTTATCCCCCGAAAAACATTTATCCTCTCCCGCTTTCTCCTCCCAAGTGAAACATTAGTCCTCCTTCACCTCCCCGTCACTCGTCTCTCTCCCCTGTGTACTCGCAAAAGATGGAAATGCACAAGACATGTCTTTTCATTACTGTCAGAGGGAGAGGGAGAGAGAGCGAGAGAGAGAGAGAGAGGGAGAGAGAGAAATAAATCAACAGTGGAGCTAGTCTACTTTCCCATGGGCTTTCTTCTAGCAGCCTGACAATCCAGCACATACTAAGATCACTTTATTTCACTCACAGCAACACACACACGCCCTTAAAAGACTTTCAGGCCAGACTACATTTTTCAGGCATGGAGAAAAAAGTGATTCAAGAGAAGTTAGGAATAGCAATTCAATATCTTTATAGTTTACAAATATATCACTGCTGTCGGAACAAATCATCGTATTTCCAAAATGATAACGTTACAGGAGAAGGAAAAAACCTTCTAAGCCAAAGGAACCAGACTTTTTTCTTTTCTTTTGCTCCGTTCATCGTGAAACTTACACATGATACAAATTTTCACATCGTGAAAAATACATGTTTTATTGATTTTCTAAGTGAAAATAAGTTACACATCCTCTACAGAGAACACGCTTCTGCACATTTTAATACACGATTACTGTTTATTTACTGAATTTAACATATTGAAAAAAAAATAATTGTCAAAATATTTTAAAACATAAAAGGTGACCCGTGCAAAAGTAATGGCACATTTTATATTTTATTTTATTCCAATACATTTTTGCACACTAAAATATGCAGATAAACGTCATTTTTAAATTAGTTTTCTGTAGAGGATGTGTTAACAATTTTTCACCCAGAAAATCAACAGAACGTCATTTGACTAGGGATGTTCAAACTTTTGCATACCACGGTACATAGCAAATGCATTTTTGATATCTCTCAAAGCTAAAACTGAAAATCAATATTGTTACGCAACTTCAAAAACAATACAGATGATATATCGTTCAGCGCTGATATATTGTGCCACTGCCCTCAGTGAAATGCATTAGGAGTGGGATATAGAATAGAGTGGGATATAGAATAGTAGAATAAAGAATATCCAGATTCAGAAGGGAAAGTGAGGACTGAGTCTGGATCTCCCACTGTCTTCTTCACACACTCTCTCTCCCTGTAATCAGCTCTGATGAGCATGTAGAAGGTGTGATGTGGAGGTGAAGAAAGAAGGGAGAGGTAGAGGAGGAGGAGGGGTGATGATGAAGAGTGAGGGTGTGTGAAGGTGGGGGGAGTTAGGAGATGAATCTGCTCCCCTCAGCACCCTGCAGTGGTTTATCACACAAAGTGTGTCAGCCCTGCAGAGAGAGAGAGAGGATGAGGGTGAGAGAGAGAGAGAGAGATGCATTGGTAGAGAAACAGAAAGACAGTACAGACACGTACAGATGCACAGAGATAGACACCCAGAAAAAGAGAGTGGCATATAGACACAAAGAGCACGAGTTTCACTCCAAAATGCTGTGTAATGTTGTACATGTGTGTGTATAGTGTGTATTTGGATATAGTGAGTTTTTGAAAAGATAATATAGAACGGAAAACATTTTTATTTCCCTAATAAAAGTGGTACAAATCATAACACTGCACCGATATTTACTGTATATGTAAAGCTCAAAGCAAACAACATGTATCCTAAAAAAATATTCAAAGTGGTCTATAACGCATTTTGGGACAAAAACCTTCAAACACATAAATGGACAGAGATAGACGATAGTGATAAAATAGTAGATAGCAGAACAAGCAACAGACAGACAGACAGATAGACAGACAGACTGCATGACGATATTGAAATCAAACTGATGTTAGCTGATAATGGTTTTTTAAAACTTTGTGTTCCGAGGCCGAATGGAATTCGCGCCCTGTTGTAGGATGTAATGCCATTGTGGGCGGAATATGCTCCACCCCCTGAGCCCGCGTGATCCCGCAGCCTCATTATGTCGAAATAATGTCTTTTATGTAACAGGGCACTTCAGTTATACTGTATATATAATAACGGTAGCAGCACTGTTTCATCATTACACCCCTATATTATTACACACAGAGATGTATGACTAATTTTAGCTGACTAATGTTTGATAACACATTTTATCATTTGGAAAAAAAAAATTTCCACCCCTAATTTCACTCAAAATCACGCATTGATAGGCATCAGACAGATGTTTAGATGTGACGGACATTAGATGAAGTATTTATTGTACTCCGGAAGAGCAGAACGCTTAGGTGATGCTGGACTGCTGTGCTAAAAAAGGCTCCATTTTATTTATTTACTGTCTGTTACCATAGAGAAATACATTTTATAAATGTTTATGTATGGGCAGATATGTACATGAAAAATATCGGAGATCGACATCGAGCCCTGATTCCCTTATCGGTGCATCCCTAACAACAGACAGACAGATAGACAGACAGACAGACAGAGAGACAGACAGAGAGAGAGACAGAGAGAGAGACAGAGAAAGAGACAGAGAAAGAGACAGACAATACGACAAAAAAAAAAAGAGACAGAAAGACAGAAACACAGAGACTGATGTCACTTTATGTCTCAACTACATACAAAGTGACACTTCAGATTATACACACAAATCTCTCTCTCTCACACACACACACACACACACACACACACACACTCACAAGTACACATGGCAAACACTCACTTCTTTGTCTCAGTTTTACACACACAAAATCTCTCTCTCCCACAGTCATAGTCATTAATTCTCCTCCATCAGTCTCTCAGTGTGTATGTGTTATGAAGGGGGGGGATTCAGGAGCATCTCTGAACCCTTCAGCTCTCCCTCTATCTCTCTCTCCCTTCCTCTATTCCTCTCTCCCTCCCTCTATCCATCACTCCAGCAGTGTCACAGCAGATATGCAGCACTGGAAGTTCTTGTCAGCATCTAAAGCAGCCTAATGCAACATGCTGAAATACATTATAGCCCTCCTCTGTAGTCAGCATTACACCAATAAAACATCAATCACTCCAAATGCTAATTTCGGTGGATTCGGAGCAGGAACACAGACAAACACAGTAAAGCCCTAAAGGGCACATGCTCTGTGCAGCCATTCAAAGCCCCGGCCCCAGTGCGAACACTTGATTAGGAGCGAGTGAGGCTGTAAATTAGCAGAAGTGCCTGTGACTCTTCTGTAAACATGAGCATCTCTCACTCACTCAATTTATCAATCTCGCTCCATCCCTACCTGCATCTCCCTGGAAATATTACGGCTTGAGTGCTTCATGGCTGCTGGAGCACTGATGAGAAGGGGCTGTGTTGGAGACAGATTTGAGAGAGAGAGAGTTCACCACAGCACTGTCTCCCTTCTGCAGAGCCACAACCACAAACTAAATGTAATATCAAAATTATTAATATTTGGTGCCTTTATTACAGCTTCCATTAATTTTGGGAGACTTACTTTCATTTTTGCAAAGAAATCTATGGGGATATTTTTCCACACCTTAAAGGCTTTCGAAGTTGCATTTTCTGCTTGTCATAATCCAAGAAAATGCCAAGCACATTCAGTGATGTTGAGATCTGGACACTGGGGTGGACAGTACATTGTACATTGCAGCTTCTTTGTTTGACTTGCAAATGTTCTTCTTTTTTCTCCATTTCCTTTTCTCAGTAAGGGCTTCTTGACAGCTACACATCCTTTTACACCCATAGTGCTGAGTTGCCTTCTCACAGCGGAAGGATGGACAGAAACACCTGTGGATTTTTCAGATCTGAAACAAGAGCGGAGCTTGATTTTCTCCTCTCTCTCAAAGATGAAAGCGTTAAGTGCTGTTTATGTGATGGGTACAGTTTTGGTGGTCTACCAGATCTTTCATGGCTGTCAGAGAGAAAATGGGACTCCCATCTTTTTCTACATTTTTAAATTACAGTTGGAAAAGCTTGTTGCTTCCCCACTTATTCTTCTTTGACTCTTCCCTCCTTATGCAAGTGGACCAGCTCAAATCTAATCTTCTTAGAAATATCTCAAAGGTAGACAGCTGAAGATATATACACTTATATAAGTTATATTCATTTGCTAATTTATTTTGCCCCCTTGCCTTAATTAATTCTACTGTCGGGCCACTATAATGCTTCCACAAACCATCCAATCAAATCAACCCAAAACATGTGTAACACAGTATTTAGCTAAAAGCTAGTGTTTTTAGCTACAGCTAGTGCCACTTCAAGAAGGTCAAGAAATACAAATGGCCTCTACAACAGAGAGCCGTTTGAGATTAACTGCAGGCTGACACATACACTCCATATACACTACCCGCGTGTAGAAGCCACAGTTTCATAGCATAATGCACTGTATCGGGAGTTCATTAGGATTCAGCCATCGTGTTTCACTGCACAGAAAGAAAACAACTGCTCCTCTTACCTGCAAAAGCCTTTGAGATGTGGTCCTTCTTCCACTCCCAGGGCTGATCGTACTCGTCCGCTGGCCTCTCGTCATCCTGCGGCAGTCTGCCCTCTCTGCCCTCTTCAGCCGGCTCTGTGGGCCCCAGGCCCTGCTCCTCATATGGAGTGTCGTACAGCTGCACCTCCCCTCTGCCCCGGCCTCCAGCTCGCCTCTGCAGCTCTGAGAGAACACATTTATCACATACAACATCACTGATGTATCATATAATGTACTGTTTTCAATCTAGTACTCAGAGTTTATGAGACAGTCCACATATTTTCTCTAGTCCAGCTTTTAACACACCTAAACCAAGCTATTAAGAACACTCTAGATCTGGTATAGGTGTACTGTAAGCTAGGTTAGGGCAAGAATATGGACTGTGTGGAGTGCCCTACTTTGAGAAATACTGATATAGAACATACTGGTACTATGGCTGCACAACATAGCGTTTGTTAAATGTTATTGTAACACTGGTTATATTCATATAAAGCTGAAATATGCAGGCTTTTTAAACACTTTTTCTTTTATTGAGACCATTTTTGTTCAGTATGTTCACAGCAATCTCAGAGGGTCGCTCTACAGATGTTTTGATTAATCAAGGCATTCATGTTGTTCAACAAATGTACATACTTTCAGTCAGAGCAATGATAGCAGTCTTTACGTCATGCCACGTTAACAGTTTTGGAGTGGGCAATAAGGATGACATTGTTATTGTGATCAATTTTGCCAAAGTATCTATAGTGATGCACCATTATTTTTTATCTACATGTCTGCCAATGCTGCTATGTAAATACTTATAAAATGTAGAAACTGGGACTAGATCCATCTGGATTAGCATTACAGAGAAATGCGTTTATTTCTGCAGTACAATGATTACAAACGCAGTGAAATGAATAAATACAGACAGTTTAGCACAGTAGCTGTGCAGCTGTTCAAGAGTTCAATAAATATGTCATCAAATACTGTTTCGAATTATCAGTCGTATCCAAACATCCGTCTGATGCCAATACTTTCTTCCTCATTAACACCCAACGTGACACTGGTTAGCTGTAACATACTGGCTCATCTGAAGAGGCAGCCGTTATTAATTATCCAACAAAAAAAAAAAAAACTACCAACATCCCTTGCCTGTCTTTGAGTAATAAAAGGTTCCTCTTCATGCCGATTCATTTCCCTAAGTTATTTTTGGGTAAAGTCTTTCAGCCCTTATTTTTCGTTCCCCGCAGTAAACCTGTTCATTAACTATTACAGATACTCGAAAATTAGTCAGAAGGTACATCCCTACACTCAGGTATATTTTGTCCCATTTAAACAAATTCAAACAAGAAAAATATTTCATATTGTTATAAATAACTAATGTGAAACTTCACGTTTTGTGGTCATCTCCACAATTTAAACCAACTTAAACAAAGTAGCCATTGTTTATCCTATTGCATCATCCTGGTAACGATATTTTGAGAAATCTATAGATTCAAATAACCTTTAAATCTTAATGTTAATGAGTTTTAGTGACAGTGCTCATCCTACATTTGTTTAAGGCCTAGAGAAAACACTGCTTTGTCTGTTCCATACTATGCAGTTCTAACTGGTGCTGTATTATGCAGTAAGTATTGGTAGAACTTCACCCCTTAAATTATTCAGTTATCACTCCAAAGACTTCTCATTTAGTAAGTACTATAAACTATTAGGTAACTACTTTGAAACTGAAGTGTAAGCGATGCAGTTATAAGACTGAGCAATTAACCGTTAATTAACCTACATATGGGCCCTTAAGGTTAAAGAGGTTAAGAAGCTAAGGCTTCCTCCTGCAGTGGCCACAGTTTCAGGGAACAGGACTGGATTCTACATTGGTGTTAAAAAAAAAAGAAAAAAAAAAAAGAAAAAAAAATACAGCATGTGTCCTCAGCTGCAGGGCAAGCAGTAGCATTTATTCATTAGAATGGATGGAGACAGGTTGCAAGGAGAAAAACAAGACATAACGTGAAATCGATATGTTTCCTGCATCGCCCAGCTGGGCTCCCTCGCCGGGCGACATTAATTATGAAAATGTGTGCTGAGGAGTGGCGGGGCACAAATTTGAAGGGGAGACAAATTGTGTTTGCACAGCTTGGCAGAGGCTCAAGATTTCATATGGAGAGGCTTAACAAAACCCTTGTGATGGAAAGATGGAGAGATGGGGAGATGGAGAGATGGAAAGAAGGAGACAGAGAGACAGACAGGGAGAGATGGGGGGAAGGAGATTGGGAGACACACAGGCTTCAACGCTGATCTTGAGTTTTAATGTCTCATCTCAAGCAGCAGCCATTTTCTTGTCATTTTCTATTTCCATTCTGCTCAACAGCTGGGAGCCAGTCATCAAAAGCAAAAAAAAAAATGCTTTTCAGCACAGGTGAGGTGTGATATGGATGCATTACACCAGTACAAAAAAACACTTCACATTTAACTGCAAGAAAATTCACAGCAAGAGAACATGAAAGCTTTTTGTTCTGACCTCTAGTTGTCTTTCTGCGGGGGCCGTTTGATACAGCAATACACTCATCACACAGATACAAAGAGATAGTCTGAGAGTAACAGAACACAACATGACTTATCACAGCACAGTGTCTCTTAGGCAATATGACAACAGTGGGCCTGCAAAAAAATGAATGTGAATTAATCGGCCTCTAAGTGTGACTAACTAACAGTAAAAATGTTTATCAATGTTCTGATTGAATAAAATAGAAAAATTGTGCTTTAAGTCTGCACATAAGCTTGAGCTACAGTAGGTAATAAAACAGTGGCTTAAAGTCAATGATATAGTACTAAATATGTATATAAAACATTAAAAGCTCTTTAGTCTGCAGCTTCATAACCATGTTAACATGCTAACTGCGTGAATTCATATCCAAGATGAGCGAATGGCATTTTTCATGTGAAAACTATGTTTACAGACTGAGGTGTGTTTTATGCTAATGAACCAGTTGTGCGCAGTTGCCTAGGTAATTATGAAACACTGCGAAAAGCGAGCTGCCAGATTTTTAATAGTTTTTTAAAGTAGCTGTTAAATACTTCTAATTAACAGAAACTGAAACGGCTTAGAACATTCCACTGACTAACCATAGTAACGTTAGCTTGTTCTGACAAATCATCTTCAGTGGGTAGTTTAGTTTGTCAGAACACCAGCATGGAGGGAAAGCTACCAATTACTCAACATTGTGCTGCATTGAAAACAATTGTTGACCATTTTTTTTTGCTAACATTATTAGGTAAAATTGTTGTTTCACACAACTTTTCCATGGACAACATGTCATTATCATGATAGATCATTTTTCTTCAATATCTCCTCAATTTTGGTCACCTGCTATCCAGGTCTCCCCTCATAACACAATGCTACCACTCTTGGAGGATGAAGACTAGTGCTTCCTCAGAGCCACACAAAAGCACCACCAGTCTTTTCAAACTGCCAGGAAAGTAACATCACTGGACAGCTCAACATGCCTGGAGGAGAACACTAACTCAGATCAGCCTATAGCGGCTGGCATCATGATAAGTGATGGCAGAAGGAAGAGGATCCTCCTGCTTAAAGTGAGGCTAATTATGCTCTCTTTGACTCCTGGCCATGGATCACTATGGTATTGCAAGAGAAACTCGCTATCGGCCGAGGGGCCAACACTTGGACAACGGTCTTGTGAGGTCAGACGTGCATTTTGTTAAACTCGTGGTGCTCACTTGTGACAAAAAAAGCCAGTGCTAAAAAAAAGCCCCTCTAAAATCTGCCCCTAAATCTGTGCTCTTTTAATGTCCGGAAAATAAACACAAGCAAAACAAGCTAGCGACTATTGTTTAGCTAGTGTTAACTGATGAAATTGTTTGTTCCTTACAAGAGGTAAGGCTGAGAGGTGACATGATGATTAATTGTTTTTGGGGGCTTTTCAGCCATGCTTACTAGTGACTAGTGCTCCCTTTTTTATAAATTTATATTATATATATAAAATTAGTGTGTTTACATGCACTCAATAATCCAATCATAATCAGATTTCTGCAGTTATCCGATTATTCAAACGGTCTGGTAAGCAGTGCACTCTCATTTCTTAGATCGCAATAAGGTCTAGAAATCTGATAAAGAGAGAAGGATTTTAGCTCAGTAATCAGATTTCTCAGTGCATGTAAATTCTTACTCTGAGATGGCAGCAAAACACTTTTGGAGCTACGCTGTAACCAAACACATTCTTGAAAAAATGAGGGGTTTAAATATTCTTCATCTTCTAGATGATGTATATTCCTATTTTTGAGTGGTGTGATGTTTTTTTTAAAAAAAAGCTGTGGCATGAAGTTTGAGTTTTACATTACGTTTACATCACATCTTATTCTGCGAGTTTATTGGCTGGTTACAAAGCAGAAATCCGATTACTGTCTGACCCGGAGTTTTCTGATTACTCAAGTGCATGTAAATGCGTTGATCAGATTACTGACAAAATCTGATTTTCTGCAGTTATCAGATTATTAAGTGTATGTAAACACACTCAATCTTTCTCCATTTTTGCCATGTTTGACTTTTTATTTTTTTTGCATAATCTGAAAACTCAAGCTACCATTTTCATTGTGTTAAATTTCATGATGAACAGACCAAGAAAAGTGGAATGAAACTACTTGGGGAAAAAAATCTTGTTACATTTACTTTTGTCATAACTTTAGAAAGTTTCTCCTCCTCCTGTAAAGTTACCACTTTGGAGATATGATGTTTTCTTCCAACAGCAACAGTATATATAAATTTCATTTTAAAATACTGTGCTCATGGTTTTACACCTCATCCTTGCTGGTGCATGCTGTCTGGTCCAACTTGTTTACAAACTTTGGACAAGCAAAATATTGTGATACACATCACATATTGAAAACTGTCCAAGTACGTTATATTCAATGTTATATTTATGCCACGTCGCCCACCCTTAGCGTCTCTGCCAACTGCATTTCTAGTTACAAGCCTGCAGTCGAAACACCTCGAGATTTGAAATTTTTGACAGAGAAGATAAATGACCATGGTGAGCGCTGGTGAGAGAGTGAAAAAAGGCCAGACGAAGAAGAAATACGAAGGCCCCGCAAACAGGGGCAAGGCAAACTTTAACCTTCAAATGTCTCTCTTGTGGTGGGCTCCCTAGCTGTCTCCATAGCGACAGCTGAGGCCCCAGGGGGACGGACCCCGAGGTGAGGGGGAGGGGGGTGGCGGCATGTTGATGTTAAGAGCCTCCGACAGGAGAGAAGGAGCTGAGAGATTCCACTCTACCTCAGCGCTGACACTTATTAGCAGATAAGGAGGACACACAGAGATGGAATCAAAGTGCAGACGTTAACTGGTGAGAAAGGGCTTTGGGTGAGAGTGACGATCCACACAACAGGGCAGGATTAGGTGTCTGCACAAAACATGCAAATATCCAGTGAATATTCAAAACTCTATTATGGGACTCTTGACAAAGCTTCTTCCACTGCATGAAACCGTCCTTTAAAGCAGGGGTGTCGAACTCAGCTAGTAAAAGGGCCATATTAAAAAATCTAATCAAATCTGTGGGCCAGAGAAAAAAAAATGTTTTCCTTTCATTTTTAATTAATCTTGTGCTGTAACCCGAACTGGCTATTGTTTATTCAAAATATGCAAAAAATTCAATAGTAAAATACAGACACTTGTAGTAGACCTTGAAATATTACATGTTAACTTGAATTACTGAAAATTGAAATGTCCCCAGGAGCTCAGTCTTTTAAACCTACCTGTTTACTTGAACTAGATACCTGGCATCCTTTCTTTGCTGCAAGTTCATTAAGACGTGGGCTCAATTTCTGAGCTGCTGAGCTGACGTTAAGTGTTTGTTAGTTGAACTGCAGCTGAAATGCATTTTGATGATATGACTGTGTGAAATTGTGCAGAATTGTGTAGAATTGAGGTGAAACTGCTGTCCCATAGACTGTTGTTGGGTTAGGACAGTAAGAGCATATATTACGTTGCAGTGCATGCTGGGGACTGTAGTGCAGCACCTTGTGAAGCAGGCTAATATTAATAGAAAATTAAAATAGTTTGGCGGGCTGGACAGGATTGTGTGGCGGGCCTGATCTGGCCCGTGGGCCTTGTGTTTGACATATGGGCTTTAAAGGGAACCCTCACTGTTAAGACATGTAAGCCTCAATACGGTTGTACACGGCCAGCACTGTTGGAATATGTTGCATAAACCAAGCAATACTTTATTTATTATTGAAAATTGACAACATTCCTCTAATTTCTGTTGCGGCATCAAATGGTCACACTCTCTCTTGTCCACTGATCAAGGAACAGCGAGCTAAACATGTAATTTAACTCAAATGCATCACTCTGCCCTCCCAACTTGAGCTAGTGAGGCATTACCAAAGAGAAAAACTTTTGGATTGTCTTATTTTCCGTAGGACTGACTGCAGTGCAACTATATATCTATATAACAATACTATTAGAGGGATTTTGCCAGTTTGTCATGCTTTATAATAAATGAAATACTTCCATTTGGACTATACATCATTTTAACAGAACTGGACAAGTAAACTATTTTTACAGCATACTTCTAACATTTAGGGTTCTCTTTAAAGTGATGGTCAATCACTGAAGAGATGCTTGGTGTGCAAAGTTTGCTTCTTTAGTTTGGAATGGAGCCACAAAGCTAATGTAGCTAAAAAGTAATAGCAGCTTAGGACAACCATTTAGCATTACAGATGCCGAAAATCACTATTTTGCTTCAAACCAAGTGGAGTTGTTGTGTAATCTCACATAGACTTTCTTCTGTAGTTTCTGGCACTGTTATCTATAAAAACGGACAAAAACATCACACAGCTAAAACAGTAGTAATCCTCTCGATGCCTAAATTTTGTCTATATCTCAGGTTTTTATTTTCTGACAAATTACTGCTTTAAATATAACAAATCAGAGAGCTAGACAGGTTCATTTCAATCGCTCAGGCTCAGTACCAGATAGCTACTTTGAAGCCATCAATAAAAGAGACTTCTTAAAGTTAAAGGTAAAAGACAACAGAATAATTGTTTTTTTTCATTATCTTTGACCCTACCAACTAGAGGTGAGCATAAATATATGACCATATTGTATTGCTATCAGGCTAATTATTGTTAATGTAATGAACCATATCCTTTTATGAGCATGTCATGGATATCATCAGTACATAAAGAATACTGAACAGCTACCTGCTTTATCAATAAGAGCGCATAATTTGGCCTGTTTAATCAGATTTAGTGCCGTACACTAAGTGAAACAATGTGTAAAATCATTGTATCCTATAATATACTATATGATATAGTTTTTAATGGCAGTTTTTAAATGTCTCACCACTGGTGACCAGAACGGACCCTGAAATGCACTCCAATCAGAAAGAAAACAATCCACTGGGACGATTTGAGTAATAAATGGAGCATATCAATTAGATTAGGGATCAAATTAACCCAGCCTGGTATTTTTAGCTAGCTTCAGACAGGAGGTCCCTGGGTATATGGCTTTTGTTTAGACATAGGAGGATGAAGAGCAATGCTGCATCTAATGCGACACTTCGACAAAGGCTTTTAACAGAGAACTTCTCTTGACTGCAGAGCAAACACCACACACACACACACACACACACACACACACACACACACACACACACACACACACTCTCTCTCTCTGAGCAAACCCCCTGGAGGCATGGCAGAACACCCAACAATGAATGAACAGATCTCCAAACAAGTGTGAAAGACTGGCTTTAAGACACTGAAGGAAGACAGTTCACTCCACACTAAAGAACATTAAAATCACATGACTTCTAAACTTGAGACTGAGCCCCCCCTAACCCCCTCAGTGAAACTGAAAAAACAAATGAACATCCTGCTGAACTCAAACCAGTTTCACTCACAAATGACAGGAAGAACAATTACAATGAATAAAGGCACCCATTCATTCATTGTAACTAGGATAAGCAGACAGAGATTATCATAATTATAATAATACGTAGCAATTATGCCTTTGCATCATAAACTCATCACATCTTGGCCTTATCACTACACGTGAGCCTTGTTTCACACATACTTCTGCATGACATGACCAGACACTGTCACTACTTGCAAGAAAGTTCCACAGTCATCCATTCTCAAAATGCATAAACAGTCAAGTCAGTTTCATTACTTTACTTGATAAGCAGTCACTTGTAAAAAAATCCAGTCGCATTTGTTTTCCAATGGCAGTTTTCTGACTTGCGACATCATTTCAAGCCTTAAGATCAACCAGAAAAATGTGTAATTTAATGCATTATAAAAAGGACAATGAATTGTATGTTTGTCATGTTTTGATGGTTTGTTAAGTTTTGTGTCACTCTCATTTGTTTTCACTGCATCTGGCTAGGAAAAGCAGGCTTGACACCTATTCTCTAGATGCTGTTCTATTCTAGGACCTGTCTAGGATGCATTGCTGCGCTGTTCAAACACTCTAACCTGTTAATATGGGTGGCGAAATGAAAAACAAGATGTTCTTCATCACTCACATGACACAGAAGTCGTATGTATGAAACAAGCCTAAAAGGAAGAGCATCCATAGTTGTAAAACAGAGTGTTCAGCTCTAATCCTGCAGAGCCTTAGTCCATCACAGTTTGCTGATTTCCATGCACAAACACACCTGTTTCAACACAGCAGTTTCCCAGTTTAGTAGGTGTATTTGAGCATGGAAATCACCAAACTGTGCTGGACTGCTGCCCTCATGACTCGGGAATTGGACACCCCTGTTTATCAACAGCGACATGTGACATGCTCCAGCAAACAGACACTGAGAGGGAATTCAAACTGCAAGGCAGTGGAAAGGAAGGCTGATGAAACACTAGACTGACCAGTGATTACTCTCTGAGCTTCATAAGGTTCCATGTAGCCATTGTTCTCTGGGGTCGAAGGAGCCTGGCGGTTTTCTGGCTGCAGATCCTGGCGAGCGTCGAAGGGGTCTGAGTAGTCTGTGTCGCCAATCGCTGGGGCTGAGGGGACCACCTAAAGTCATGCGAGACAATGGTGAGATTTCTTAGTGAGCTACAAAGGAGCAAATGCTTAAAATCTGAACAGACATTCACAGCTTGTGTTGGGAAAGAGGTAAATTCACTGATCATGCTGAGTCTTCAATGTTACCAAAACCATTTGGACCCCAGCGAAAGCCATAGTATACAGTACAGTTGAAAGCCAATCTATATTACAGTATAGATTGTATGTAGTGCTGGGGGGTATTGGGGAAGCAAGAAAATAAAAAAAAATAAATAAATAAATAAAAAAAAAAAACACACACCAGCATAAGGGGCAACCATGAATTTTTAGACCCAATTGCAATTTCATTACAGCCATATCACCAGATGGCCATGTTGGACAATTTTTATAGCCAAAGCTTTTTTTTGGTTTTTAAAGAAACAAATACATCAACAAAAAACCAAAGACAATATCGTAGTTTATTTGCTGTTTACCAGAGGCTTGCACTTCAATCTAAATTAACAAATGGCACATGCACAGCTGGGCACGCACACACACACACACACACACACACACACATAATTCAACTACAGTGTTCATATGATACGTTTACATCACAGTGTGATTTAAATACATAAACATATGAACTGCGTGTTAAGAGAAAATATCAGCCAATTGCCATTCTAGATGATTCTTGTCTGTTCATTTCTCAGATATCAGTTTGTATCTCCTTATACAACAGCTTTATTGTTTTTAGATGAGTGGCACTAGGCCTGTGGTGTTAACACAGGCTTCTTATTTGCAAAACATTTTGGAAAATAACCGTGTAAACACTAAACTATATCCGGTGTCGCTGTCATTCTAACTATACATTTTTCTCCTAGTAATTCTGAGACTGTTCCTGGCACTTAAGTAGAAGTGGGAGCAAACGCAGGGACAGCGTGTGAATTGAAACGTAATCTTTGTGGTGAAAAAAAAAAATAATCTGGTGACAGAGAATGGAACTGCAAATGTCTCACAGACTTTCCAGTCAGAGGCTGCTTAGCCTAGCCTGGTGCCTTCTTCTCTGAAGCCATCTCACCTGAGGCTGTTTTAAATGGCCTGTTTCTGTGGATTCTTCTGTGATCTGAGGATGTCCTTAAACATGCACCATAACACAGAGGTGGCTTTTTGTACAGGCATGAGATCTGCCTGCAGCAACAGCCACATTTATGGAACAATCTCTTCTGTGTTGGGTACAATAAATTCATGTAAGATATTCATGTAAAATTTATCATCCAGTATGATTAAAAGTTCAATTACATGTGGGAATACTAGTGTCGTTCAATGGTTTGTATCAAATAAATCAATAAACGAACAAAAAGTTCTTAAACCAGCAGTAAATGAGTTTTATCATCACTCAGTGGTCACAGGCCCATAAAGCATCTCTGGCTTGTAATCACGGCTTCTAACTCACTCATATTTAGCAGGCTTAAAATTCTCCACAAGAGGGTGCCACTGATGCTATGTAAGATCAGGGCTTCACATCAGTTGACATACTCACATGCCTCAATCGGAATAGACTAGTCTGATTGAGGCCGTTCAGAAGACAATTTCTATCTAACTGAACGAGGTGGGTAATCACATAAATAATCAGTTAAATAGAAGAATACTAGCCATGTAATCGGATACCCGTGTTTACATTCCCATTCAGAAAGTTTAAGTACGTTCTGCGCATGTGCCGCTGCGTCATAACAGAAGTTTATAACCTTCAACATGGCAGGAGCAGAAACTGGTCTGCAGAGGAGACGACGTTTATGCTTTAGACTTAAAAATACAACACACAATAACAAGCTGTTCAGATAAGCATATGAACAAATGAATGAAGTGGCTTTACACAAACTATAAAGCAATTTAAAAATGCCACCTGAAAACTCAGGTAACTCATTGCTGCTCATCTCATTCTGACTGGACTCGTGTGATGCTTGTTGTCACGGTAACGTCTACACAAAGTGATACTCTACATTTTGATACGGATTACTTGTAGTGTGCATGTAAACGGAGATTTTCATCAGACTGTTGAGTAGAGTGCGCATATAAACACCTCAATCTTAATCTATAATTGGAATGAATTCAGTCGGATTGGGGAAAATCTCTGCACGTTAACATGGCCAATGACACATTGTGTCCTTGTTTCTGAAGAAGGTCAAGCAACATATTCATACATTCATTGCACTCTGCTAATAAATGGCCTTTGAGAGAGTCCCCATTCTGGCTCATGGGGCAGAAGGCCTCCAGTGGAAAGTGTTGATGAGAGTGTTAGAGGAGCATTTGTCTTTCAGCACAGGCACAGAGAGTGTCCGCCGTCAGCTGGCACCCTGACAACTACAAAGGCAGCCATATGGTCTCCCAAATGAGCGCACTGAGCCACAGGTTCAATGCCAGCGCTCAGAAAGCCATCCCACAACCACAACGTGCAACAATCTTCCACTGTCATGAAATAGGAAAATGTCATTTGGTTTATTTTAAGCAAATTATTCCACTTAAAATTGAGTCAGGGATGGCCCTGTCCAGTCCTTTTCACTGGGAATTATAAGAAAAGGGTTAACAGATGTGTGAAACATTAAGCATTTATATAAACTGATGAGACCACACAGTACATTTAAGACCTAATGCACTGAAGGAGCTTTGTTAGAGCACAAATCAAATAGATGGCATCACATTTGACCGCACCACCGACCACACTTTGCCCCAAGCCAAGCTAATCAGCTCACTCATCATGGGCAGTGATTAGTGTGTGCAGTGAATCAATATGTCCATTTAAAGCACCTGCAGCCAGACCATCTCTCACAGCACAGATGTGCTAGTGTGCATGCCTATTGTGCCTGTACCTTGTGTCTGATCAGAGGAAAAACAATGGAGACCTTTTAGGCTCTTGCGAGTACTCACAATGGGACCCCTCTGCATGCTTAAGCAAACTCAATCTATTATTCATGTGCCCCAGCCCACCGTACATCAGAGGGCTCCGACACCTCTGTCTCAGTTCAAAAGGGTCAAAATCCATGCAGGGATTACAAATGGATTAGCTTACATCAAGCATTGCTGAGCATTGTAATTCAACCCTTTCGAATGTTTCTTACTTCAGTTTCAGGCAGACGAAGCCATCTAACTCACGACCTACAGACCATGTTAAAGTGTGTATGTTACAGTGGCTCATATGGGGTCGGAAATAAGACAATATGATACTGGTTTTGCAATAAAATACATCACAATATGCTTTTTGGAGCACATTGTGAATTCTTGAGAAGCACTGAACAACTGCATGTTCTGTTAAAAGATATTTAGATGCAGCATAGCTGTATAAGGATCTGGGGGAGATCACGAGTGCGAATCATGTCAAGTCCAAAAGAGTGTAACTGGTCATGTTTAAAGAGGCACTCTGGCCAAAATAAAACATGTAACCCTTGCTATATCCATTGTGAACATAACTACTCGCCTCATACAGTAATAGAAAATCACACGTGATTTTCCAGTTAAAAGACTAGAAAACTCCCTTCTGTAGTCTCTTGAAGGTGGGAGAAACCTTTGAACTGCTTTGAGGTGGATTTTTGGGGGTCGGCTGTCTGCCGCATGTTTTTCCCCCCCACTAGCTGTCTAATGCAGAAGGAAGGCAGACAGTATCTGTAGTATATATAGTAAAAAAATGGATATAGTAAGGCATAATACAAAAGAAACTGTTATAGTGTCTGTACCAGCTTACAAAATAAAATACTGTGATAATTGTGAAAATGTGATCATCTTGAAAAGTATCATTATTTTTTTCACTATATTGCCACCCCTAGCACAGTCACTGCTCATACTCTCAATTAATTTTTTTTTTATTTACAACTCTGAAAATGAAATCCATGTTTCAGTTGGTATAGTGTAGTGGGTAACACCTCTGCCTTCTATGCTGTAGACTGGGTTCAATTCCCTGCCTGGGCAAGCAACCTACACTATACCAATAAGAGTCCTTGGGCAAGACTCCTAACACTAACTTCACCTACCTACGTAAAATGATCAAACTGTAAGTCGCTCTGTACAAGAGCGTCTGCCAAATGCCATGAATGTAAACGTAAATGTAAATATTCCCAACTTACTCCACTTACTGGCTCTGTTGGGTCCTCCAAGGACACGGAGCTTAGAAGAATCTTGGTCCGGCCCAGATCTTGCGAGTCCACCTTGATGAGCCGATGTTTAGGAGACACCACTTTCACATCCAAAGCACTGTTCTTCAACATAGAGCCGATTCCCGCAAGCGGGCTCTCAGCTGACCCACTATCATTCCTGCTTTTGTTTTCATAGTCTTCATATGGGTCCTCAAAGTCCAAGCTTTTTTGCACACGGTAAGCCTTGAGTATCTCACTCTCTGTGTAGTCTGGCTTCGGTGGCTGAGGGGGCATTCGCTTGCTTCCAAAACTCAAATAGTCTTTAAGCCACTTCGCCATTGTGGCCAGACTGGAAACAAATATATACTCCAAACCAAGCACAAATCAGAAAAAATGAAAAACAGTTGTTTTAGCCGAGTCACAATCAAATGCAGACAGTCAAGTCAAAACTCGAACCTATGTAAAACAACCAGGCCTGATGGTAGTTTGAAAATGAAATTCATTTTTCAGTCCAGATGCACGGCCAGTGAAGAACGTAATCCGTGGGAAATGCTTGGCTGGGCTCACATGTGGACCATGTGCGTCTACCACTGAAGAGTCACGTCACCTATTCACCACCTACTGTAACAGTGCGAAAAAATGTATTAAGAATATAATTCATTATACATGAATATATAAAACACACTATAGTAATATTGCAGAACTTCTATAGGACCTTTATTTGAACTTTCATATGTTTTATATGTTGAAATATGAGTTCTTTTTTGTTTCAATGCATTCACCCTTGGAAAATAAGTATTGTGATATCATGTGGCGTGAAAATGTCTTGATGTTCTGTTGTATGTTAGATTTTTGTCATGTCGCCCACCCTTACTATACAGCTCTGCAGTTCTTATTACCCAGAGGAAAAACTGCCTTTTCTTAAGATTGTCTCAAAGAAATCAAGCAGATCTCAATACTATTTAGTATTAGTATTAACGACTAACAAGAAAAGAGGAGATGAACATATGCAAGTAATTCTGGTGATGAATGAGAAAAGCACAAATTCTCCTTCTACACTGACAGACCGCTGAAAGAGTTCTGTGCTATAGAATAGAGCTACATAAGAGAACGATGAGATCTTAGGCTTTTCTTATGGAGATATTATTTAGCTTTGGAGATATTATTTAGCTAAGACTAGGGTGAGATGGATGAGTCAAACACAAGAGTTCATCCATATGTGTGACAATATTTTGATCAATGTGAGAAGATCTGAGGCTTATTTCTCAGGAACCAAACTTCAGAAACAGGAAAAAATGAGAAAATGGTTTGAGTCTCACTGATCACAGACAGGACTTAACCATGTCTAGGAGAAGTCCATGAGATTACGAGGAGATCTCTTTCTGAGTATTTCTTCCCACTGTTTATTGGATAGGCTAAAAAGGGAGAAAAGTGATCAAATCCCATCTCCTCACCACAAAACTCATTACAGCTGGAGAGTGTGGAGAATCGAGATTCACTCATTTCAAAGCTTACCTGGCAAAACAGTACCTGAAACAGTAGTAACTGAAATGGGGGCGTGTAAACAGGTGAAGCCGAGCTAATAGTCAATTGTTCGTGAAGTGTGGTCTTGTTAACTGTAAGAAATGTGAGAATATCATGGTTCACTGTGTGACAATAAGTGCTTCAACTGAACCGAACCGAACTGAGAGGAAGTGTAAACAGTGTTGACTTCAATGCTAACAGAACCCAAAACCAAGCCACTCGAACCGAGAACTTCGTAACACAGTTGTTTTGCTGAGAAGTGTGGATGGACTAACCCAGTCATGACTGGACTTCACCTCCTCAGCACTTAATATCCTCAAAATCCAACCCACAGTGCACAAAACACGACTCCCTCACCGTTTTACACGCTTATCACTAAACCGTATCGGCGACAATGGCTGTGAGAGTGACAGTAAAAGCACTAAAGCCTGCAGAAACGCAGTTAGACTTTTGTTACTCACTGTTTTCAGAGCAGCTCCGCTCGACTCAGTCTACATCTACATGGCAGTGGAAGTCCAGGAGTGAGTTTTCCAGCAGAAAAACACGACAAAACGCTGTTTCGAGGACAGATAAAGAGTCCGTTCTCCGCTGCTGAGGACCAGCAATCAGCAGCGTGAGAGCTGGGGGCTTCAGCTGCTCTGGAAGAAGAGCGAGTGAAGCTTTAACGAGCGAGTGGAGAGAGGGAGCATTTAAAGGGGAGGACATCCAGCGGTGGCCTCTTTTTTATTCAGCCGGCATTTATTACCGTGATAAGAAATGAGGGGAAAATGTAATTTGGCAGCCTCTGCTGAAGCCACGCTGAGCCTGTGCCACATAAATCTGCAGCTGGCACATCAAAATATGACGTGCCAGATGTGCCAGTGATCATATAATATGAAGATGTGCTTAAGAGATACATTTGTGTTAGTGTATCTACACAGATGGTTCTTTAATATAGGGAATGGTCTTATCTGGACCATGAGTTCTATTATAGAACCATTTCATGCTTAACTGTTCTTTGCACGGTGAAATGGTTCTTTAGATTGATGGAGAATGTGCTGTATATGGTTCTATAGATCTGTATAGCACCAAAAAGGGTTCTTCTATTGTCACAAGCTTGACATTGCAATAATAGCTCTTTTTTGGTGCTATATAGAAACATATACAGCACATTCTCCATCAGTCTGAAAAACCATTTCACCATGCAAAGAATCATTTAAGCATGAAATATACAGATCTCTATACGGATCTCACGGTTCTAAGTAGAGCCATTGCCTTTACAAAAGAAACCCTGAAGAGCCATCTTTTGTATAAGTGTGTAGGGTCTTATGGGCCCGGTGCACACCCACCCCACCCCACCCCCCATCTGAAAATGACATTCAGTGCATAAAAATATCACAGTTCTCTTGTTCACTTCCTATTTTATATCTCAAACAAGATGATGCTTTTAAGACTTGCCACTAGCTTCTAACATTAGCCCCTTAAAATCTTTAAAGGGAAACTCCACTGATTTTTCAAAATTTCTGCATAATTAAATGGTTAACACGTAAACAGAGTAATTCAGATTGATTTGGTATAAAATGCTTCATTCCTGATAACCTTACCGAGTCAGAATTGTTCATAGTGGTGGTGATAGGAACCAGACGTCCAATGTGTTTAATGCCTCTAGAAGCTACACACAGAAAGTTATCACATGTAATGGTTGTGAATACCCAGCCTGATGTCTGAGACATGTTTTGTGGTAATGTTTTGGCCTAAAACATACTATGATCAATTTATTTTTAATTCATTCATAGTGGAGGAATACATGAAAGATGTTCTAAGGCAAAATAGTCCCTAAAAAAACTTTTTTTCAGCTTTACCACTATTTTACCATCATTAATATTACATACAAAAACTCAGAAGACATGTGCAGGCCCACTGGTTGTTTTGAATTGTAAATAAAATGTCAATATTTGTGTTGTAATCATTGGAACCCCTGGTTCCTATCACCACCACTGTGAAGAAATCTGAGTCAGTAAGTTTCTCTACAAATGAACTACTTCACATCAAATCACTGTAGATGGCTTTGTTTAAATCTCAACCACTGAATTATGCAGACCTTTTAAAAAAATGGTGGAATTTCCCTTTAAGCCAGTGGCAGACTAATTTTTTTCACTATGCGGTATCATTATTAGGAATTAGCTTAAAGGGATACTCTTGCCAGTACATCTCATCCTACAGCTGTACTGCTGTAGTCTCAAGAGTGAGAGTTTCTGGTTTTACAGTTAGGAAAACCCCCTTCTGATGATGTGTATTGAAGGTGGATGAAGGTTTAGAAGACTACAAGTGCTTTGGGGTAGACTTGGGTTTGGGCTGTTTGAGTCTTTTTAACTAGCTGGCTGAACTGACAACCAGTTGAGGTTAGTGCTATGTCACTAATGTTGTCCAGCACCGCAGATGTACTAACCTTATTCTAGATTAGTGGCGAGCAGTCTGGATTTGTTGATTGCTATAGGAATTCCCTGTAGTTGGATGATGTATTTGCATAATGCATGCTAGGTATTGTAATGAGAGGACACTGACGGACGGAAAACACGCTGGGGTGCAGTGCTGGACTACACAATACCTTATAACAAAGCTGAAATGCCGAAATGGCCCTTTAAATTACCACTTTGTGCTGCATTTCTGGCCCAGTTGTTCACTCATAGATCTAATACCTAAATCTATATGTCTGCCCACAGCAAATGTGGAAGTGTAAGTGATTAATATTAATTGCCCTATTAATATTAATTGTTAATTGAAGATTGAAGGTGTTTGCAACACATTTCTGTCATGTTGGCCGTGAATATCTGGTACAACACTTGTTGAATTGAGTGTTTACTTCAAGAGATACTCATTTACTCATAGATGCTTTTATGCATTTATGCCTTCTGTCCAGCGACGACACAAGAATCCAACACAGTTTCAGACATGAGGATGGTATTAGAAGGAATTTTCTGTGAAAGCTACCAAATAAAGTGCTTTAACATGTGTACACATTTTTAAAAAGGTTATTACATACAGAAATAGATTATTAATCAACATGTGGGCTCATGAGTACATTTAAAAACTCGTCATGACAGAGACGACCATTTTTTTGTTTTCACTGAATAATTCTTGATTGGCTGATGTTACTTGAAAGTCAACTGAAGTCACTGAAGTGCCTGATAATACAGACTGTTAAGGGGCTGTAAACACCATTTTTACGAGAGCCATGATCTCACTTTTTCTCCACAGGCAGATGGAGGGAGGAAGATGAGGTCATAGCAGAGGCCCCCCCCCTCCATCACCACATCATGCCCTCACTTCTCTAAATTACCCCTTACAGACGGGGACGTGTGAGCCGGGAAGAAGGAGCCTCGAGGGACAAAGGAGAGAGCAGGAGAGGCAAGAATGGAGAGGCAAATTACCCTCTTGTAGATGAGAAAAGCAATGCAATCAGCAGGCGCACTGACGCTCTACAGGAGGTTTAGTCCAGTCATCTTTTGTCCTCAAGCAGCCCAGGCAGTGCAATCAAGCTTGATTATGTTTCACTCATTTGTTTTTTTATTTATACATGTAGCATTGACCAACAGACTATTCTTTAATAGCTAAAACTGCAAGCATTCTAACAAGTGCACTCTAAAAACGGTTCTTCAAGGGTTCTATAGTAAAGACAATGATTCTATATAGAACCATGAACACTTTCATGCTAAAATGATTCTTTGCATGGTGACATCCTTCTTTAGATTGATGGAGAAATGTGTTGTATATGTTTCTATATAGAACCTTTTTGAAAATGGTTCTATAAAGCACTAAAAAGGGTTTTTTCTATTGTTACATGCTTGATATGGTAGCAGCAGAACCCTTATAGTTCCTCATATGCTATATAGACTTATTTTCAAAAAGGTTCTATATAGAACCATATACAACACATTTTTCATCAATCTGTGCTATATACACCATATTTTTTTAAAAAAAAGTTCCACGTACACTCTTAAAAAAGATGGCTCTTAAAGGGTCTTTTAGTAAAGAAAATGGTTCTGTATAGAACCATAACACTCAAAGAACACTGCATGATTAAAATGTTCTTTGTATCGTGAAAGTGTTCTTCAGATTGATGGAGAATCTGTTGTGTATGGTTATTCCATTGTTACCATGTCAAGCTTGTAACTCCATTAATCTGAAGACCCCTTTCATGATGCAAAGAACCCTTTAATCATGCAAGGTGTTCTTTGAGTGTTCACGGTTATACATAGAACCATTTATCTTTACTAAAGAAGCCTTAAAGAACCATCTTTTTTAAGTGTGTAGAATCATGAACAACACATTCTCCATCAATCTGAAGAACCATTTCACCATGCAAAGAATCATTTAAGCATGAAATGGTTCTATAAAGAACGTATGGTTCTAAATAAAGCCATTGCCTTTACTAAAGAATCCTTCTTTGAGCTCAGGGACCATATTTATCAAGTATAAATATGGACAGGATAAGTAAGCACAGGCCTACTGACTGTGGCTACTACCTGTCCAGGATCTCTCTGGATTGCCTGGGTATTTGGTTGCCTGTCCAGGAAAACATTGATTCCATTCCTGGACACAAAATGTCCAGGAATCCTTTATTTTTTTCATTTGTTAGTATATGGTTTGGTCAGTTGTTCAGCTTTCCCTCAACATAGTGACAACTCTTTCTGAAAGGTGTTGCTGGCATGTTTCTTTGTAGACTGGATCATGAACGTCCAGAAATTTCACAGTTCTGGGGTGGCAGCCCTAGTTCTAGCACAATGTGCTCATAGCATTTAGAATGTAAAATGCAGAACTAAAAACAGATCAGCACTGTTTTCGCCCGGTTCTGTTTAGAATAGGCATTTCAGAATGTGATGTCTAATAAACAATGGATCTGATTATTTTCATTGTTCAGGGCCTTATGTAAGCCCAACTTTTACTCAACATCACTAAATGTTACACGTGCCCCCCTTAGTGGTCATCTACGTGAATTACACAATACACCTCACAAAATACCTCCAAAGCTCATCGGTAACTCCACGTGTTTCCTGAAAACACAATGCGGATTACATGACGTTCAGCGTTCCTTCACTGTGCCATGGCACTAAGGTGGTCTACCAAGATGACTTAATTAATTTTAAAGAGAAGCAGACCATGTACAAGTAAAAGTGAAATTGTATGGGCAACTTTTGGGGCTCTCTTCGTCACATAATTCAGCATTTCCGGTAGAAAATAACAGCTGCGTCTCAAACTGCACACTACTGCACTAAATAGTGTGTCAAAAACTTTACGCCACCCCTAGCAGCGCATTCATTAGAGTAGTATGTATAGTGTAGCAGCCTGTGGTTTAAGACGCAGCCGAAGACTGTAGAAATCCACCTCCAGTGGTTAAAGCCCGCCCCCTGAGAGGGCACTGATTGGGTCTGGATTTGTAGCTTTGCGCTGATTGGCTGCGAGTATTTCTTAGAGTTTGGTGTAAAATATCACCAGAATAGCGTTTTTTGACAGCTAATAATCTTTAGAATTTAATGTTAGTAAACAGTCTCACTTTTGTTTCTAAAAAAAAAACAGTATGTAATGTGAATTTATAGGTTGCGAGACGAGAGCTGAAGCAAATATACAGTGATGAAAATATAACGTAGAGAACAACGTAAGACTCGTGTGCCAATCAGAAATGGTCCGGAGCTGTTTCTCGCAGCTGATTGGTCGGTTTTCGAGCGAAGTCAGCGAAGTCCAACAGGCGTGTGGACTGTGCACCCAACGTCATTTGGGACAGGGCATCCCTACACAGGGCAACACGACGGGTCCAGAGGCCAGTGGACCTCATCCTGATGCGATTAACGTGAGTGTAATTGCCTGCTGGTTTTCTGTTGTGTTGTAGTTTCTGATTTTCTGTTTACTGATGTGTAATATGTGCCTCTCACATGTGTGAAAGTTTGGTTACTCCTCATGTGGTAGATCTCCCAGTGTATAGCTGTGTTAGTCTATGAAATCCCACTTTTCCCAATAACACTGAAGAAAATAAGGTGCTTGTGTTCATCTTTTTGCGGCTGAAGAGTTGAAATCATTGATAAAACTCATAATTAACATAATTGTGCAGTGAAAATACTTTTGCAAATACAGGCCTTCATTGAGAAGGTGTGACTTGAGTTTTTGGTTGTCTTTGTTTTAGCTTCTACACATTGTAGCACACAATGAAGACCTTAAAAGCAAAGTTCAAGAAGACTGAGGTAAGGCCATACTGAATGAGTGAATGGAGTTTTTACTGTAGCTTTACATCCAGTTAATTTGGTTCTATAGAACTAAATTGGGCTTATCGGTCATCAGCAGGACCTTTAATCAGTGAAGTGTTCTTTATCACCAAGTGTACCCAAACACAGACAGCGAGTTTGTATGGGTGAGCACATGCCCAGGCTCCATGCTCATTATGAGTCTCATTTACCAATATGGGACCAGACCGGCCTACAGACGGCCTCAGTGGTAATCTGAGATCTTGACCAGTGTTCAATTATTCAAAAACATGCACACACACACACACACACACACACACACACACACAGACATGCACACTCACACACATAGTGGTGGGTATATTATTCCACACTATCAGTACACCATGAAAACAATTAATATGCTATTATATTAATTTATTCTAAAGAGCTGTCCCAACTGTCTGTTCTTTATTCTCTTAGTCTATACAGTCTGATGTTTGGTAGATCTTTCAATTCATCTTGAGCTCCATAAACTACAGTTTGAGGTGAGACTGAGGTGCTGGATGGTTAGATGACCCTCCATAGGGGAGAGAATGTGAGATGATTGCTTTGGCCTTTCTTTTCATCCTTTCATTCACCAAAGCTACAGTCCCTGACTGAGTCAGATTTCTCCAGTTCTTTTGCAATGGACAGGTAATACTGTACACCAATGGAGCAATGACAGATTTCCCTGACAATCTGTTAGCAAGACTTCTATTGCCTAGACCCATCAGTCTGGTTTCTACATCATTAACACCTTATAATCGTGGATCTGTGAGAGCAAGCTGTGATAGAGAAGATCATAAGGACTTTATGGATCAGTGGTTGTTATTGGTTTGAGCAGAGGCAGCTTTATGGTCTATGCAGACAATTACTTTTATGTATCTCAAGAGCTTTGACACCTACTCCATAATGGACAATATAAAGGCCAGTGGCTTCAGACATCACAGCTGTAGTATTTGACCAGAGGCATCTTCACAGTGGGGCATTAGCCAGAGGCTTTTGACTGTGCATACTGCTTCAATATTGCTGGACTAGCCTTATGGAACAGATAGAATCTGCAATTAGACCGAAGTGAATATGTTGATGCATCTGAGTTCTCAAGGGCACCATAGCTTGTGGCCTTAAAGGCATTAACATGTATAGATACAAAACCTCCAAAATGGTAATTTTACATTCTGTTACATTCTTTACTTGTAACAGATGTCAGTGTAATAAGGTTTTTTTTTCAGCATATCTTTGCACCATTTAGTGCAAGAAAATTTAACGCAATGCAAAGTTGTATGCAGTGGATATAAGTTTTTTGTGCGACAGCAGTGATGTGGTATATAGCCAGGGTTAACCCCTTAAAATCCCAGGCTTATTACATACTAAGGCCTACATGGACTACTATGAAACTAGCTGAGCTGTTCTTAGGCTATGTAAGTGTGCAGCAAACTTTGGGCCCACTGGTGGTCCCTGGCCATTTAAAAGGTTTAAATTGAGCTGAGTTCTGGCACCTTTGGTTCATGTTAACAGCAAATTAAGCTGAGCTACTGTAATTTAATCCAAATATAAATAGTTTTCTATACAATCTTTGAAGCTTTTAGATAACAGTAGATAACTGTAGGCTGCAGCTCGAAGCACAGTGGTGAAAAGGACATTAGGTGTTCTTGAGATCTTGTCAAATGTCATAATTGATGCATTTCTTGTTTAAAGGTTTTAGTGTGACTTTCATCTTTGTCAGATAGCACTAAAATACTAAAACAGCTGAGTAAATTAATTGACTAAGTTACATCACTTGTTTCTGTTTTATGACTTGCTTGCATTTCCTTGATATCAGTGCTGAAAACACCGTATAAAACCTCCATTTAAAACACCATATGAAACCTCTGCATTGAAATATTGTTCCTACATTGTTGACACTCACTGAAAAAATAGGATTCCTCCACCCCTGAAATCCCAGTTAAACTCCTAAATACAGCACATAGGCCTACGTGTCTTAGTATGTACATTGATGCCCATCGGGGTTGTTTAAACCCCAACTGTATAGTGCTGCATTGTTAGTGTACAGTTTGTGCTTCAGCTGTGTTGAGTTTCTGTTCTCCCTGTGTTTTTTGCTGAGTCCTGGTCTCTTGGTGCCAATACACCAAGGTGGCTCAAGCTCCCGAGCACAGGCTAGACAGAACAGAGAGGGGAAAAACGTCCAAAAACAGTGGAATGGGGAGCAGAGAGAGACGACAGAATCAGGCTGAGGTCTGAGAAAGAAGGACACAGGGAGAGGGAGGTGTGTGTATGTGTGTTTCTGTATATATCTGTGTCAGCTAGCCACTGCAGTGAGCTCTGCAGAAAACAGAACAGGACGGGATATGGATAGTTGCACTTGAACAAGCTGCGTACAGGAAGTAAATAGCATTTGGCTTAGACAGTAGTTTGACCGCGCTTAGAGGTGACGAAGGCTTCAGTAAGTTCATCTTGACCGGTTTTCAGTTAGTTAACTTTGGCCAGACTACATACAGGAAGCAGTTAGCAATCAGGTGAGGCAGTAGAATTAGAATTGACTGTAGTCATTCTCAAAGGTGAAATAGGCTTTAGGTACTTAATGTTGACCAGTCTTCAGTTGGTTAACCTTGACCAGTCTGCGTGCCGCAAGCTGTTAGCTTTTGGTTTTAGGCCGTAGTTTGACCGTAACCATTCTCAGAGGTACTGAAGCCTTCAGTTAGTTAATCTTGACCAGTCTGAAATAGTGACAGAGCCTTAAAGTGAACTGGAATGACTATCCCGAAGGTAACTGTATAGGAGCTGACTCTTTGAGGCACAGAACTTACCTCTGGGACTTTTTTGGTTGCTGGATTTTTGTGTATATGCTTGTATAAGGGTGCCTTGCTAGCACTAATGTGTGGAGAAATGAGCTGATGCCTGTGCTCTGAGCTCTATGGATCCTGAGTTGGTGTGGAGCCTGATGAAGTGCTGCTGCCCTTGTGTCGGAGCACTGGCGGTACGTGCAGACGCTCCTTTTTATTGGTTTCGTATTTTTACCTAGTTTATGCCAAATTTAGTCCTGGGTTCTTCTGCCTGTTACCTAGGTTTCTTAATATTGCTGCTTAGCTGGGAGAAGGCTAGCGAGTGCTTCTTCCAAGACACGTGAAGCAGGTGGTCATTGCATTTTTTTAAACAGCCACTTAGCAGCGTCATTGAAAAGCTAGACATACTTGTAGGAGAACACTAACTGTCACGTCTGTTACATCAGCTAAAGCTTTAATTGCACTGGATTTGTTTGACCAGAGGAGATCATGTAATGTAATCTGTGTGTGATTTGCCTGACCAATTCATACCAAAGGATTTCATTATCGTGTTGATGTTTATTATCGTGTTATGTAACAGGTGCCACACTTCTGAACCAGAGTCGGTTTATGAGGAGACTAGCCTCTTCCTATTTTCCCCGTTATATTAAAAACAGGAATGCAAAATGCCAGGTTGCACCCACGAGTCCTAAAAGAATTGGAGAACTATGTTTGGAGCTAAATCACTCACCCAGAACTTTTCTTTAATTTTGGAAAGTAGAAGGATGTGTTTCACTACAAACGCAAAGAAAACTTACCTGTATGTTTCCTTTTTTCTACAGCAAATAGGATTTGGGCAGCAGGACGAGAGCGTTACTGCTACTGAGTGCTGATTGGTTGGCTAGCGGAGCAGCTCATTGGCTGTTCACGCTCACTGATGTCATGGACGTACATGCAGCGCCGTTTAAAACTTCTATAACTCGAGTTCAAAAGCTCTAAAACATATAACTGCAATGAGGAGCATGAGGGAGGAGACTTTACCTCTCATTTCAGTGTGGGTTGGTGCCCATTGTTCTGAATTTGAGCATTAAGGAATCTGGTTAAATTGAGTTTATTACAGCATTTACTAAGGGAGCTCAGGGTTTGGTAAATTCTAGTAGTAATTCGCTCTGAAATTATTATTTAGATGACTTTGGACCACAGACTATGGACATCGCAGAGTTGTACTGGATTAAAATCACACATCTCAGAAATCACTCAAATTACAGCACCCCCTCGGGAAAAACTAATCCAGCTGGAATACGGCTCAACAGACACTGAGGGCTAGACCAATTAGGCACTCATGGACTCGCAGACCTGGATGGCTGTGGCATGGTCAAGGATCAAACTCCTTTTTTTATGTGCGCGTTTGGGGTCACACATCTCGGAATACATCTGATTGCACTTTGGAGGAAATTGAGCACAAGATTTACGAAAGAAGAGAAAAGTGAAAAGTTATTAAAAAGTATAAAAAGTTATTAAAAAGTTCTCAAAAAAAACCTTTTTAAAAACTTCTCAAATTAAATATCACTGAAACTTTTGGAGAAGACTATTCTTTTAGGCTTTAAACCATGGCCACACCACTAATGTACTATCTTTTGTCTATCTCGTAATTGTGTGTCATTGATAATGTGTATTTCAGAGTCAGGACTGGAGTAAGGGTGATGAAAGGCTGCTGCAGGCCGTGGAGCAGGACGAGCCAGAGAAGGTGGCCGCTCTGCTGTTGAAGAAAGGGCTCTGTCCATCCAAACTGGACACAGAGGGCAAGTCAGCGTGAGTAACCAAGCTACTCCTATAAAACTCTTGCTATATTTTAGTCTTACAGCTTTTGTGCTGTATGTACTGCATTTAAAAGAAATGTCTTATAATGAAGAACTAATTCAGGAACCTGCTTAAATTGATGTCTTTGTTGTAGCTTCCATCTGTGTGCGTCTCGAGGCCGCGTGGACTGTCTGGAGGTCATCCTTTCTCATGGTGTGGACATTAACATCATGGATGGTACAGGTAAGCGCTCACATCTAGATTTTGCCCTGGTATGAAGTTTCTTTTTACTACTACTACATTTATTAAATTTTACCCACGGCCCAACATTTATTTCTGTTCTATTTGCTTAATACTGTCCGTTTATGTTAGCACCAAATTTAGTGAGCTTGGACAATAAAGTGGTTATGATTCTAATTCATTCCCAGACGTTTCACTGTCAGACAAAGAAAGCAGAAATGTAACACTGTTGGAGTTTCTGCTTAACTTTCCTCCATCTGCGTAGGTTTCAATGCCCTCCACCTTTCTGCCAAGAATGGGCACCCAGAATGTCTGAAGAGACTATTACAGGTAAGCAGACTAATATCTAAATTACCGTGGTTGTGTTTTGCATTCAATTTACACTAGACCATTATTTACATGTAATTACATAGTTATTACATAGTTATTACATAGTTAAATATACACTTTCACATTAAGTTTACTTTCTGTATGTACTTCCAGCTTTTTTCTGTTTGTTGTGATGTCAAAACAGGAGAAAATGGACAAATGTAAATAAATGTCCATTCTTTTTGCAAAACAAGACTGTACGTACAACAGTAATGTTATCAAATTCAAATCATGATATAATATGGAGCTAGGATATATAGGAGCTTGTTTCAGTAGCTGGGAATGAGAGACTTACTTTAAATGTAATGCAAAATTAAAACATGCCTGTGTATTTGCAGGTATTTTAAAGTTAACGCTGATGTTGTTGACAATAACTGTGAAGCATTTGTCAGAGTTGTTCTCTCCATCTTGTTCCTGCAGGAGAGGATGCTTGTGGACTCAACAGATAGTTTTGGGCGGACCTCCTTACACCATGCTGGTAGGGCATGTTGTAGCTTATCTCATTGTATTGTTAATGTAGCCCACATGGCCTTTACTTAGTACTCTGCTTCTCTGAGTATATTCTCTTCTTTCCCTCTGTGTGTCTGAACCAGCTGTGAGTGGATGCTTGTCCTGCACTGAGATCTTATGGGACTTTAAAGCCAACCTGGATATCCAAGATGGAGTAAGTTAACAAAAAACCTCATAGAAATTGTTTTAAACCTTGCGTTAACATGTGTCTCATGTCTGGATTGTATCTAGATATACTTTGGCTGGATTCTGCTTACACTTTTCACTAAAACGTATCCATAGTGTGAACAGATGAAACCTGATTTTACATAAAAAGCACATCAGCACATACACTGATGCGCCAAAATATTATGACCACCCATCTAATATGCTGCCAAAATAGCTCAGACAAGCCATGAGCCCTACAAGACCTCTGCCCTGTGGCATTTAGTATTACGATTTTTGCAGCAGATCCTCTAAGTCCTGTAAGTTGCGAGGTAGAGCTGCCCGGGATTGGACTTGTTGTTTCTGCATATCCCACAGATGCTCAATTGGATTGAGATCTGGGGGAATTTGGAGGCAAAACCATTCCGAACAGCATGTGCAATGTGGCAGGACGCATTATCCTGCTGAAAGAGGCCATTGCCACTGGGGGAAACCCATTATCATGAAGGGATGGACCTGGTTCGCAGCAATGTCTGGGTTGGTGGCACGTGTCATTAATACCTGGACCCAGCAGGACAGGTTTCCCAGCAGGACACTGCCCAGAGCATCACACTCCCTCTGGCAGCTTGTCTTCTTCTCACAGTGCATCCTGGTACCATCACTTCCCCAGGTAAACAATGCACATGTACCTGGCCACCCATTTGATGTATAAGAAAACAGGACTCAACTGACAAGGTGAGCTTCTTCCATTGCTCCAAGGTCTGGTTCCAACACTTGTGCGCCCATTGTGGATGCTTTCAATGGTGGGCATGGGAACTCTGACCGCTCTGCAAGTGAAAGAAGGAAGTTTTTTTGGGATAACTCCAGCCTCCCATGTCCTCCATCTTGCATTTCCTTGTTTATCCACTCACCTGGTCATCAGCACCCGGCAAACGCATTTCTGCTTACGTACTTATATGCAAAAATCTGACACACATTTTGTTTACACTTCTGTTGAATGATTACAAGATCTGTCTTTTTTGACCACCTCCAAATGTGGTTTGAGTGGCATGTAATGCAATCACAAGGCATCCTGGGGGTGTATGAGCCTGATTTATCATGTCAAGTGAAATCCAGATGTGAAGGCATGTTGATGCAACGTATAAAACGCCTCATAGTAACTAATACAATGCATGATATGTTTTGTCAATGTTAGCAGATGCTTTTTTATACAGCCTCCTATATCACATTTTACAACAACGGGCTCAGTCCATTAGACCCCCATGCTTAAAATTGAACTCAGTTAAAAGGGCTCAGTTGTTCAATTGAATGGTCACCCTTCATTCTGATATTCCCCTTTTGCCTATCTGTAAATGCTCAACTGTCTGGTGAAAGATTAAGATTAGAATCAGAACCAGGGTTTGGGTTAGGTTATGGGTTGAGGTCAGGCATAGTGTGAGTGTTAGGAAAAACTGAAGTGAATTTAATGTGCAGTATCCAAATAAAGCTTTAAAATTTGCATTGGTTGTTCAGGGAAAGCAAAGCAGTGTAGAGCATGAGTTTCCCAGGACTGGAAATCCTTGGGCTGACCACTGGTTTTGGTTTAATCTCTTTGCATACATTTTCACATCTCAGTGTCCTTAAATTAGGCTCATACTGAATGATGCATATTTTTGCAATGTTTTTTTTTCTGATACAGTGAACTTCAAAACTATTTCCAGTTGCATGACAGAGTAAATATGTGACAGTGGTTTTTAACTGCAGTTTTACATTGTAATGTAGTTTCCTGTGTTTTTCCCTCAGGATGGGGTGACTCCACTGATCCTCGGGGCCCAGATGAGCAGGGCTGAGCTGTGTTCCTTCTTACTGGACAGAGGTGCCAATCCTAACATACAGGACAACCAGGGCAGGTAGAACACAGTCTGCATCGTTTCAACCAGTCTTAAAGGTCATTAAGGTCCTGATGCATTTTAGAGCTTTTAAATGACCATTTCATTTATTGAAGGAAAAAAAGTAATCCAACACCAACTCGCCCTGTGTGAAAAAGTAATTGCCACCTTATTTATTCAATCAATGAATTCACCAAATTAGTTGATGATATGGGTTAATTAAACTCAACACATCCAGGCTGTATTACTGCCAAACCTGTTGAATTTAAACATAACTTAAATAGAATCTTTCAAGCAATGTGAAGTAGGTTAAACAGTCTCAGCAAGCAGCACATTATCCCATGATCAAAGAAATACTGGAGGATATGAGAAAGAAGGTTGTTGAAATATCTCAGTCTGGGACTCCAGCGAAGTCACTAAAGAACCCAGATGTGCATCTGAGGAACCGCAGGCCATGCTCACCTCAGATAAGGTCAGTGTTCATAATTCCGCCATTAGAAAGAGACTGGGCAAAAATGGTATCCATGGTAGAGCTGCAAGGCGAACATCTAACGTAAAGCTAACACAGCATTCCGCAATATGAACATCATACCAACAGTCAAACATGGTGGTGGTAGTGTGATGATGTGTGCTTTGCTGCTTCAGGTCCTGGGAGACTTTCTGTAATTGACAAAGCCAAGAATTCTGCTCTCTACCAGAAAATCCTGGTAAAATGTTTATTTAAAAGCTGTGTTTTGTGTCTCATGTTCTTGTATTCTAATACATTTTGTATGAGGATCTGAAAGAATGAGTGTAACAAATATGCAAAATCAGAGGACATCAGGAGGGGGCGAACACTTTCTCACAGCCCTGTGTTTAGTACTGTGCACTGAAGGCACCGGATGGATGTAGAAGGACAACATGAGAAAAATGTCTTCACCTCTCTCAGTTCTTTGATGTGACACCAAGTGTTAGTTTCACTTTGACTGATAGGTGTCTGCCTAAATTTCAACTGTTTTAAAGGTGTTAAAGCACTGTTGCGTTAAAGGAACTGTTGGGTAAAAGTTTCCCACTTACCGCATATGTTGTCAACCAGCCAAGAAATGTTTGGTGTTCAAAGTATGCAAGATTTTTCACTGGATCTATAATGTTAATGTACCTAACCAGTTTGCATTGTGCAATCTGCATGCCTTAATTGTTCAATAAAATTTCTATTTTTGTCCATTTTAATACAAAAGTGGATAAAAGTACAGAAACTTTTTTTTAGGCCTCAAAGACTAAAGCAGGCTGCTAGTACTGTTTTTAATTATGCAACATACAATTTATATCTTTAGTGAAAACAGTATGTCACTGAAACAACATAATAATGTGACCAGTTTTATTTATTTTTGTTTTACCTAGTTTTTCATTTTATTTTCAAATGAGTATTTCATTGTAAAGCAATTTGAGCTACAACATGTAAAAAATGCTATATAAGTCAATTTAAAGTTACTATCATTATTATTATTATTATTATTATTATTATTAGAGATGCATCAGTACCGTTTTTTTGACAAAGTATGAATACATGTTTTTAAGTGCTTGCCAATACCAATACATACTGGGTAACCTACTTAGAATTAATTAATTGATGGTGTAAATGAGTACAATGTATATTAACAATTAAATCATTAAAATCTAGTTGATTGAAATGATGTGCATTAGCTAGCTATGTTATGTTAGCTACTTTGGATTGAGTAGCTTTGCAGTGGAGAAGAGTGGGTTTTGTTCCACATCAGAAAAGAGCTTCTGTACAGCTGTAAGTAAAGTATGTTTCGTAGTTTTGATCCCCATAGTTTTCAAACTGTCTATGTCTGGAGCACAGTGACAGCAGGAATCAGATCCGAAGCTAATATATCTGAGGAGCTCATGTTTTGAGTTTTACGTCGTGTTGGAGTCTTTTTGGCTGGTTGACTACTTGAGCTGTAATCGAATGTCCTTTAATGCCAGGTATACACTGTGTGGTTTGGTGATTTTGTGTGTAGCAGTTTTATAGTACCTTCTTCAGTAAAAAGCCCTGGCATAGAGCAGCTGCCTCTATTGTCCTTTTCTAATAACTGACTGAAACGTATTCGTCAGGCTACCACTCGTAGCAGTCTGTGAGGGAATCTAGAGCTTCCAGGAGGCTTACAGTGGTGTTTTTTTTTACATAATTGGTCCCACCCATTATGAATCAAATCAGGATTGGTTGATTCCACTGTCAGTTTCTAATTATGTTGGTAGATAATCTGATGTGTATGGCCTTCAGTTTAGCTCCTGAATTCCTAACCAATAGGAGAGCTAGCTTGGCTGTATCAGCCTAGATAACATGGAGAAGAAAAAATCCTGATTGGATCATTTTCAAGTATTTAACCCTTTTGTTTCCAAACAAAACTTGACAATGAGATTAGTAAAAATACTTGCCGAGTTAAAATGCAATAAGCATGATGTTTCTGTTAAATAAAAATAAAAAAAAATTATAGACCTTTTTTTCACAGAAATTATTAGACCTTCTCTGAAGACCTAGAAGACCCTGAGGGTTCTCCACTGATTATTATTGTTGTCATTATTATTATCATTAATATTATTGTTTAACAAGTAATGAGGTAATAATTTAGGCATGTAGTTTGAATGATGCTAACTGGTGTACATATGGTTCCATTACTTTTTACCTACATTAGCCTCATAGCTCCAGTGCAAAACAAAAAAAGCAAACTTTGGGCACCGAACACATCTTGGCTGATCAAGTGTATTTGACTGAACTATCGCTTTAATAGGTATAAAAATAAGAAATGAGGATTATCCAAGACTGAATGAGAATATATTCCTGCCTGGAACGTTTCTCATGCTGTAACTGTGCTCTGGTTTGTCAGATCAGCTCTGATGCTGGCCTGCGAGAGTGACAGCCTGGAGACGGTGGAAGTGTTGCTGAAGGGCGGAGCTAACCCGCAACTCACAGATGCCCTGGGCCACGATGCCATGCACTATAGCGTCACTGCCGGCAACCGACGCATTTCCCAGCTGTTACAGCCTGGAGGAGGGGACGCAGGTAACACTCTACTTGTACCTCCTTCATTTCCCCTGAGAGAAAGAGAGAGAGAGAAGCCATCTGCAGTCTGGCGCCTTCTCGGCCCTATACCGGAGTCTTCCAGGCTCTCTGAAAAAGCCGGTAATCTGAGAAAGTGGATCAAAAGCACAGATGCAGCTTACTGTGGCAGGACGAGACACAGAGGGAAAGCATTTTACTACCTCGAGTTACAAAGCTCCTCAAGACTGATGTGAACCATATGTTGATGGGTGCTGGAAGTGAATGCAGCTGTTACAGAGAGACCCCTTGAAGTAGGCTCAGTGACATTGATGTATAAATGCACCTTTTAAGTGGATGTCTTTCACTACAGTGGAGTGTCTGCGGTAGGGCACGGAGATCAGTGGGAGAGTAAAACTCTCACATCTGACCTCACATTTTTAATAGTTTTAATAAATAAACTGAATACACAAATATAACCAGAGAAACTATTTATACAGGAATGAATCCAGTGGTGAAGCATTGCTATTAAAGCAAGGCCTTCAATTCAAGCGGAAAATGTCAAAACCTCTACGATAATGCTAATTTCTGCTAGTGTCCCTATGGGATTCTAGTAGTTTGTTCATGCTAAGCTAACGAAAATTCACATCTTTTGGCCGTCCAAGATTAAACACAGGCATATGAAGTTTCTAAAAGACTTTTCATATTTTTCCTTGAAGCTTGTATTATTATGTTTTCCCTTGTAGCCGTTACACAGTGACTGTTTCAGTAGAGAGGCCTGGTTTACAGCAGCCGCTGCTGTTTTTCATTTTGGTAACACTGTACTTTAGGTCGGGTTCATAAGGCTATTTTTGCTATGTCAAACACATAGTGGTGATTATGTTACACATAATGACGCTGTAATGACAGAGTTCAGTAGATGTTCTCTGGTCCTGAGGAAAGTGAGTGTTATATTTGTGTTCAAGAGATTTTATGAATCCCTGTGGCAATGCAGTGACATTTATATGTATGTTTTCTGTGGCCCTTAAGTAAAGTGAATATCGTAGTTATTCTTATAAGATCTTAATGAATCACTGTAGCAGTGCCATGACACTGTACTGACAAAGTAAAGTGAGTTTAATTTTACTTCTTATTAGATGTTATGAATCCGCATGGTAATGCCGCTGATATGAGTTATGTATATTTTATGTAATTTGGCTCTTGGTAAAATGAGCAGTTTGGGTAGTTTCAGGCCATTTTATGTTGTTTCAGGAACAACTTAGGTTGGAAATTTTGTCAGGATTAAAATGTCCAGTATAGTATTTTAGGAATTGCATATGAAATGGACACTATGCCACTAGGACTTTCATAATGTGTTCTGTCATTTTACCCCAGAAATTGTTCCCACTCTTTGAAAATTGAAACGTGATTGGTTAACTTCATAATTATGCTGACAGTGTTTCAGGTCGTCTCTTCAGCTCTTGAAGGTTTAACCAATAGGGGGGCTTGCTTAGCTTAGAAAAACAATTCCTGGCTGGCCTGTTTTCCAGTGGGGATTTGAAGAATTTAACTATAACTTAAAACTTAACTATGAAACAATATTTGCAGAGTTTAAATACAAGCATGACTCTATTGAATAAAACATAGTTTTTAAAAAAATTAAAAATTAAAAATTAGACGTGCATTTTTTAGTTCCCAGAAATCATTAGACCTTCTCTGAAGGCCTAGAAAGCCCTGAGGATTCCCCACTGAGTTAAACATTAACAATTAAAACATAACATTATTTATTTAATATTATTATAATTGATTGTAACATTCTGAAACTGAAGTGCTTTAAATCACCATCTTCAGATTGATGTGCCACAATCCATCAGTGCATTCTTACTTTGTTAGTATAAACTCAGAACTTGGCCTACAGTGTTTGTGTGTGTGTGTGTGTTTGTGTGTGTGCAGTGGTGTGCAAAAGTTTGGGTGTCCTGGGTCAAATGACATGTTTTGTTGATTAGTAGACCTGAGTTAACACATCCTTCACAGAGAGCTCACTTCTGCACATTTCACACTCACAAGTACTGTTCAACTGCTGAATTTAACATATTGAAAAAAGTAAATTAAAAATGCTGCCTGTGCAAAAAGTTATTACACATTTTATATTTTTATGTTTTATTTTTATATTAAATTAAGCAAAAAAATGAAACAACAATTAAAAATCCATATTAAAGTTCCCTGTAGAGGATGTGTTAGCTTCATTTCATTTAGAAAATCAATAAAATGTCATTTGACCAGGGGTGTTCAGACTTACAACTATACATTATTGTTTAAAAGTGTTTAATTGCTTTTCATATGAATCATTTTTGCAATCTTATATACAATAACAACTCATACAATGCAGAATAAATTCTCTAAGCTAGAGAACAAAATATAGTTTTAGATGTGTTTAATGTTTTACATACTTTTGCTACAACAAAAAGTTATTCAAAGGTAAAATATATACCGTAATTTTCTCTTTAAAGGATTCTCTTTAAAGTCTAGTCATCTGCCTCAAGATTTTTTTTTTGCAAGCAATTTCATTAATTTTATTAAGTTTATGCAGTCATTTTAAAATCATCTACAGCTCAGGGCCCAGCTTCCCAAAAGCATCGTGGTGTTAGGATCAGTAGCCTGTGAGACCAATAAGTGTGATGCTCACTCTGCCATTAAAGAATCGTCTTTGTGTTGAGATTCTATGGGGAAAGCCAACCTTTTATCTATCTATCTATCTATCTATCTATCTATCTATCTATCTATCTATCTATCTACCTCTCTGTCTGTCTTTCTGTCTGTCTATTCATCCATCCATTCATCAATTACTTATCTATCTACCTGCCACTTTACTGCTTTTATATTATTCTGAACATTGATTCCAAACATTTTGAACAATGACTCCATGGATAATTAAACAATAGTGTATGTGTAAGTGCACTGCTGTCTGTTTTTTCCTGTGCACCCGTAGCTGCTGAGGGAGCGAGTGATGAGGTAATTCTCACCACCACTGTCACTGTGCATCATACAGCAAATAACCCAGTCTGGTTTACATACAACTATACAACAGTTGAACCCCTTTAACTCTAAGGGTCCATATGTAGGCCCACATTTCAATCTCACTCTCATAACTAGTTAGTTTCAGCTACCAAAGGACTTATAGTCATTACTGAACAATAACTGAATTATTATCATTACTGCAGTTTAGAGGCTTAAACTGATGCTTCCCAACTACAGGCCCAGTTGCAGTTCATAGTTTTCCTGCTCCTGAGTGGCATTGTTAGCTAACAGTCAAGTTCTTCTCGAGCTGAGTCAAGTGTGTAAAAGCAGGAAGACATACACCTGTACAGCACACATCAACTACTGTTTCATTTTGAATGAGAAAATACATGAAAACAATATACTTCACGCTTCAGTCATCTTTTACTGTTACTCTGATGAAACAAATCAGTAATACACATTCCCATAGCAATGTGAATTCCATTCTGAATGTGGCTCAGAAGCTATCACAGTGCATGCAGCAATAAAGGCAGGTAGTACACAGAAATGCTGATCCATTCCAAAGTGAACATGCACACCCACCAACCACTCTGTGGGCAGTTAAAGGAGTAATTCAGCAAAAAATCTAATTTATGCAATTTTCCACTTACCCCAGATATAGTAAACTTTTCAAGTCCAAATTTTGCTCCTTTAGTTTAGAACTAAAATGACAAGGCCAACACTGCTAACAAACACTAGAATTCAACAGTCACCCAAATATCAAAATAGTTTCTGTAAAAATACACCCCCAAAACTTCGTACAACCCATATCCGGGTCTTCATTAAAGTCATACAGACTTGCCGATGCGATTTAGGACACCGTATGACTTACTGTGAGCTATAAAAGTAAACAAAACTGCAGGTAGGCACTTTAAACAACAGGGTCTGTGTTCACAAACTGCCTCAGGAGTAATCAGTATTTGTGACAATGACCATCACAAATATAATGGAATCTTATCCAAGATCAGTTTTGTGAATATAAGATGTGCTTTGTGAATATCAGCCCTGCTGTTGTCTGAAATGACTGTCATCACGGTGGAGGTTTTGTTCTTTGTGCTAAACAACATACTGTGCGCTAAACAACATCAACACAAGGTCTGCATAACCTTAATGAAGATCTGTATGCGGTTTGAGTGAATTGAGGGAAGTTTTGGATAGTTTTATAGTTTTCAAAACTATTTGGGGTCTTTGGGTGACTAATGAGTTCTAGAGTAGCTAAGACAAATCTGACAACCAGTTGTGTTAGTGTTAGTGCTATATCACTAATGCTAGCTAGAACTACAGATGTATTCTAAATCAGTGGCTAACATTTAGGAACTTTTTGGCACTGTAGGGATTCCCAACGTCTGTGTGGTGCATTTATGTAATGCATGATGGGTATTATAGTGAGAAAATAGCGATGGTGGAAAAAACAGTAGACAATAGTGAACTATGTGAATACTGCACTACAGAATACTACATTACAAATAACAGTCAGTGCTAGCTTTAGGCCGAAATGCCCTTTTAAATGCCATAGGAGAGGACTAACAGTGTTCCTGGCTGCATTGCTATCTTTCCCTTAACCTTACCTGCTTACCTGCCTAACTCCTTCCCTCCCTCAGCAACCCCCCGCTCCCCCACCCCTGCCAGGTGGGAGCACTCCCCGCAAGAGGAAAGCCCCCCCTCCTCCAAAGTCCCCCCGACAGGTATCTCATGAGATGAATTGCTCCATGATCAGGATATTCAAACCAAAAATGCTGCACATTGCATGTTATTTGCTGTCCTTTTGAATGTTTTAGGGTACACCCCCTTCCCCAGGCCAGCCTCCTCCCGAACCCACCCAGTCTCCAGCTGCAGAGACCTCTGCCCCTCCATCCCCAGCCCCCAGGGCTCAGCATTCATCTACAGACAACCTTGTAAGTGGCATCTGTTAACTGCTAATACCTGCTGACTGCTATCACCAGGGCAGGATGCGAGGGGATGCCATCACCATCTTCCCTTTTCTTTCCCTTTGGATTAATGTGATATCACTTAAGATATCTATTAATTGCATTTTCATTCCATCCATATGTGAAATTTCCCCACTATGGGAGTTCTTCATGTAAAATAAATAAGCTATGATCAGGGCAGACCAAATTGGACTAGTTTGAAAATGCAGTTGAAGGTGTAAAATGGGAATGGGTAAGTCTGGAGTCTTTAAGCAAACTAGGAGCAGGAGATTTTTGTTACACCTGGCAACTGTGGCCTCTATAGTGAGCACTAAAAATACAGCAAGAACTGCGGACTAAGAAAAACAGGTAAAACTATAAATTGGAGTTTATAAACTTTGGGAACTACCTTAATATGAATATTTAACATTGATTAATATTTAATTCAGTAAAAAATAAAATTAAGTGTAAATAAACTGCCTGCTGCATCTCCAGATGGGCATTGCTAAGCTAACTTAGTGACATATAGCTGCCAGTGTTACATATAGTAAGCAGTGCTGCATTGCTCCATAGGATGGGAGATGGCTCTGTTAGAGTGCTATGCATTTTGCTAGAAACCACAAAATAGCTTAGAGGCTGAAAGGGGATTCAGTTGACACTGTTGCAAACTGAACATGAGTTGAACTGAGCTAAGTGCTTTTATAGACCACTGAAGTTCTGTCGCCATTCTGTAGTCAGCGTCATGCTCTTATATAAGGGACTCAGAGTCTAAAAGGAATTTCTCAGTGAAAAAAATTAATGGAGGTTTTGAAAATTGCCTCTGTCACATCCTGTAGTAATCAAAATGTTCCAACATTGATACATTTTGTCCTGTGAACATTTTTGTGTCAAATATCACTGGACCCTGTTGTCAAAAAGTTGAAATATGAATATTGCTACATGTAAGCTAATGCTACTGCACACTGAGTTGATGTCATTAGACTGGCAGCCTCTTTAAAAAAAGAACATGCAAACCAGCACACTTTGCCAGTGTGGTAGCCCTACATGCTGACCTGTACTCAGGCAACATTGCTTGACATGACCAGAGTGAAAGTGGTTTTCACCTTTTTAATACTCTTCTCTAATACTCTGCCCGCGTTCTAAAAATGTATCCTACCCATTAAGCGGTCCTAGCAAGCATGCACATATCATTAGTACAGTGTAGTAACTCAGTATTTAAAACGTTTTGAATGTTAATTCAGATTCAGGTTAATACTACTACTTACCCCCTGATAAGATGATTTAGGGTATCAAAATGTCTCAATTATTCTTTTAATTGTGGTACTATTTTCTGATAAGGACATTCACTGTTTCTTGTTCACATTTTCCCATTTCACCTTGAATGCTGCAGCAGTTACATTCTGGCACCTGAGGCGTTGTAATAACTGCTACACTATTTAAGGTGGAAGGGGAAAATTCGAACAAGAAGCTGGTGAATAAGAAGCAGGCTTCAGTTTTATAGTTTTGATGCTGGTAGATTTTATTTGATGAGGTGAATTAAACTATCAAAATATCCTACCAAGAGGTTTTATGCAGGGAGCTACATATAAGTATGTGCTACATTAGGACATGTCAAACTGATGGGCAGCAGCGTTAGCTTTCCTGTAGCAATATTAGTGTTACGACCCTTTAACAACCTGGTAATTCAGAGGATCCAGTGATGTACAGGAGAAAAATGTACACAGGACAAAATGTATTGGGTTCGGAACATTTTTATTTACCACAGGGCGCAATAGAGATGATAAAACCCCGTTCATATTGGTCATAGAGAAATTGAGTGTAGAGTTCCCAATTTATGTATAATGCAAACTACGGAATGACGCATGACTTGAGTGGTCTATTCAAAATTTGAAAATCATAATATAATAAACAAATGATGATTCTAAAAGTGAAAGAGGTTTAATTTTTTTAAAAATTCAACCACTGGCTATCACCAATTAGCACTGTGTAACCTGTACGCTTACATCATCACATGCTAACTTCAAACTATGTTGTTTTTTCTTATTATTTGTGTTGTGTTTGTGGCGTGAGGCGGAGGATGAGGAGGTGTTTGAGGAGATTCGAAGGCTTCGGTTGGAGAGGGGGCGTTTACTGCAGAAGATCAAGGCTCTGGAGCAGCAACAGAACAGCGCCGCCGCTGCACTGGAGGAGGTACTGCACTCATTAAGGAGGACAAATTAACTCTTTAAGCCAACTGTTTTTGTTCCAATAATGACAACAGTAGCTAGCGAGGCATCAGCAAGTCTCATGTAAGTTTCAAACACTGCTGGTTTTCTCATAACAATAGAGTGACCACTTTAGAGTCCAGATCTCAGGTATTACTTGGATTGTCAGAAGCAGAAAATGCAACCAACTTCTAAGACTGAACTTTAGAGGTGTATAAAAATATCCCTGCAGATTTCTTTAAAAAACTGATAGCAAGTTTCTTGAAAAGAATGGAAGCTATAATAAAGGCAAAGATACTGAAAAAATCACGGTGTTGTAGTTGTTGAGGTTTTCATGTAATTTTCAGTTTAATATATGTTTTCTACTTTTTTCCTAACATTGAAAAATGAATAACTTGGCCATTTTGACATAAAGGGTGGTCTCTGACTTTTTCACAGTACCGTACTTCACAGTATTAACAGATATGGTCTGAATTGCGTCTTTGTGCTTTGATGTGTGTGTGTGCCTCAGCTGAGCTCACTGAGGGAGTGTTTGAGAGAGGCAGAGGCAGAGCGTGATCACCTGCGGATGGCACTGGAGGAGTTGAGGGGAGCTCAGCTGAGTGGAGCAGGCTGTGACTCAGAGGACACTGACGATCCAGATGAAATGCTGGACTTCCCAGGTGAGCACTATCCTGCCCATCAGCAGATCCAACTCAGAGTAATACAACCACAAACAGTGACTCTCATACAACAAAGTGACCAGTGTTCAGATGACCCACAAAGATCCAAAAGATCTATTATAGTCTTTTTCTTTTTAATGCAATTGTGGATCTGTTAAAGAGGAATTCCCCCAATTTTTCAAAACTTGTGCATAATTCAGTCACTGAGATGTTTGATGTCAGTCTGTAGTACAACAAAAATGTAGGCATTTATTTACTATCCAAAAATGTGTTTTACATTAGGGGTGCTGAAGTTTTAAGTAGCACATATGTGACGTGAACAATAACATCTTGCAAAGTTTTTAGCCTTTAATCTGAATTTTGTTTATCATTTACATCAAACACAATGTGTCACACTGCACTATAATGAGGCGAGAGACGACAATATACACATATAACTGACACATCGGACCACTGATGCACATCCTCTCTCTGCTCTCTCATTCTTCATGAAACTTTATGCAGATGAGCTGAGCAGTGACCAATCAGATACTGATATGTGTCGTAGTAACCAATTATGCCTTGTGCACAGTCACACAGGGAGATTTAACACTGACTGGGAGATATAAATATTATATAGCCGATTCTTTTTAAAGTTTATTAACAATATCGGGCTTCTTTGGGCTTCAGAACTGGCCTCTATCTCTGCATACACTTCCTGTCGTTAAACCTCAACGTGTGTGTATTGTAGCATCCCAAAGCGGCTACCACAGGTTTTGAAAAAATAGAAAAAAACTCCACTCTAAAACAAGCACACATGGCTGTTTGCTACACTCAAGTTCAGATCTCTGTATTATTATTACTACTGTAATAGTAATAATACAGGGGGGTGCTGCAGCACCCTCAGCGCGCCCACTTCCCATGTCCCTGATAACTAGTGAACCTCTGCCATTTTTTTAATGTTTGTATTTTATTTTGTGTCAGACCACAACAACACAGCATATCTCTAATACAGAGTGGCTGTTTGCACAATTCTGCCAAGTCCCACCTCCCTGTAGGAACCACCAATAAAGATTCAAGTTCCAGCATGAAGTTGAGTGACCTACTTGCTTACGTTTTTGCTATCAGGAGCTGAGAGGTTGTTGTCCAAGCGTTCTCGATGCACAGAGGCTGTGGCATCGTCTGCTCAGGCTGAAACGGGCTCTCCCGCCCCTTCAGACAGCCTGGAGCAGCTACACGCGCAGGTGGAAGAGCTGACCGCACAGAACGCTGACCTGCTTCTCAAAGTGCAGGTGCAGTCTCATATACACACACACATACACACATGCACACACACACGCGCCATGTGCAGATTCATACGCAAACAGCTCATTCTGACAGGAAACATGTCTATAAATATTTGAGTGTCATAAGCATCACATAAAAAATATTCACATAATTTACTAGAGCTTTTGGAGCTCTACATACAGCGGAAAGTTTTTTTTATTTTTCTATTTAAAAGTTTTTGGCATTTTTTTTATCCCAATTCTCATTACAGCTATGTGTCCAAGTATGTATTTCTCAGTACCAAGACTGCGTTTTTAATTAACTGTTGAATATCTTAATCTGAATGTCTTTCTTGTAAACTGTAAGGATGTGAACCAAATGTTATGTAGCACAAGTAAAAAGAAAAGCTCAGTGGCTGTTAGTGTGTTGCAGTAATGAGATGAAATTGCAAAACACGTTCAAATACTTTGTCTGACAACAGTAAACAGATTGTGAAAAGAAAAGTTCCCAAAAACACACTGTTTACAAAATATGGGTACTAAAAATCTGTTTAAAATCAATGAAATCATTCAGGTTTATTTTTAATTATTTATTCAGGCATCATTGCTGGTATACCCAAAAAAGGAACACATTAAAGTTTAGTCATTTTAATTTTTCTCAAGTTCTGTTGCAGTATTTGTCATGTTTGTGGGAATAACCCAAATCTGCCAGTGGCTTAACTGTAACAAGCCTAGTCTCTTCAGCCATAAACCCATATTTACAGATACAAACCCACAAACACCGGTAACCTTGTTGTCTGTATGTATTGAATTTGACTTAAAGGCTGCTTTCCTGGGCAACACAAAAGAGGACGCTCAAGCTAACCACATAGCACTGACCTCGTTCTTAAAGGGCATGTGTTGTTAGCAGCTTTCAGATTCAACTTTCTCTCTTTCTCTCTCTCTCTTTCCTTATCCCTCTCTCTCTGGTTCTCTCTTTCTGTATAACCTGATATTCCTATTATGCATGGTCAAACACCAGCTGAACCAGTGGCCTCTAGTTGCTATGAAACAACACAAACAGTGACCATGAAGACTGAAATTAGAATGTAAATCCAGTTCTTACCATAACAGCAGACACGTTCTCAATGTATATGGAATAGATAATGCATTGTCACAGGAGACAGTGAAGATACTGTCACTGAAGCACCGTGCTTTATAACGGGGAAGACATTCAGAAACCTTTTGTTGTCACTTCTGTCCGAGACAAGTGTTGTGGTAAAAATAGAATGGCGTCAGACACTGTCTGAGTGCAAACATACAAAGTGGGTCGTAGTGCAGGAGGACTCGGGCAGAAAAACTGGCCTGCATGAGGAGGGCTTGCAGTAAGACTCCAGTAGGAAAATAAATGCTCTACTAAGGACAAACACTCTATAATACTTCAATTTTAGATGTTCAGCAGTCTTAGAATGGGTGGAGGTCTGAGCACAAAAAAGTGCTGTTATACCAAAATCCACACCCCGAATGGTTCAGAGGAAAGAGTGACATTCTTCTTAACCATATACCAAAAATAACAGCAGCATCCGCCCCCATTGGTCATTCCACCAGCAGACTGACAGTCAACTCATATATTATTAATTAGTATAATGAAAAAACACTTTTCTGTATATCTGTTATCAGATTAACTAGGACACTGTTGGTTCTCTGCGTGCAAAATGTGACTATGTTGAGCTGCTGGCAAGCAATGAGGTGTGAGAACCCCCTGCTGTGAATACAATTCACACCTCTCCACAAAGATGACTGTGCTGAGATAAAAGGAACAACACAATTGCAGCTTTCTTTCTTGACTGAAACAATTAAAAACAGTTTTTATACATAATAAAAAGTACTTTGATAAATGTTGACTGAAAACTGAAATATATTCAGTTAATGCTACTGAAGAAAAAAGAGGTACAAAACTGGTAGAAATGACTCTTTTAGCTACTGTGAAAAAGGATTAATGTTTGAATGAAACTCTCTCTGTAACTCTGTTATCAAATTATCTGGAACACTGTTGGCTCGAAATGTTGTGACAAACATGGCTATGCTGAGACAGCATATTTTCAGTGACCTTATCAGCTTGATCTTACAGTAAAAATGTGAGCTGAATCTAACACGTGGGAGATTTTTTAACCCAATTTTCTTCCTCACTTTGCAACCGCACATGCTTCCTACACCACATGAAAGACCAGCCAAATGTCTAAATGCCGCTAATGCAGCTGGACTGCTCAATACGCTTGGAGGAGAACACTAACTGCTAAATCTCTTACCTCAGTTAATGCTAGCACCCCAAAAGCATCATTGGTAATGATGGATGGCTGTGGCATTGCTAGGGATTGAACTTGCAAACCCCTGACAAATAAGGCCAGGACAGCTAAAATAATTTTTGGAAAAAATATTTGGCACTTAGCACTTCCTTTCTTTACTAAGACAACAGCATTGAGTCTTCTCTTTTAATGAGCCCATGTTTCGGATATTAACATGTTGATAAATCCATGTATAACTGTTACATGGGCTCAGGCCTTTTCATATGCAGTCATACCGCTCAGACCATATTTTCCATCTAGCATCTCTGTTATGAGTGTAGAGGCAGCCTAAATAATATATGCTGTCTATATGAAAAATAAATGGCGGCTGTTAGTTCTGAATGTGAAATCTCCTCCTCGTCTTTCCTAACGCTCGTCTGTTTGGTGGGCTCTGCAGATGCTGGAGATGTTCGAGAAGGACGACACGGACATACAGAGCTCCGGCCCAGACTTTGTGCCAGTGGCTCAGTATGACTCCCTGAGGAGGGAGTTTGAGGAGCTGCAGGAGAAATACTCCAGAGCACAGGCTGCTACTGAGGGCTCCAGCATTGCAGAGGAGGACACTGGGTAAGGTAGTCATTTTGAACTCATTGGCAGGCACATAGCAGGTAGATCGCACATAGGTGCATCCTGGCATTTTGGTGCTTGCAACATGTTTGCTGTAGTGGCTGTGTGTGTATTCATTTTTAATAATTTACATTTTGATAAAATGAACACATATTAACCCATATGACCACCAAAAGTTTTTATTTTAGTTTTTTTTCTTATTGTTAACTTTATTTAGTTTTTGAGAGTCTTGTGGCAAAAGCTTTAGCAAAACTAGAGAACAGTTTTAAGTTAGTCTAATTAATTATAGTAGCCTGCCTCTGATAAAAAGGTAGTTCTTCAAAGGTCCTTTAGTAAAGAAAATGGTTCTATAAGGAACCGTGAACACTCAAAGAACCCTTTGCATGAAACATACACCTATGTGTGTGTATATATCTATATATCGCTTCTGTTGGAAGAAAACCTTGTATCTTCATTTTTGTCATTTTTAAATTTTTGAAAATGATCATTTGAAAATGCCCGTTACCCTTTACATTTTGTGTAAATTTCATGATGAATTGTCCATAAGAAATGACCCACAATGACTTGGAAATAATTCTGGTTCCACTGACTTACATTAAAAGTATAGTAGATTTTTTCCTTTTCCTGTAAAGTTTTTAAATCATTTTGGAGAGTTTTCTTATATATATATATATATGTATATGCAACCATAGTTGGTAGTGCTAAGTGCTAATATAGCATTATGTGCCCATAAAAGCACTACATTGAATGACTATAGCAGAAAAAGAAAATATTGGCCCTATCAAATTACAAGTTTAATCCCCAGCGATGACACAGCCATCTGTGGTCGTGAGTCCAAGAGAGCATAATTGGCCTCGCTCTCTCTGGCCTCGCTCTACCCTATCACTCAGTGTGATGCTAGCCACAACAGGTGTCTGTTAACTAGCATAAAAGAACTGGCAGTTTGCATTCTCCTCCAAATGTGTTAAGGTCCAATGACATTGATTTAGCGGCAATTCAAAAAGGAGCAGTTACTGGCTTCACATGACTCAGAGTATGCACATAATTAGCCTTGCCCTCTTCAGCATTGGTGGTAAAGTGTGATTAGTAGTAGTGTGTTTGGGGTAGACCAAGTGTCTTTGTATGCTGTAGCATTAACGTTACCCTTCTCTGAGCCCAAACCCTGAAAAACACCAAACTTTACAGTTGGCACTAAGCATTCCGGGAGGTAGTGTTCTCCTGGCACCTGTCAGACCCAGATTCGTCCATCAGACTGCCGGTTAGTGAAGCGTGATTCCACTCCACATTTCCACTGCCCCAGAGTCCAGTGGTGGCATGCTTAACACTCAGATAATGCTTGGCATTGTGTTTAGTGATCTTAGGCTTAGGCTGCTACTCAGCCATGGAAACCCACTTCATGAAGCTCCTAATGTACAGTTCTTGACTGTTGTTGCTTCCAGAGGCAGTTTTGTAGTGAGTGATGCAGCAGATGATATGTGATTTTTAAGCACTACATGCTTCAGCGTTTGGTGGCCACATTTTGTGGCTTAGCTGTTGTTGCTCCCAGATGCTTCCATTTCACAGTAATAGCATTATACAGTTCACCACAGATTTATTTTTATTAATACAAACATTAAAAACAGTTATGATTCTTGTACTCAGGTCTGAAGAGAAGCCTGAAGAAGAGGCTTCAGGCACAGAAGGACAGGATAAAGAGGAGAAAGTCAAAAGCCTGGAGGAGCAGCTGGCCCATGCCCAGGCCGAGCTGGAGGAGTTGAGGGAACAGGTGCGGCTGGGGGTTTACTCAGTGGAGGCAGCAGAGTTAGCAACAGGCGTCCATTCCGAGGCTCAGAAGGGCAGGGCAGACTCGGATACCCTGCAGCTGACAAAGAGGGTGCATGATCTGGAGGCGGAGCTGGCCAGCAGAAAGGCGGAGTCCAATGAAGGCGACACTGACACAATCCAGCAGCTGAAGCAGAGGGTGGAGGAGCTGGAGGCATCTCTGCAGAAAAAGGAGAAAGAGAGAGAGGACAGTGAGATAGTACAGAGGCTGAAAAAACGAGTGAGTGAGTTGGAGGCAGCTCTGGAGCAGAGCACGGGGGCGGGGTCAGAGGAGGCCGAAAGACTGCTGGTGAACTCGTTGCGGACGCGGGTGGCCGAGCTGGAGGCTGAGCTGAGGGAGAGTGTTCCCCAGGAGCAGCTGGATGAGGTGCGGGTCACCCTGGGCCTCCAGCTAGAGCAGCTGGCCCAGGAGAGGGCGGAGGCGGCCTCACGACTCAACCAGGCCCTGCTGGAGCTGGAGAGACTCCGTCCTCCACCACACAATGATGAAGACGAGGAGGATGAAGAAGATGATGAAGAGGACCGGTCTGAGGGGTCTGAGCAGTCCATTGCATCGGGTGAGCGCATTTGTTGTCCACTGGGCCGTTCAAAAATAACCCTTTGGTCTATGTATTTTTGGCACGCTGACTTTGGGTGTCAGGCTAGTGGGTCAGTCCTGGATGTCACAGGTGCCCCTTGGTTAGAGGAAGCAACCATTTTTTGGCCTATCGAGTATTTTTTCATTTAAGTATAAATGTGATTTTTGTATGATGCATCACTTTAATTTGGTCCCATAATCCTATATTGTCACTGCTTGCAGACAGTACTTGCCTTTTTGGTGAAATAAATATTGTTGCAGAATTAAACCAACCAACCATGAAGGAACAGAGATCAAGTAATTTCACCAGATATCAAGTTTTTATTGCATTAGTTATGATACAGTTGGACACAACAGGCCTCTACATTACAGTAAACTCAATTTATTTAAACTCTATCTATGTATCTCTATTTTTAAACAACATAACAACAAAAACAACATGAGTAGGATAATAAGTTTATACCTGAATATACAGGACTGTGCAAAAGTCAGAGATCATTCTTTATATATTGTCCAGTCAAAACGGGGTACAAGTTATTTATTCTTCAGCATCAGAAAAAAATAGGAAACATTTAACAGAAAATTATACAAAAACCTCAACTACTAAATATAATTTTATATTTTAGTATTTAGTGTGTCCACGCTTTGCCTCTATTACAGTTTCCATTCTTTTCGAACACTTGCTTTTAGTTTTTCAAAAAAAAAAAATTGTTTTTTTTATTTGCCTCTTGTAAGAACCTCCAAAGTTCAGTCTTAGAAGTTGGTTGCATTTTTTGCTTTCTCATTAGTAAAGTAAACCCATTCACTGACCATAAGGTCTGGACTCTGGGGTGGACAGTCTGTTGTTCTGAAAACATCCCTAGCTTCTTTGCTTGATTTGCAAATTTTGTTATTTTTCATCATCTTTTCTTAGTAACAGCTTCTTGACAGCTACACATCTACTATCCTTTCAGACCTATAGTGCTGAGTTGTCTTCTCACAGTGGAGGGATGGACAGAGAAACACCTGTGCATTTTTTCAGACCTGAAGCAAGAATGGGGCTTGATTTTCTCCTGTTTTCGAAAGATTCAATCTTTTCTCTATATCTTTTAATAATTTTTTGACTGCTATTTTGGAAATTTCTGTTTTGTTTTATTTTTTGCTTATTTTGCTTTTACTCACCACTTCCTAATGCAAGTGGATAAATGAAGGGTGGTCTTTGACTTTTGTACAGTGTTCTATCTGGCCACAGCCTGGATGGGCCTCCTATTTCTTGATGTTGGCCTACAAAAATTGCCATGTTTGCCATTTTTTCTCACTATCAGAGCGCTCACTAAGGCTGTTGCCGGCCAGCCGGACTTTGGCGGCGGTGCAGGAGGAGCTGGAGGTGGCGAGGCAGGAGGCAGCGCAGGCTCTGGACTGTCTGGTTGCTGAGAGGGAGGGCCGTGCTCAGGACGCTTTGCAGCTGAGGGAAGCCGTACCACTGGCCAAACACCAGGAGGTGCTATCCGCTGTAGCCCAGCAGCTGGGGCAGACAGAAAAGGAGCTGCAGACTGAGAGGGCACTTCGTGAGCATGCCCAAGCTGAAGTGACCAGGCTGGAGAAGGAGCTGCAGGCTGCACAGCAGGGCATGGTCAGCAAGGAGGAACATGAGAAAATCAAGGTGAGAGTGGAGTTCTGAACATCTTAAGACATGCAGTAAACATTTAGAGCAACAGTGTGTCAGAAAGTCAAAATGAGGCAATTCTCCCCATTAACTTAAATGTAGTCAGTTCAACCATTAAAGGTTGGTCTTCAATATGAGCTTCTTTAGTTTTGCACTGGAGCTACAAGGCTAATGTAGCTAACAAATAATGGAAGTGTATAGTCACCAGTTTAGCATTATGCAAAAGAAATGTCTAAATCATCACAGAATTGTCTCAGACTGTACCTAGCTGTTAAATAATGTCAAAAAACCTGCTTAACCCTTGTGTGGTGTTGATGTGTTTGTTACTCAGTGGTCTTGTGGACCCACTGCATTATTGTTTTTTTTAATCAATACAGCCATAACAATTTATGTAAAAATACCAGATGTTTAAAATATCACAAATGGCCAGTGTAAGGTTCTCCTTTAGCAGCTGTAGCCAGTCAGCAGCTTGTCCATGTTGTCTACCTCACACACATGCATGAAGGCACTAAAAAATGTATTATTATTTTATATGTTTCTCACAGAAAATGAGCAAAGGCCATGGAATCTGATGTTGAAATAATAATAAATCACATTATTTTTTACTTTGGTAAACATTGAAAATGAGTCCCACAGACCCAACACCACACAACGGTTAAATGGACAAAAGTATGTTGGATAGCCAAAAAAACAGTAATTGCCATCTTGGAATGTCAATTTTTCTTTTTATTATAGATGATTTGTCATACAGTGTTAGAAACTACATAAACTATTTAAAATTGCTTAATGATTTACCAAGGCAAGATATGCATTTAACCCCTTTTTTCAATCTCTTTGAAGGTAATTTTTTTTTCATGATGCATTTTTTTTTCTTTAATAAAGTTGATGCAATAATTTTTGATGGAAAATGTGTGTAATTTACAAAACCAGAAACAAACTGGATTTTCATCTCCATAGATGTCCAAGCAAGTCAACATTTATAACAGTGTTATTGTGTTTACGTGTTTTTAATTATGTCACTTGCGCACAAAATGTTGACATCAAGAGCTGCAGTTGTGCTGTCTGATTTATACCAGTAAGCCCATCTTGCGGAGAGGTATAAATTGATTTTCACAGTCACCACGTTACATGCAGCCTGATAATCCACTAATAATCCTACTAACACCTCAATTGGAATAGACTAGTCCGATTGAAGCCATTCAGAATACAATTTCATTAATTGAATGGTGGATAGTGCTGTAAATAATCCATTAAATAGAAGAATTATAGCAGTGTAAACACCTGTATCTGATTACATTCCCAATCGGAACGTTTAAGTATGTTCTGCGCCTGTGCGAAAGTTTATAACGTTCAACATGGCGGAGCAGAAACTGGTCTGCAGAGGAGTTGAAGTTTATGCTTTAAACTGTGGGACGGACGTCCAGCTTATGTGTATCAGAACACGACGTCTTCCTCTCGGCCTTCTTTAATAAGTACATGTAAAGATTTCTGAGTCTGGCATAATTTTAAAGTAATTAAAAACACAAGCGCGTCAGCTGCAAACTCAGGAAACAAACTGCTGCTTGTCTCACTCTGACTGGACTCCCATGATGCTTGTTGTCATGGTAACGTTCATACTAAGTGGGACTCTACGCATGTGTGTAATTTTGGATCGGATTACTTGCATGTAAAAGGAGGTTTTCCATCAGATTGTTGAGTAGAGTGAGTATATAAACACCTCAGTCTTAATCTATAGTCAGAATTAATTCAATCGGATTGTCAAAAATATTGCACGGAAACACAAACTTCACAGTAATTATAACAGCCTGTTTATTACTAAGAGAGAAAGAGAGATTGAAACATTGTTATGTAAATATGAATGATGACTCTTTTTGTTATATAAAACCACACAAATGTTACAGATGGAACTTGGGTGAAAAATAAAATACAAAAAAATGTAGAAGATGGGGTACACATAATGTTCGAGATGCCTCTGGAATAACGAAGAGCCATATCAAACTTTCTTTCCAGGCGGAGCTGCAGCAGCGTCTAGAGGAGAGCCGGAGCGCTGCAGAGGCAGCACAGGACGCTCTGAGTGAGAAGGAGACAGAGCTGAAGGAGCTGCGCTCACAGAAAGCTTTAGAGCAGGGCCTGGTGTCTAAAGAGGACCACGAGGCCCAGCGTCTCTCTCTACAAGCGGAAATCAACACCCTGACCGCTCGCCTGGCCGACCTCACCCGCAAGCATGAGAAGACCTGCACTGAGGTCTGCCAGTGTGTGTGTGTGTGTGTGGGTGTGTGACTGTGTGAGCCTGTGTGACATTTCTTGATAACACAGTGATGACACTTTTCTCCTTTACATGCATGCACAATCTCTCCTGTAAGTACCTCCAGCCCTGCTTTGAGGTCAAGCAGGTGTGTTTATGTGTGTGTGTTGGTGTGTTGTACCCTGGAGGAGGTGTGATCTCTTGTGTGAGCTTCATGGACCCATTTTCATGCATTTTGTAAAGCTTCTTAATCTGCTGGTGTCTCATTCTCTCCTTTTCCTCCTGCAGGTGTTCCAGGTGCAAAGGGAGGCTCTGTTCAATAAGAGCGAGCGCCAGGTAGCCGAGGCACAGCTGCAGACAGTCCAGCAGCAGTTGGCTGACCTGCAAGCCCAGTCCACCCACATCCAGCAGCTGCACCAGGATATCCAGCACTCACAGGGTCTAATCAAGGAGAAGGACCGCAAGGTGAGAGGCCGACCCAGCAAAGAAAGACAAGGGGCTGAATTAGGCCTTTCCAAACTCTCTCAAGTGGACTTCTTTTCATTGTTTTCGATAATCGCAGTCCGCGAAGGAAAAGTGCTCCTCCAGCCTGCACAATGCATTTCATGTTCTTAAACCACATGTTTAAGTTAAAAAAACATCAACTTTTGCCATAAAAAAACCCTTGTGCTGTTAATGGAATAATCTTTGACTCTCATTCTGCTCGCATGGACCACCGAGTACATTGATTAAGTACTAACTTGTTTTTTGCTTAAACTGAGGGGCTGGCGACTTATTCTCTTAACTAGAACTAGGCTGGTCAGCCTAAACAACTCCAAGAGGGGCACCGCTGCATTGGTGCTAAATAAGACTCGCGGTGGTAATTTGGTGACGAAAAAGTACTTAAAAAGCAAAAGTTTTTGCATTAAACAGTGCTGTCTTATCATTGTTATATGACAAAAAGTTAAAAAAGTCATGAAATGACTGGAGTATACAGCGATGAGCGACAGAACATTCATGTCACTCAGCGATCCATGGTTGCTTGGCAACGATATTAAACTCTAAAGGAACTACAATTCTTGGCGGAAACTCCGTTTTAGGCACTCCGCTTCGCTTCGTGCTTAAGAACACCCTTGCCTGTGCTAAAATCACAGTTACGAATGGCCTCTCATGGCTTATTGCTTTAATGGTCGGTCTTCCGTGTTTGCTCTTTTCTACGTGTCTATCAAGTGCGTTGGATTGCCCTACTCAGAGGCATGTCCACCTTGTGTCTAAAAATGTGTTGTCTGAATGCCCCCTTGTCGTAGTCTTACAAGACATTTGCAGTTTGTGTCACTTTGCAAAATGGGCATGACCAAGGCTGGACCAGAAGATTAACGATGGAAAATGGGGCAGATAGCAAGCTAGGAAACTCGATAACCATGAAGAGTAAAAACACAGTTGTGAACATAATTATACCAGATAATTACGAGAGCATAGTGCTGCACACTGATAGTGTAGAAAACACAACCGTGGTCGGCAACAGTGGAGTGACCTGCGTGTGCAGCTGAAGTCTTTATAGGAAAGTCTGTACACTTGACAGAATCTAATTTCCCTTATGAAGTAATTAAGTAATCAGGAGCTTATTCCTACCAATTAGCATCATACTGAGGCAGCATCCAGTCATGAAATAATCTCAAATGGACTTGGTTATGTACGTGTGATGCTGTATTATTTACCGTTATCTAGTAAAATGAACTAAAGTATCTTGTTCAACTAAAAAAATAGTAGCAGCCACGTAGAAGCCTGAATTTGTATAGATGACAGTGACACACAATGTCAGAAATCCCATAAACAAATCTATTTGAGATTACCTAACAACTTGATGCAGATTAAAGAAAGTGTGGAATGCCGTTTGAACAATGCTAATTGGCGAGTAGAAGTTATTATTTATTAACTACATTAACGTTGTAGTTCCAGTGCAGAACTAAAGAAGCAGACTTCAGAAACCAAACATGTCTTGGTTTATTGACTACATTTGAGGTATATTGTAAAATAATAATAATAATAATAATTTCTTTTTTTTGGCCAAACCATCACTTTAATGTCTGTTGCTATAGTGTATATACTGTATTGAAGTTCTCAGAAGTGGAAAATACTGCTTTAGTTAATACCCACTTTTCTCTCCCCCTCTCTCTTTTCCTGTAGATCACAGAGCTGTCGAAAGAGGTGTTCCGTCTAAAAGAGGCTCTGGGGGCTCTGACTCCTCCTCTTGGTTTGCCCCCCTCCACTCCTTCTTCTGGAATACCAGGACAGCAGCTGGCACTTCAGAACCGTATATCTGCACTGACACAGCAACTCCAGGTGGGGGCAGTACTCAGCTCTAAATTAGAGCTCAGTCCACTTGAATTAGAGTGCAGTGTGAAAATAAAGTAAGTTTTTGTTGTGTATCTTGTCAGGACTGGGAGCGCAAGCACAAAGCAGTGGTGGCCATATATCGCTCTCACCTCCTCGCTGCAGTACAGGTCAGTAATGCATAGGCTTTATGTATGTCTCATTACGGTATATTGTCTGCTTTTCTGTTCTCTACAAGACATGTCTATGTCCTGCTTAAACCCTTAAATCATATGGACCATCAGTGGGTTTGGTCATTCATTCTTTACTGCTTTAAATACATGACCAGTTTTATAGCAGTTACTGAATAATTAATAATAATAAGCTTAGAGTTTGAAGGGCTAATAAAGATGTCTGTTTGTATGTTACACTTTGCAGGGTCGAATGGATGAGGAGGTGCAGGCTCTTTTACTCCAGATCCTCCGAATGTCCCAAAAGGGCCCGAGCCATTAAAACACACCCAACTGTTCTTAAACTGACAGCAATATACAGTTCATGCAGGATCGAATGAATGCAGTGAGTGAGTTGAGGCAGATGAACCGGCTGGACTGACACTATGCAAAGCCTTGCAGGGCAGACGACTGTTAGCGCTATGTCTGGGAGTAGAATGTGAATTGCTAAGCTGGATGTCAGCAGATATAGTTTTGGAATATGACGGAGATGAATACGTTTGACATTATCTGCAATGCTTTATTAGTTCCTATCCTACTAGAGGGTGATGACCAAGAATTTTATACAACATTTCAATAAACACTAAGAAATACAGCACTGTTGTCTTCCATGTATCATTTTTCCAGCGCTCTAATGAGGATTTGCTGATTCAGGTTCATGCAAGTTTTGGAAAGTCACCTTCAAAATGTATTCAATTGCATATTAATTATTACATGAATGTTATTCAGTAACATAATATCAATGGCTGCACCATTCATCACCATTCCGTCTCATCTATCACTCTCAGTATTTTTTTTTTTTGGAGTTTGAATGCTTCTCTTGACCTCTAAATTATGTTTGTATGAAAGGAGAACTCCACCGACTTCTCAAATTTTCTGCATAATTGAATGGATGAGATGTAAGCAAAGCCATTCAGAGTGGTTTGATGTGAAATGCTCCATTTTGGAGAAACTTACTGAGTCAGAATTGTTCACAGTAGTGGTACTAGGAACCAGACATCTGAAGAAAAAAGTTCCCTCTTAATACATGAAACAGCAGCAAACACACTGCCTGATGCCTGAGACATTGTTTTTTTAATAGTTTTGAGAAGGTTTTGCCCCAAACATCTTTTAATACAAAAAGTTTTTTTTTGCCAAAATTGCATATGAAAACTTAGAAGAAACTTCTAAAAGCCAAAACAGCGGTTTTAGATAGTAAATAAGGCCTTTTGGTTTTAAAGTATTTCAGGATTATGAAAATGTGGAACAGACCTGATTTGCTAACGTATGGTACATAACAGACCTTTATACTGTGTGTAAATTTCATGAAGAATGGACCAAAAGAAACAGCCCAAAATGACATATATATATATATATATATATACACATACATAATGTATAAAATAATCACCATGTTACATTAAGGGCTCTTTACAAAAATGGCATAAGATACTCATTGGCCACACATGTTAGGCTCCAGTCCTTGCAGGCCAAAACCCTGCAGACTTCAGCACACTTCCTCATTAAACACACCTGATTCAGCTCATCAGCTAATTAGCAAGGCCTTCATGAACTGAATTCAGAGTGTTAGATGAGGGTAATTGCTAATCTCTGCAGCACTTTGACCCAGAAAGTCCAAGGTCAAAGGTTTTGTCCTAGTCGGTCAAGAATCACTTCCGGCCGAAAACCAGCCCTTGGCCTGGTTCATGAGTGTTAAAATGTCACTCACCAGTTGCTATTGGCGCTTTATTTTGCATTCAACAAGCATCTAGCTCTGCGCCAGAGCCGCCAAAGTTAGACTCATCACTTCCTCTTAAAACGCGTCCCGCACTAAAAAGTCCCTCCTGATGCCCAGCCATCAGAGTTTGATTGACAGGAAGCCCTTTTCACAAGAAACAGAATTGCATAAACACTGGGTAAAATATTCCGCTATTACCTTACAGACAGTTACCAACTTCAGTCACTTCATCTTTGTCATAGTTACCAAGATTGAAATTCGAGGATGTGTCCAAAATTGTTGAAGAACACTGAACACACAACAATGTGGGAGTCTAAACTAAATAAAGAATATAAATGCTCCATGGAAAAACTCCTTCACAGCTATCATGGTACAGCAACGTCAGCTAGCTAATATCTTCAAAGTAATAAATCAATGGACAGGTGAAAATACCAGAAACACCAGCTCCAGTGAACCAACATCTACTCCATGAGGAACACTTGCTTTCTCAGTTACTGATAGTTTTTCAGGGAGAGATGAAAACGGTTCCACTGATAGCGGCTGCAGCAGCAAGCTTAAAGCACAAATTGCATTCCGTGTAACGTTAGTCAGCAGCGGTGAAATGCTCACACAGAGGTTCTTTCACTCCGAATGACACAGTTTATTTCTTTGATAACTGCGCAAACCCATTTTCCTCTGCTCATGGTCAGCGGGCAAACAACTGAAACTGAGATAAGGCTGTTTTTGCTTCAAGCTCGAACACTCGAGCAAGCTGTACACGCTCTACTCGTCATCCTTGCTATTGTTATTGCTTTAGCAGAAGCAGCGTTACCCTGCAACGATTACTTCTAGCAGAAAAAATGTGGAAATGTGAAAAGGGCCTGTTGCAAACAGGATTGCAATTGCATTACGATTTTGGCAGAGCTGAGGTGCCAGAATAAGGAACTGCAATTGCAAATTGTTTTTTCCTTTTTAAATAGGTCAGAGTCAGGCTATTAAGACAATGAGAATGAAATGTCAAAAACTCTTTGCTTTTGCATATGAATTTTTTCCAGTCTCTATATACAGAAATGCAAATGCAAATACACAGTTTGCATATGAATTTGAATGTCTTTGATAATGCACACTCACAATGGAAATGCAATTGTAAATACACAATTGAATTCGCATTTCAAGTTTAAAATGTGCATTTTAATTTGAATAAAGTTCAGAGTATGCTGCCATAGCTGTGCACATCCACAACTGCTGAGCAAGGCTTTGCAAGACCACTCGTCTAAATACTGAAACACTTCAAACCCACTTAGCACAGAAGCTAAGAAATAAATAACCCACACACTGTTGTCCTGTTTGTACTTTATTGGAACAGCAACTCAATGGTTACACGAATATGCTGAGAAAGCAGTCTGGATGGGAGGGGATGTGTGGATTCATGGCAACCTGACAAGTCTCTGTGTTTCATGTCGGCTCTTGTACCGCTGATTCTGCAAACATCAGCATTTCAAGATGGTCAGTAACCTCTCTGTTGCAAAATACCTGCATTAATGTGCACTGAAGAAAGTGATTCATTTAAATGTGTAAAATCATTTTCACACAAATCAAATATATTAGATCAGTTTACATACTTTTGAATTGTGTTGATGTAAATATATTTTATTCACATGTAAATTACATTGTCATATCTCAGAGAAGGTTTTTGGAATGTAACAGTGATTCACAGATACCCTGCAGGACAGCAGCTAAAGGAAGGAATACACAGAGTATTTTGTGTTGTGAATACTTATGCATATTGCAGCTGTGTTGTCAGTCACATGGCTGTTCAACGTAAGCAGACAGGAAGTAAAATGCAGAGCTGAGCTGTCTCAGTCACTGAACGATCAAAGTGCTACTGTAATCAGTGTATTTGTTGTGGTTCAAGAACCTTCGTGAGGCACTGTAGAAACGTGCCTTTAAAGTCTGTGTAAAGGAAATCCAGAGATTGTTTCGAAACATGTGAGAAAATACCTGCTGACAACATGACTGTGAACTACGTAATTCTAAATTGTGGAGTTAAACTGTTAAACTGTTTTTCATGATTTTGTGTTCAGGATTTTTTGGACGGGCCTGAAATCATGGCTCGATGACACACTAGAACCATACTTAGCATGACCCCTGGCCTAGCACTAAAACAGTTTAAAAACTACACCGCTAGCCTCGCTAACTTTGGCTAAGCTAAAGGCACTAACAGTTAGCCGGCTGTTTCAGTTGAAGATATGTTAGCCGTCCAAGTTAGCGTTAGCCGGAATGGCTGTTTATGGAACAGGGCTAACAGGCTACAGGCTACTACTTCTCCATTAGCCTTTGCTAGCTACGCCTTGCATAAATGGGCGAAAAAAATGATAATTCTGTGGCAGACCGTGAGGAACGAGGATGATGCTTGGGTAGGTGAGTGTCCTATGGCTCCATATTGGGTTCTGGCTCTTGTGGGTCAAACATGCATGGCTTTAAGTCCAGCATAATAAAGCTGATGGATGGAGCATCCATTTTTCAGGCTGCAGTGATATTTGACATTTAAGAAAGACTGCACCTTTCCTGTGATTGGGCAATTTCAACACCTACAGCAGGCGAGCAGAAAATACTGCTTATTTTTCACAATTTTGGAATCTAATTTTATAATTAATTTTATTGATTTTTTTTATTCATTCAAATTTGGCTGGGTGATTGGTAACACAATCTGTGGTGTGACAAACTCAGAACACATATTTATTACTGCTTTACATGCCTTTAACTTGGGTCTTTCTGTAGTACTTCTAAGATACGATTAAACATATTTCAGGATAGGAATACTATCTAATCAGACAACAGTTATAGAAGGGTCTTCAAGGGTAATTCCACTGATTTTTCAAGTTTTCTGCATAACTACATTGTTAAGTTATGAACAAAGTCACTCAGAGTGGTTTGATGTGAAATGTTCTGTTCTAGAGAAACTTACTAAGTCAAAATTGCTCATAGTGGTCGTAATAGGAACCAGACATCTGAATGCGTTGCTTGATGCATCAGGCATTGTTTTAGAGTAGTTTTGAGGTGAGGTTTTGGCCCAAAATGCATTTTGTATGGCAGAGAGACACATGCAGAGTGTTATAAGGCCAAGCAAATTTACCACTACTTTTCCATTATCAGCATTACGTGTAAAAAATTAGACATGGGTAGGCTCACTGTTTTTTTTGGACAGTAAATAAAATGGCTATATTTGCACTGTACGTATTGACCTCTGGTTCCCATCACCACCACTGTGAAGAAATCAGGAGTCAGGAAGTTTCTCCACAATGAACCATGACCTCCTTTGTTTTCTGTATTATGCAATTTTTTTTGAAAACCAGTTCAATTTCCCTTTAATGTCCGGCAAAATTTAAGTGGTCAAATCGACCAACCTCTCTACTGTTGATTTCAGCAATTTCAAGTGAACCACCCCCGTAGTTTATTACAGAGAGTGGACAGAGAGGAAAATACTGTATGAAGTGAAGCCTGCATGTTTTGGGTTGTGGCACAAGGCTATTAACTGTAGGTGCTTAGGAAAAAGAAAATCTTTACCCTTTGTAACAAACTGTAACCAGGAAAATGGTGGTAAGTTACAACATGGTCCCAATGAGGATGGGAAACATATCTATGACCACAGGAAACTTAATAGTATAATCCTTTCATTTTAATTTCTTTTTATTTTCGGAGCTACTGACGACATGCCCACCCCAAAAAAACCCTCTTAGTATTGTTTTATGGTTAATGACTACATGGCCTCCCAAAAACAGAAAAAAAAACAAACAGCCTCTTAGTATTATTTCATGGTCTTAGGAACTCAACCTTAAAAGGGGGTCAATACCTCATTTTAACTTTAAAAATATAAATACACCTTTAGGTAGTTCAGTGCAGATACTTCGGACAAAACAATTTGTTTTTGTAGATGTTCAACCTGTATATATATTTGAGCCTTTTGCCAATTCCTGTTAGACAACTAAAGAGGAAATCTAATTGAAAATCACTGTGAACAGTGCAAATTAGAGCTCACATGATGGCACTAATTCATTTCCAATGTCATTACTGATATCGAGTATCAGCCATTACAATCATACAAAATTAACTATTTCAAAAGCTGCACTATGTAAGATTTGGGGATCACACATTTCTATGTAAAATTTGGGCATTACACATTTCTCTGGTGGAAACTGCACGTAACTTGCAGAAGAACACTTGTAACGTTGGTTGTGTTTCGGACCCCTTCCCCGAACAGATAAATCTGGCCATTAGAACCGTGTTGAAAGATTTTTCAAAGAGCCTGTATGTGTGACGTTAATACATAAAGACGCATGACGGTCCAAAACACTCCTGGGAAATCTGACCCGAAGCCTCTGTCTTTTAAATTATTATTTTATGTTTTACAGGGTGACTCATAGCAACGTACAGACACCATATTTTAGTGTGTATTTTTTCCTGACTATTTAAAAATCTCACATACTGCTGTTTTATTGGAAGCGGGCAGCCATTTTAGCATGCACACATGCACATGGAAGGTAGTAAAGCAATACACTCTCAATTTCTGTTGTTTCTAATTAATCTTGAATTGTCACACTTTAAAGATATATTTATAAATAGAAATATACATTATGAACAGAAATCATTAACGTAATCTTGTCTAAATTGGCTGCCTGCTGTGTTTTGCTATACTGTGACTTTTTTGTTCATTTTTATAGTTTACAGCAAATCACACTGTGTCCTAAACCCTTAATGAGGACCTGGATGTGGTTTGAGCAGGTTGAGAGAAGTGTTGGGGATGTATTTATGGAAAAGGTTTGGGTGACTATTGACTACTGTTTTTTTAGCAATGTTAGCCTTGTAGCTCCAGCACTAAATTAAAGAAGCATCATTTGAACACCCAACATGTCTTGGCTATTTGACTACATTTGAGATAAATGGACAATGGTTCATTTAATTTTTTGCCTTAGTATTCTTTTAAGATGAGCATCTAAAAGCAGGCATGTTACTCAAATGCTCTATACAGGAAGATATACAGAGCTAATAACATCACATCACAGTGTGAGTGGGGCTATTTCAGGCTAGTTTGGTTACAGAAATGGATTGAATTTATTCTTTCTTTACAGTCCATCTACTTACAGTCCAGCATCTTTTGCTAATATTAACCTGAAACCAATATTCCATCTGTAGTGCATATATGCCACTTCACAGAGGCAACCTTGTATCTACTGAACTACCCGAAAGTCTAGGACTTAAAAGTTTATTATATTATATGAAATTACCATGTTTAAGTAAGATGTACATTTTGTCTGTTAGTTCTATGGAGATGAAATGTGAAATGCCATGCCCACAATATGTGATATGCCGGTTTGCTATGTAAAAGTTGACAATGAATTTCCAAATTGATATTATGATTAAAAAAAAAAAAAACATTACAGAAGCATGACCGTGCATTTGGTCCTGAGGTTTCATAAATTATACATGTACTGGATAAGACAGCATAACACAGATGATATCATCAAGCTTATGAAACATCATATGTCCACTTAATGTCCATATGAAATACTGCATCCTGAGAACAAATCGTATAGCACAACGAGAAGCTTGTGCCCATCTCCTGGCTGAAGACATTAATACCTTGACTCCGAAACTGACCCACTACCCGGATATAACTGAATGTCGGCACATTGAACATGAATGCACTCAAGCGTAGTCACTGATTGTTCACATTTTCAAAGAGGCGACTCTTAATTACACCTCATTTGGAACGTTCCAGAGTAAAAAGACAAATGTGAGCTGTAAATTGCACATATCTGTCTTAGGAAATGCGCAGTGGACTCCCATTCAGTGAGCTGTCTGGCTGGCCCTGGGTTCAAACTGTTGATTGAACAGAAGGGCATGCTGGGAGTCGTAGTTTGAATCCCATGTGTGATTCCGCATGTCCAATGGAAGCTGAGAGTCCGTGTTTAAGGCAAAAGTGTGGGGCCTCAGGCTCGTCTGCACAGAATGAGGCCTAGCTTCATTACAACCTGGGACAAAATAACAACATAATGTCTCCTGGTGAGCTGATTCAATAAAGATGTCATCACCCATTTATTAAAAAGCTTGAACTAAAAAGTTTGCACCAGAAAAACTTATTAAAAATGTCTTTAATAAGGATACACAGTATCACTGATGTGAAGCATTGCTCTTATGGAGCATCAAAAGCAGTTTGATTGCTAAAGGTGCCTGCTAAACATGAGTGAGTAAGTGACTGATTGACTGACTGAGTTACAAGCCAGTTCCATAAGAGGTTCAAATCTAAAAAATCTGAAGCAAAATTTAACTCTGCATTTAACACACAGACTTGTTATGACTGGTTAGTTCATTTTACTTTACTTAGGATCGTGTGGATTCTTACCCTTCCATGTGTGTTGCTTGGGTGGAGGTCACTGCTTCCTGCAGACCACCTGCTGGAGGTGGAGCTCACTCTCAGCCGCTACAATGGGCAGCTTGTTGCTCAGATGATAGTTGATCAAGTGACTGATGCTGTCAAACAGCATGTCTTTTGTCCGGACCTGAGAGTTATGAAGAAAATAAAAACACATTAGTTACCAAAAACAAATGGTAGATATTTGCAAGATGTTGTCAATGAAGTTCAAATATGGATCCATGTTTTTCTGAACTCAAGTCATTCCCCTGTTTTAGTCCAAGGTAAGCACTGTCCATGAAGACTGCACTCTTGCCTGATCTCACTGAGTTTTATACTACAATCTTTTTTTGCAAGGCCGTATAAGCACTGCAGAATGATTGTTGAGATGCCAGTGCCGTATGGGAATCATGTGGAAATCCTCAGGTCAGAAGGTACTCGTCATATGACTGACAAAGAGGTAAGGATTCCTGTGAGTAGGTCTTGTGCGCATGACATGGCTAGATTAAAGCCTTCTGGATGTCTAGTTGTTGGTGTTGGCAATTGAGAAAAGAGAATTCAGTGCTGCAAAAATAAAATCACAGTCAGAATTTGGATTGTACAGAGTATAAACCATGAGAAGCTGGAAATAATGAGGTTTCTGTGGTTCTTTGTGGATGTGAAAACTGCACAACAAAAAAGCAGAATAGGAAAAATGTTGATGCCTTTAAACTTTAAAGCTGGCAAAGACTTTTGAGAGAACCTTGGATAGCAGAGAAAACAAGTAAATGGATTCTTAACCAAATCAAGCCTCACCTCTCACTCAAAGCCCAGATAACCAAATTGTAGCTCTCTTAATTTGGGCATATTGTGAGAAGAACCAACTTATTCAAATAGACAATAGTGCTTGCAACAGTTGAAGGTAAAAGACAACCAACTACAAGATGGATGGGCACAATCACAGATGAACTGAACAGGCCATTAAGATGCCCAAAGATCCAAACAGAAGGCAGGGCACTCTAGAGAAACACTATCCATATCGCAACTAGGAGTCAGAACCAACTTGAAAGCACTGTTTACAATAATAATGATATCTATATAGCAAGATATGGAACATCTTGTTGGGAAAGTGTTCATTTGTATAAATATTACTTTATTTTTTGCAAAATGTTTTGAAGTACAGTCTGTGCCTACAACGATACAAACTAAAACTTTGTGACTAAAAGATTAATCTTCTAATTTATGTTTGAGGAAAGACACATAATGTGATTTGCAAACTGTCATAAATAAAGTGGTACCAACATGGATGAATTAAGGAAAATGAGCAGTGAATTTCTAAGGGTATCCTTTGCCTTTCCAGGGTACTCATGGGCTTCCACATTTGTAAATGTCTGGGTTGATTTAGTGTTACTTCATGAACTATCTATCGATCTATGCTTGCTGGCCTCTAACCTTCCATAAAAAAGCTGTAGCGTCACTGTATGACCTCCCAAGTGTTGCTATGCATGATCCACTGTGTCTGTTTCCACTCAAGCACAGTGGAAACCTGGCTAGGCTCACTGTCTACTTTCAAAAGGATGTAACTGATGTAATTGCACACAGTTATCATCATTACCTGTCTTGTCTTGCTGCTGTGAAGGTACTGATATGCTTCAGAGCTTTTCAAGTTGTTAACAGCTTTTCTCTGAGTAGCTAAAGACTCCATAAAATACCTAAAAATACTCTCGTAGTTTAGTTATGGGCGTGTTTCATGTTATCCTTCCACCTTTCAATTGGAGAGGGATGGGATAGAATAATGCTCTAAAATGATGCAACGTTAGATATATTAGCATTTGTCTTAAGCAAAATGTATACTTAGTTATGCATATATACCTCACAACGCATTGATAGAATATTGCGGGCATGCAAAGGGACTAGTTCAGAGCCGTGGTCTACATGCTGTTGACCCATTACAGAACAATGAACTCACCACTCCCTCAGGGTCCACAAGCAGCAGGTGTTTGGGCAGGCCACAGTGCATCCCCGTCAGCACATACTGCCCTGGATTAGTGGCACTATCCCGCACCAGGAAGTCTCCATCACGGATCAGGAGCTTCTCAGCGTCGCGGCGGCTCATGCGGCCGTGGTACCAGGCCTCTCCGCGGAGCTGCTCCTCCGTGGGGGCCACAGGGGCTCGGCGGCGCGGGGGGCTCGGCCATTGGTCCTCAAGCACACACACACCACCACCAGCCTCATGCAGACGCAGAGCATCCTCAAACGGTCCTGAGAGCAGCACAGAGTGGTCAGAGAGTGAGTAGTGGCTAAGCACAGAAGACCAAATATGTTTAGTGATTCCCAAACCTAGTCCTGGAGTATTCTGGCTCTGCATATTTTAGTTTTTTGCCTGGTCCTACACACATGATCCAACAAATCAGGTCCCAGATTCCCAGAAACATTAAGATCATTCTAACTGGCAGCGAGAGTGTTAAGTGTGATGCTCGCCCTACCATTTCAATATGATCTTTGTGAAAAGATGCTTTTGGGAAACCCAATCCAGCTCATTAACAAGCCTTTCCTGAAGTGATGTGAGTATCAGCGCAGGACAACACTAAACAATGTAAGGTAGGGGTACTCCAGGGCCAGGATTGGGAGTCATTCATATAGTGAATTGGGGTGGGTTTTCCCTGGGAATACACAGGATCAGATGGAGAGCACCTACCATTTGAAAGAATTGTTAAAAGAAGTGTAATACTGAGAGATTTTAAATGTGTTGTTTTAATGTACATTAAAACTGCATAATATAAAAACAACTTACTAAACCATCCGGTGAGATAAAGGGGAATTGTGGCTTTTAAAAGTTAAAGCATTTAACAATATTTCATGTTTTTTTCATGTTAGGTAATATTCTGTACCATAGCATTGTATCCGTCAGTCTTATAAGTATGGCATAATTCATAATTTTGTGTCCTGTTTGTGTTTTCATCCATCAGTGTTCTGTCACTACAATACCCAAATACATCATACAACATTGAATCCTCCCTATGACAATAAAGAAATCCATTAACGTAGAGGCCAATAAATTTAGATGTGCTATTCAGCTTCCTTGCAAGAGCATTAGCTACCTGGCTTCATTAGCCAGCTAGAGGAAAAAAGGCCACTTAAAGGCCATATCGCATATCCACCCAAAGCACTTGTAATTTGTCAAAAGTTCCTCCCACCTTCAAGATACATCATCATAAGGGGGTTTTCCTAGTCTTTGAACCTGAAAATCTCATTCAAGAGACTACTGCTACACTGCTGTAGGATGTGAGTGAGCATGTTTACAACAGATGTAGCAGTGGTTAAATTGTTCATTTTGGCTGGAGTGTCCCTTTAAGCAGAACCAAACAAAACAACTACTTGCACAACCCTGGAATAGGTCTACACTGGGTCGTACCTGGGGACCTATATCAGAGGTCCAATACTGAGCTACTATAAGACCGTGACCTTTTGGCTAGATTAACTTACTCATGTCAAAGATGTCTTTCTTGGGGCTCTCAGGTCTGCGTCCTCCCTGCCTGTCTGCTGCAGGGTCCATGTTGTCCAGGCTCTGTGTGTTGACATACAGGTGCTCTTCATAGTCCCGGCTTCCAGGAGGATGTCCATCTGCTCTCAAATATCCATCAGATGTCAAACCTGCAAATGATATACAGCTATGCAATCAGCCAGCAGCAATTAAAAAAAGGATCTGATATAATGCTGCGTGACCTATTAATCTATGCTTTATACAGTGAAATGCAGTCCTGCATAGTTGACTAAGGATAGTGACAATGAGTTTTTTTTTTAAGAAAATGTTCCAAGGTGCTGCCCAAAAATACATTCTTCCTTACTATGCTCTGGCTAATATTTTCTCTCCTGCACTCAGACTACATACTAGGATTTTCCCTTCTGCACTAGATTTGCAAGTAGTATTTTTTCCTCTTATGTTCAAATGTGCTATTAAGATTTTCCCTCCCATACTCTGATTGACTCCTGGCATTTCCCCGTCTCTGCTTTGATTGGCCTCTGCTATTTTCCATTCTGAGTTCTGGTATTTTTCCTCTTACAGTCCAGCTTGTGTTATGACTGGCTTCTAGTATCGTCCCTCCTGCCTTCTGATTGTCTTCTGATTTTCTTCCCTCCTGGTCTCTGAATGGCCAGTGGTACCTTTCTCTCTTGCTCTTTGTTTGGCTAGTGATGTTTTCCCTCCTGACCTTTGAATGACTAGTGATATTTTCCTTCCAAGTGATTGGCTACCAGGATTTTTTTCTCCTGTTCACTGATTATCTACTGGGATTTTTTCTTGTGTTCTCTGATTGGCAACTGGATTTTTTTTTCTCCTGTTCACTGACTGGCTACTGGGATTTTTTTCTCCTGTTCTCTGATTGGCTACAGGGATTTTCTCTCCTGAGTTATGACTGTCATATTGATTTTTTTCTGTCTAGTATTTTTGGTCTTGTGCTCCAGTTGGCTACTAGTATATTTCCACATACATTTTGATTGGCTTCTGCTATTCTCTTTTATGCTCTGATTGGCTACACAGAGTTTCCCTCCTGTGCATGACTGGCTTTTATTATTTTCCTCTCCTGCACTCTGATTGATTAGTAGTAATTTGCCCTCCGGGGGGAAATGAAATATACATACAGTTTCTGAAGCTCTTAAAATATACATTCAGGACAGTAATATGCAGTGTGTCTCACTTGAGCTACTGCCGTTCTCTGTGTCCCAGTGCACTTCATAACACAGTTGAGCTGCAGGGAGAGAGGACACATCTCTCCTGATTGCAGATCCAGCCTGAAAATATACACAAGAATGAATGTGTTTGGAAGTCTACTCCAAATAGCAAACATTGGTTTGAGGCTAGAGCCGAATGATTATAGATCTGGTAGCTAACAAGGCCTGCTAGTTAACAAGGTTCTAATCACATTAGATGGGTTATTATTTTGCATGCACCAGAACTCTTCTTTTGGAGCTCACAATAACAAACATAGCCCTCCCCCCAATGATCTAATGCACTCTAATTCCCACATTAGTTTGAATGAACTCTTATAAATGTCAGATAAACAGACTTCAGGTTATTAGTGAATCGAGCCATAGCAATAAAACAACATTAGCAGAAGCCTGTCATTTTGCATCAGAGCTGAAATGAACATTAGGCTTATAAGACCAGCACAGTCTCTCTAGGTTTACTGATGATGGCTCCACTGGCTGCAAGCTTACTGAAAGCTCTTAGAAAGGCTGAGGAGAAGATGGATAACTTCTCTTGTCAGCATTAATTAGCGAGAGTGGGTGATATGGATATTACCTAGAAACCTCAAAATATTATATTTCATTACTTTATGCCGCTGAGTCGTTTCAAACCATTATAGAGAATTTTCAATTTCATCGGGATTTTAGGGATTTTTAGGTTGTTGTACATGAAAAGCATATAGGTAATAAACCATTTGGCCACAGAACACAAAGAATGTTTAAACACAGAAGACATACAGATTAAGAACTGTAAAGGAGGTGCAGTCTAACTATCTTGTTAGCCTGTAGCCTTGTTTTTCAGTTTTCCTTGCTGATACTCCCAGCTTGGCTCCCCAGATGGCCAAGCAGCTCAGGTGAAGCAGAGGACATATGGAAACAGTAACTGGGAGTGAGTCCCAGCACTGCATTCGAAATCATCAGTCAGAAGTTCACTAAGATTTTACTATAAATTATATTATAGTGATGGGGCAATCAACTAATTTGTGCCAATTAATTGACCGTTTGCAAAATAATGATGGGCATGTCTCTCAGCCAATCACAATCTCTCTAAACCTCTCTGAACGTTAGAGCTCCTCAAAACAAACGTGCAGATGGCAGTAAATTACTCAGAATTATTAAATCTACATTATACCTTCTAATCATCAATAGTTTTACTAATTGGTTCTTAAACTGGGCCATTTACATTATACTGTAAAAGCAGGGCGCGAACTGGGGGATTACATAAAAGGGCAGCCCTTTGCCGTTTAACACGGGGGAAAATGTAACTGCCGGCTTGGCCAATCATATCAGACCTGGGGGCGGGTGTCTGGTGCTGCTCACGCGAGGTAATGTCGGTTGGCGACTGCGGCAGGATTTTGGCCAAAAGCAAAATAAAATAAACAATAGGCCTTATTCAAAATACATCATGTACAGAGTAAAACAGTAAGTAATTGCAGAGTGAAGACGACTACAATATGAATTTGTGACAAATTATGGTCAATATAGCTGGCTATTGAGTTTTTACTGTTTGCTTGTTAGGTTAGCTAACGTAGCTAACTTTAGGCAGTCCTTATAGGAAAGTCTGATCACTCGGCAGTACAGGACCTGAACGGGGAAAGACCTAAAAACTCGAAAGCGACGACTAAGTTACCGTTTCAAAATGTGTGAAATAACTGGAAAAATCTCCCACAACCCTCACGAACAGTTTGTAACGTTTGGCTCATATAGGTTAACGCACAAAGCCTGTTTCGGTTTGCTCTGGCTGTTGGGCTTGCGCAGATCTCCACCTCTGACGAGTGCTTTTACCGCTAGAGGCTTAACGAGCAGGCGGAGTGTTTTTATTGAAGAGTTACGAGCGTTCTCGTTTATTTATAACGTCTCTGCTTTAGGTGAGACTTTAAGAGGGATAAGCGAGAATTTTAAGAAACTTCACAGACAGTGAGAGTGTGAACGAGCATAAGAGGTACATATAAATTAACGTAACTGACAGCTTTTGAATCAGTTATTTTCATATTTGTTCATATTTCACTTTTGAAGCTATCATATCAGTAGTAACGTTACCCATAAACTCTGGTTTACAGTAAACTAATGTGAGTGAAAGGTCACATCGTGTTGATCATGATGCAGTTTTATATCCCTGAGGTCCTCAACGTTTAGATGGATATATGAAATTTCCTTATGAGAGGCGGCAGCTCCACTGAAGTCATCAAAAAAAGAGTTGGCCTCTAACCACATCTCGAGTTCTTGTAAATCTGAGCTGATAACAATAAGTAAATAAATAACACAGGCAGGAAGAAGGAGAGAACAAAGCTGAAGGAGCAGGTCTGATCAGGTACTAATCTATGGTGTGTTTGAGCAACAGAACATCTAAGAGAGCACATAGAATTGCTTTAGTACCGTTGCTTAATTTGTGCCTCTTGCAAATGAGTAGATATCATTTGAGTCATATTAGCTCAACACCTAATACAAACTATGAAATGACATTGCTTTATTTTATGCCTGTTCTTACTCTATAAGATTATGATGAACAAACATTTTGGGGCATTTGGGGCCCCTGATCCCAGTGGTAAAGCCTTAGCCACCCTGTTCATAATTCTCTACTGACACCCCTGGATTAAACTGCGTGGAAGACCATGCTTACAGCTCAGTGTCAAAACTGTTAACAGACAGACATATGCTGTTAATGTGATTTGTAATGATAAATACACAACAATTTTGAGATCAGTTCATATATATTCATCATATATTCAGATTAAACAGGACTTTACAGTGCTCAGATATGTGATTAAAAACATTCATACTTATGCCATAATTTATATCGTTTCATTAAAGTTTGCTTAACAAGATGACAAGTCCCCCTTGCTTTGGTGTGAGCTTTAACATTATCACGTCTAAAGGGGCAGCTTCTATCACTCAAACATTCTACATGTTCAACCTGAAAACCTACTATCTTAAGATCCAGTGGCTAAAATTTTTCTTAGTTTGATTCTTTTTTTGCTTGAAATTGACCTACATTCATATTCTTAGTATATATATACATATATATATATATATATATATATATATATATATATATATATATATGTATGTATATACATATATATATATACACACACACACACACACATATATATACATATATATATAAATATATATATATATATATATATATATATATATATATATAAGTGTGTACATTATGCTGTTTCATGCTGTAAGCGAGATCAATAGAGGAATTTAAAATATGCATTTTCATCATCAGACTGCCAACTGATCATTGCTGATTCATTGAGAAAACATTTTAATTATTTTTTTTTTTTAAACAGGGCAATTGATTTTTTTATTGAGTAATTGAGTTTACCTGTGTTGTTTTGCTGTTTGGTAGGCTGTGCACATGGCCCAACAGTGCTCCTGAGGGTCTCAGTCTTGAGTCCACCACTCCCCCCAGTGGAGGCTCCTTCCCTGGGATGCTATTGTAGTAATCATGCTCTGATGGTTCCTCATCATCACCCCATGCTGACTCCTCTGTCCTGATATTCCTGCCATTATCATTCAAGAGTTAACATAGTCATGTAATCAATTAATAACAACATAAACTGAATACATTACATAAATAACATCATAAGAATACAAACGTTTATAAATAACAATGATACAATGATAAAACAATGATAATCACTCACAAAACAGGTTATAGGGTCATATTGGAAATAACACGCTCTAAATAGGGTTATTACTGTACCTCATCGGGCTGTGAGGGAGTATGGTTAATTGCCGGAGGGACTAAAATCCAGAGCACAGTGACAGAGATTATTTTTCTGCTCTGGTAAAAATGTGACCCTGATCAAGCTTGCAGCTTCTGAGAGCCAATGAAATGAATTTAGCTTTAAATAATGACGCTTAGTTCATCAGGACCAAAACAGGATGGCGATCAGAAACCTGAGCTCTCTGTATCCAGTTACCACCGCGTGCACCACAAAACAATGACAATGCTTTTAGAACAGCACATCAGATATTCCACTGCATGTTTTCAGCTCTGAATGGAATGGTCATTAGAAGTTATATAGAAGAGAACTAAAAAGACTGCATCTTTGATATTAATAGAATCTTCTTGCCTGTGTTGAGCATCAAAAAAAATCTTACTTTTTTTTTTACGTTTTGTATCAGTATCAGTTGATGGCTATTTAGTCTGCCTCTTACCTGTCCATGGTGGGGATGGCTTTGGGTGGACTGTGCAGATACTGTTTGAACTGCAGCTCAAAGGCTTGACCAATAGTGCTGATGACGTTCTGTGCAAGTCCATCACAACACTCCAGAATATGGCATGCTGAGAAATAAGATACAGGCACACTTTAGCCATGTGGGAAAGCAGACTTCAGCATGCTTAAAGGAATAGTCCAGCAAAAAATCAAATGCACACAATTTTCCACCTACTCTAAGTGTAGTTGACCAGCCGTGACATGTTTGGGATACAAATTTTTGCTACTTTAGTTACTTTAGTAAGTAACTTACAAGGCTAATGTGGCTAACAAATGCTAGAAGTAGTCACCCAAATCTTTTGGCTGAGGGCAGCCATTTTAGACAATAAATGTTGTGCTGAATCCTGAACTCACCTTTGCGTGCATGCATACCATGCAGGCAGATGGACTTACAAAAACAGAATGAAAATGACCTCAGCTACTCTATGAATATCCAGGTAAGATCTTCTCAGTCTGTTCCACCGTAGTTCTGTGGGGTTCAGATACTTTTGGTAGCTACTTTTTCTTCTATTTTAGCACTTATGTCATTGAAGGAGAAATATTTTTTGCTTGAGTGTGGTTTTAGGTTGCTTTAGGCATTGGTACTTTCTTAGCCATCATTTAGCAGTTTAGGCTTAATTGAAACACTCCACATGAAATACAACCCCATTTCCAAAAAAGTTGGGATGCTGTGAAAAATGTAAATGAAAACAAAATACAATGCTTCAAAGACAACATATGAAATGTTGAAACTGAGAAATTTGATTTAAATATATGCCCATTTAGAATTTGATGCCAACAACACGTTCCAAAAAAATTGAGACGGGGCAACAAAAGGCTGGTAAAGTTGTGTAATGCATAAAAAACATGTGGTGGTTAATTGGCAACAGGTCAGTAACATGATTTGGTATAAAATGAACATCTCAGAGAGGCTGAGTCTTTCAGAAGTAAAGATGTTGAGGGGTTCACCACTCTGTGAAAGACTGCACGATCAAATAGTGCAACTGTTTTTATTCAAAAATAACATTTGCCAACATAAAATAGCAAAGAACTTTTGCTTTTCATCATCTATGGTACATAATAACATTAAAAGATTCAGAGAATCTTTGCACTATATAAACAGGATCCAGGAATGCTGCCACCTTCTCTGGGCCTGAGCTCATTAAAAATGGACTGAGGGGAAGTGGAAAACTGTCCTGTGGTCCGAATCAACATCTGAAATTCTTTTTGGAAATCATGAACACTGTCAAGACACTCAGCTTGTTATCAGTGCACAGTTCAAAAGCCAGTTTTCATGATTTTATAGGGGTGCATTAGAGCACGTGGCATGGGTGACTGGCACATCTGTGAAGGTACCATTAATGCTTAACAATACAAACATGTTTTGGCAACATATGCTGCCATCCAGATAACGTCTTTTTCAGGGAATGCCTTATTTTTAAAAGTTTATTTATAAAATTTCTCAGTTTCAACATTTGATTTGTTGTCTTTGTACTATTTTCAATAGAAATCAATTGAAATATAGAGTTTAAATGATTTACAAATCATTAAATTTTGTTTGTATTTACATTTTGCACAGCATCCCAACTTTTTTGGAAATGGGGTAGTATTTCTTTATGTGAAATTTCTTTATATGTTCAGTGCTACAGTATTGATAATAGACAGCATACAGTTTAAACATCTGTTTCAGCCATCAGGACATAGTAGTAGATCTATGATGTGCCATAACAGTTAAGTGAAGTAGTGACAATCAAAAGTGATGAAATATAGCTAGCCTATACACCTACACTGTAGTTGATGCATTAGGAAATCAGCAATACCTCTTTGATTGACAGGATCTTTGGCCACGTACGCAACATAATCAGGTGTATCCTGAAAGATAAAAAGTGCAATGGGATGAGTTGTTTATATCAATATCTTGAATCCTAATAAAGTTAGAAACAATTTGCTCTAATAGGCAGACGTTAAAGATGTGAATGGAAGCAGCTCTCAGACTGCTCAGAGAGGCATTAGGAGAATGAGTGTTTTGAGGACTGACCGTATCTCCGCCGGAAGCAAAGGAAATGGACTGCATAGGGTGATGTGCGATCACCTGGGAGACAGACAGAAAGACACAGAGGGAGAGAAACGGACAACAATGTCAAAATCAGTATAATCAACAACTCCCAAGGTCGATCTATTCAATCTGAATCTTTCCAAAAAAAAGGTTGGACTTCGATACCATACGTACATCCCTAAAACTTTGCTCAACTCTCTCAGACTGTCTACAGTGTCTTTAGTAAGGTTCTACAAATTTGATAATGTGGTTTAGGACACAGTATCACTTTATATGAACTATAAAAATGAATAAGACTTCCCAGTGTAGCTGAACACTCCGGGTTGATTTGGGTGATTATTGACCTCTAGTGTTTGTAAGCAACATTAGCCTTGTAGCTCTAGTGCTAAACTGAAGAAGCCAAATCTGGACACCAAGCATGTCTTGGCTCATCAGCTATATCTGAGGTATTTAAAAAATTGCTTAAGTTATATTTTTTCACAGATTAATTCTTTCAAGCCTTAGAAGTCCCAGTTATCGCAATTCATGCCAAGAGCATGGTGTAATTTCATATTATGTATTTCTCGCTTAAAGTTGACTGAATAAAACAGATAAAAAGATATTTTATTATTAATGCTGTGAGGAAGAAACAAAACTATTTATTTTGCCATTTTTTTGTCATTTGTTGGCACTGAAACAAACCAAAAAAAGACAAAAATGCAGACTAGAACATGTCTATACAGAATGTAAATGTAACTCATTATGTAACTAAGATTACATTTGTGTCTGTTATTGCTACACGTAGCTTCTTGGAAATGTTAAGTCTCAGATATGAGGCTCAAACCACATCAAAACTTTATGGAAGTTTCTAACCTGTCGTGTGGTGGGGATGAGCAAACTCAGGCCCTCTATAGAGATGTTGACAGCAATACTCATTCCAGCAAAACGCAAGTTACTTTTCCCCATGATGGCCTGGAGGGCTTTGTTGGCAGCCTACAGACAAAATATTAATGCAAAATAAAGCTGTTTTATTTAGACAGTGTCATCTGAATGTTAATATGAAGTGGAGATCAATAATCTTCATTGCTTACCTTCTTCTTCCAGGCACCCTTCCCACCTGGAACAGCTTCACACAGCCGGTTGATGGCCTCCCTGAACACACACACACACACACACACACACACAGTTGGTTTGCACTTGCTGCAAAACATCAAGAGGTGAGTTTCTGAGATTTCATATATTTTCTTGTAACAAAACCAAAATGTTGTAAATATAAAAAAATACACAAACATACACACACTTCACCACTGAGTTACAGCTATGTCCTCCCAACAAAAGCTGTTCCTAAAAGTGTCACTGACTGTACATAGCTTTCTTTTTGAGAGAGAAAATCAAGCTCCTCTCATCCTTCCACTGTCATAAGACAACTTGGTGCCAGGGTTATGAAAAGAAAATCCAAACTCTAAGGCTGAACTTTGGAGTTGTGGAAAAATACCCCTGCAGATTTCTCTGAAATTAAAAGAAAGCAAGTATCCCAAAAGTAATGGAAGCTGTGATGAAGTCAATGCGTGTGTAAACTAAATACTGAAAAAATTACATTTATTTGTTGAGGCTTCTGTTTAATTTTCTGTTAACTATGAAAAAATCAGTAGAATGTACTTGGTATTTTGCCTGCAGATTTAATAAATAAAAGGGTGGTCTCTGATTTTTGTACAGTAATGTGCATATTACACACCCAAACACATATAGTATGATGTACTTTGTACAGTATACTTTATCATAGATGTGAAGTTAGATTATTGAAGTCACTTCAACTATTCGGACACCGAAGTCTAGCTTCTGTCATTGCTGTAATTCATTCAAAGGAACATCCATTTCTATGCAGCAGCATTTAAGCATGTATTTTCACATTCCTGTTCTAATTAAACAACAATATTTTCCATAAGTTCATTAATGTGCTGTTTGCCATGTCACTCAAAAAGGTCTAACATCAAAGAAAAACAATAATGAGTGCCCAAAGTCTTTATAATGACATTAATGGAAAACATTTAGTGTACATGCATCTGCCAAGCACCATTCGTCCGCACAGGTCTATACAGGCTGATATAAACAGTACTTTCATATAAACATCAACATTGAGTGAAATTAGCCTCAGACTTAATGCCAGTTTAAGGTCACCACAAAGTCCACCAAGCTCTGGAGCACAGCCAAGAGTGAGTGAGACGTGCAAGAAGGCATATCCACCACAGAAATATGTCAGTATTATTAGTTTGGCCTTTCAGCTTGAATAGAATACCATGATCTAGCTTTGGAGTGAAATGCTTTCAAATGCAGTCAGATTCTGATTTTTTGCTTCTTTCTTTGTTCAATATGTTGGTAGACATTAACAGACGTTAATAGCCATTCTAGTGGCTGCTGGAGTGTGTCAGTCAGTGCATCTCTAGCAGCCTCAGGGACACTGAGCTGATGGCTTGGTGGCTGACTGAGTGCCTGGGTGAAGGACCCGATGGATATCGGATATCTCATTAAAATTTTAAAAGTGGCGACTGTCCCCACAGAAGGACTTTTGAGGGATTATTTTCAATAAACCAGCTTCTGTTGCTTAATTGCTAAATAAAATGAAAGGGAGCTGTGGCTGCAAATAGCTTTATGTTCACTGAGCACCTCTGTGTGTCTGAATTTAAGGTGAAAATGGCAACATGCATATGAGAGAGATTTGTCAATCTGTACGCTTGGCATGTTGGTGTATTTTCTGTGTATGTGACTGTGTGTACTGTTTCTTCGCTGCTGTGTTCTTTCCTATCTACCGCATGATCAGTCTAACAGAAATTGTATGCTGGCTTCATGACGATGACTGATGTGAGAGCCCACCCACCCACACTCTCTCTCTCCTCTCTCTCTCATCTTCCCTCTACCACCTCCCTCCTCCTCCTGCATAAAAAAACAGTTTATATTGGGCAGCTTTGGCAAAACACACCCTGCAAATTGTGTCAACAACTCCAGCAATTCCCATCACAGCCAGCCCACACTGCTCAGTAATGCTATCATAGGCTAAACCACTCCCATAGTACATCTCTTCCCTAAACACAGTCCGCCCATTTCAATACCAGTTTTAACATGCCCTCGTCTACTTCTCACTCAAAGGAATTTTCGGCACCACCTTAAGGGCCGTTCCATTACTTTATTAACTTAAGTGAAATTTGTTAGATGATCTCTCAAAGGTGCAAGGGATTGAGTGAACACCAATGTCAGCAGCAGAACTTGCCCAGAAGTCACAGCAAGCCACATCTCTCTTCTCAAACTTGAATAAAATGGCAGACAAAGCTGTTTATAAGCAGTGATACACATTAAAATACTTACCATTTCAAAAACCATAACATTCGATTTGTTAAGTTCACACTGGGTTTAAGGCAGTGGTCTGTTATGCAAGACTGCTGATACAACTTTATTACTTTATGCTGCTAGCCTGCTAGTTAGCATTCTAAAGGCTACTTATACAACAGTTAGTTCTGGCCACGCAAGCTGATTGGTTGAGGAGCGTTCTAACCGTGCTGTTATTTCACCATAACATCACGTTTTTTTCACAAACACTGTATCACTCCGCTGAGACACCATTGCTAAGCAACGACTTTGACAGCTGTAGGAGACGCTCAAGCCATTTGAACTTTCAGTCGGCAGCTGTGACAGAAGAACAACTGAACAACCTGGAATCTGCCAGAGATGAACCGAATACCATTCACCAAATGTGTAGTCTGATCTTCAGAGTCTGACCAAATCAGACTGAGCCATAAAACTGCCGCAATAAAAAACAAAAAGCTGCTCAGTGGTGATGACAGATTGGGAATTTAGTGTATACCACTCTATACCACTCTACAGCTTCCATAGTACATCGCTTCCCTAAAATGCAATGACCTGACATAGACTTTTTCTTAGGATTTTTATCAAGAACAAATTTAAGAAAAAATTTTGGAAGATACTGGTAAATGGGGCACAATCACTCTATACCACTCTACCACCCCCATAGTACATCTCTTCCTTAAACACAGTCACTCTATACCACTCCCATAAACCGCTGTCCAAAAAAAGGACTAATCTATTTTTGTATGTGGAAAGAATTTGTCAGTTCAAAGCCTGACCCATCACACCTTGTGGTTAACCGACAAGTTCCAAAACTCTGTTTTGTTCTACATACGTTTTACAGCTTAATATTACTGTCGTTTGAATTGTGAGTTTATTAAATATTCAAAATAGGAATATTGTTTCATGCATGCTACAAGCAAGCTAACACTCTTATTTAATTGACATGAAAAAACATGCAACCTCACCAAAATACCCCGCACAAACAAGCAAACTTTGCCAATGTTTGAAGGTAAGTGGATTTGGCTGATATGTGAGTAGCTGGTGTTGTCATATAATAGTGGTGAATAAATGCCAATTAAATATCTGAGTGGTTTGCTTGCAGCATGTATGTAGCAATAATCATATTTTGACGACTTAATGACATTGTTATTCAAAGACGTTCATGGAAAAATGTACAGAGAACCTATATTGGCTTTGTAACATTGTTGTTTACCACCTCAACATCTGATGTCAATAGAACATCCTTTCCCTACACACACCTACCACTCCCATAGTACATCTCTACCCTAAGCGCACCACTCTATATATCTCCTCCTCTTGCCTCCCAACACACCAGTCTATCGCAAACCCGCTCTTCATTGTTTTCAACACTCTTCGATGCTCAACCCGCTGCAGCTCTCCAGTCATTAACCACCATCATCAATAATACATCTCTATCTGCATCTGCATGGTTCTGGCAGCACTTAAAGTCAGTGTGGGCTATGGGGATTGGATTACTGCCGATCAATAGCCAGGGGCAGAGAGACGGACTGCACCATTCCCAGTGGGAATCTGCAGCTCCGCCTACACAGGAACAAACACATGCACACATAGACATGTGCATTAATACATGGTCGGCCTGCGCTGCATACAGCAAGTCTTGTGCATGGACACAAATTAGAGCTGCACAATATGTTGTTTGTATCATTATTATGATATTGTGGCCTTTACAATCACAGGAAGCTGGGGTATGCAACTGAACCTTTTAATTAGCTTATTTTATTGTGTGCTACAAGCATTCTGACCAACCTCAGATGTTCCAGATGAGTATTCTTGGATTTTTTTTGATGAATCAAGGCATTCACACGATTCAACAAATGTAAATAATTTTGGTGAAAATTTGCAGGCCAGTCTTGAATAATGTTATTAGAGGTTCAAAAATGTGTTTTAATATATTTTGTACAACAGTTGATTCCGACGACACAATCTGATAACCGTCATTAGTGATAACAGCTCAGTGATAATTACTAATTATTACTATTGATAATAGCTGATCATTACTTAGTTTCTACTTCAGCACATACAAAAACAAAATGGAAACATTAGATAACTTTTTTTTGGCTGAAGGAATTGGCAATTTAAAAGCACATTTGAGACAATGTTCAGGGTTTTTGTTTAGACTTTGTTACTTTTTCTTTATTTTTCAGAACTGTTTTATAAAAGAATTATAATCTTGTGCTGTCATGAATACTACTGCCTTCAGGCTTGTGTCTGCAACAAAATCACAGCCTTGATGTTATTTGTGATAACACATTCTCTCACAATTGCAGAATGTAGCAAATAATAATCAGCATATGAAATTTTGTCCATATTGTGCAGCCCTGACCAGGATATTGAACTAATTTCCACCTCTAAAGGCACACATTCTATTGCTAGAGTGATAATGAGCTTCATTTGGCAAGCTTCCTGTTGTTTCAATTCTACATGTCAGGTTGTCTACATGTAAAAACAAAAAAAAACAAAAAAACAAAACAAAACATATATATATATATATATATATATATATAAACTTTTAAATAGCATTGCAGTACGTTGGTATTATCAGCCCGAATTAAAACATGCAGTAGTGTGGCAGTCAACTGTGTGGTCAGCAAACTTGTCACTATGTTACTATGGCAGTGACACTAAAACAAATACATAACTAAATGAGTACCGTAGTTGTTTTAGTGTTTCCTACATAAAAGTTTCTACAAACTATCAAATCATTAGCAGCATTGAGCAAACAAGCTAAGTGGCTTACCTCGTCACCTGTGTCCTAGTGGTGAAATCCAGTGACCGCATTGATTTGAGAACCTCAATACAGCCCATATACTGTAAAAATATGAAGCAAAACAGACATATAAAACTTAGAAACAGTCCATTTATCACTGTTTCTTTATGAAAACAAGAAGCCAAACCATACTGACAAAAACTTTAACCCTTAGAAGTCTAGAATTATTGATGTCATTTTGCTATACTGTTTTATAATTAATTACATAGTTACTAGGTCCGTCATGATCATAAAGCTTTAGCTGATAATCGCTATTGGTAGCAATGTGTCTTTTTGTGTCTGCTGCTTTTAAAGTACAAGCTTAAAGTGACCAAATTAACTGATTAGCTTTCTAGCAGTCAAACCTTAGTAGCTCTAATGACAGAAACAGCTTGAGCTCAACTAAACAAACACTACTTGCCGCTGCTCTCTAAAGGTGCTATAGCTCCAGTCAGAAGTTAGAATATGTCAGAACTTTTGTTGTTTTCATAAGACGCATGATGTGATTTTGAAGGAATGATGCTTTTCTAAGGCTCCCGAGTGGCACAGTTGTCAAAGCGTTGGCCTTATCATCAGAAGATTGTAAGGTCGATCACTGGTGATGCTACAGCCATCTGTGGCTTGGAGTCCAAGAAAGCACAACTGGCCTCGCTCTCTCTGGGGGAGTAGGATCTCCCCCATCACTCAGTGTGATACTAGCCAGTGCATATGTCAGCTAGCTGACATAACAGAACTGGCAGTAAGCACTCTCCTCAAAGCACGTTCAGCTGCCCAGTGAGGTTGTGTTAGCAGCAGTTTGAAAAGATGCAGTGGCTGGCTTCACATGACTTGGAGGAAGCTTGTGTTTGCCTTCGCCCTCCTAGTGCTGGTGATATCATGTGATTGGGGGAGTCCTAACTGGTGGATACAGCTGAGCTGGGGAGAAAATTGGAAAAAAAATCCAAATAACACAACTTACATAAACTTACATTACCATGATTTGAGTGAAATCATGGTAATTCCCTCACCTCCCATGTAGTAAGTTGCAGTCTGAAGTAGGTTAGTACAGTTTGTTGTTGAAAGAGCAGACATCAGAATTAAATGAGTTAAAGGGGGAAAGTGAGCACACACCACCAAAAGCTATTCTCTTGGGGTTAGCTGTCAGCCATTAGCCTAGCATGGAGACTAGCCAGATTTCCACATGCACTGTTAGTGGCGCTTCTCGCTCAGCCAGCTGCTTCAGGCAACAGTAGTATTTTATAAATTCCAGTAGTGTCTGTAGGCCAAATGACTTTCAGACATAAAATAGCGTTCAGCACCATTTTTGCCTGACTCAGAGAAGCCACTTTACATGTGTTTTACATTTGTTTACGTTACATGCACTTGCCTTTATCTTGTTAGGGTTAGAAAGATATATACCGTATATCTGTCTTTATATTTTTCATTGTTGTTTTTATTATTATGTCCAATTAAAATATTATAGATTTACTTCAGTTGTTAAATATGGTTCTTTTTAACAGTGAAGGAACATCCCTGAATAGTTCACTATTGTTAATCGACAAAACAAATGCTTTTATTTAAAAAATATGTACATAAATACACTATATGGTAATATATACTGAAACCGTCAGTAATTTTATTTATACTGTGATATCTGTGCAATCAGCTTAAATAAATGTGAGCCAGCAATAATGAAATAGAGATGCAACTAATAATTATAAAAAGTTTTACATTTATATTTGATTTACATTCTGAATTAACGGCTTATAGTCTGCACTTCTGACTTCTGTTTGTTTCTGTTCGTATGTTTGCTTGTTTCAGCTAGCTATGAGAATTAACTGACTTCTAAGAGTTAATCTATGATTTGGGTCATCAAAAGAAATAGCGGTAACAATTGCCCCATCCTCATCATCCGACACACACCCACACACAACCACACTGGTGTTGATAAGTTGCACATCGCATAGACAGTGGCAGAAGCACACATGCAGAATGCCACATAAGGCTGCGGCTTAATCAACAGCATGTAATTATGTAAGGGTGCAAAATATATCTTCTGCAACGCAGCAGCTCATCCTCAGCCTCCAAGTGACAGAGTAATGGGTGGATTGGGGATTGTAATTACAGCAGGCATGAAGGATAGGTGGATAGACAGCGCTAAAAGCCCCATGTTTGGCAGGGGTTGGGGGCAGCATGGGCCTTCTGGGATAAGGAGAAGTGCTCAGACAGCAGGCCATTTCATGCAGGCCTGGGAGTACTGAGGGAGACTCTGTATCCCTCTAATATTGGCTGAAGGATAATTTAACCCCTTGAATTCACAAGCATATTACATCTTTAGGATAGTTATTCAGTGACTATGTGGAAAACAATGCAAACTAATAATTATGGTATTTTTACGTTAGAGGGGTGAGTCATAGGCTTTTAGACCATCCAAAGCAGTGGTTTCCAATGCTTGTTTTGGAAACCGCATGAACAACAGGTTTTTTTTCACTGGTCTCATTCATGATGGGTTTGAAAAAGAGGGGCCTGAGTTAAATCATGGCGAGGTCTTAAAAAATAAAGGTGGTAAAAAGGAATCTTTGGAGGAGAAGAGCCACTATGGGTTCCCTAAAGAACCTTTTAGTGGATACTTCTATAAGGAACCATTTTTTGTAAATGAGATGATGAGTGTAAAGGATATTTTTAAAGTTTAAAGAACCACTAGGTTATATACCAATGAAAGTTTTCCTAGAACCCTACATCCAAGCCAATGACCATGAGGAACCTTAGACATAAGTGTCTCTTTTTTATGTAGGAAGTCATTAAAATTGACTTCCACACAGACCATAGACCCACAGCCAGGTTTCATTAAAGGTTATTGTTGATTAAAGTAATGATTTAACGCACTAATGCTAGTAGTACTCATTAGTCAGTTTGCGCTGCAAGAGTTAACTGTCTGTTATTTTAGCGCATGAAGGTGACTCATAACACTCATCACCCAAACCAGTGTGAAACTCTTTTCTGCTACCTGATGATACCACCCAACCTAACCTCTGTCACCCCAACAAAATGTGCTTAGTGCATGTTGTTGATGTATTTTATTCATGTGGAAACGATGTACACATTTGAATCAAGTAAATTCAAAGCAACACTTTTTTTCAGTGTACTTTTACTCTCAGCTTTTTTAGTTAAAGTTATACACAGTCATCTTCTCCACAACCGGTATGAAAATGGTAGTGCAAATTAGCAACATGGCTTCCTCGACAACAAACCAAGGCTCCTTTCCAAAGAGCCTGAGTGTGTTTTAATGAGATTAGGAAGCGGCGGGAAGTGTTTAATCTAGGAGACGAGGTCTGCACCCTCGCTCTTAGCCTCAAAGACCTCTTTGTCACAGGACTTATTCCTGCTTGATAAATCTTGTTTCCTTGTTTTCTCAATTCAGTTTGCCGTTCCAGAAAGCCCGTCTTTCCAAGAAATTGCAGAGGGACAGAAACTAGCTCCTTCCACTTCAAAACAAGCCCCTCCTTGCTACATTGTACAAAGTGCGTTAATCCAGGCACTCTGCATAAGCCATGACTTCGTGAATTTTGCCAGAATGACATCAAGAGAGGAATTTGAAACTCAAAGGACATTAGCTGTCCCTCAGCAGTGTGAAAAAGAGGTAGAATGTTGTACTCGCTGGCCCAATATGGAGGGCATTATGAAGCCCACTCGTCTAACCAACTTATTCTATAGTGTTGTATAAATAAAAGTACTCACACATAACATTGGAAATATGACTGTTCACTTGGTGATCCTGTAGTAAGAAGGTGGTTTTGGCCTTGATAGAGTTTGATTAGGCCCTTCAGACATAGGAACGTTTAGAAAAGCAGCAGAAGTCCCTTAATATGTTGTTCTATAGCTGGTCACATTTAAAATTTACTGAAAGCCCCAATAAAGCACACTGCATCCTCTGGAGCACATGTGATACAAATGACTATGATTATATGTAATTGAATAGAGGAATGAATGTGCCTGTGTAATGCAATTAGGAAGCATCCTCAAGCCCAGACTCTCTCTCTCTCTTTCTCCTAGGTCAGAAAGAGAGACTGAGCAATATGGGAGGGTTGGGGAAGCTCATTGACATCGACGTCAAGCAGTCTGCCACCTACGGTAACCCTTTATGGACCATAAGGGATCGCACAGGCTATGTCAAATGTCAGCAGCATTTAACATTAGAGTAATGAGTATTGAGATACTGTTAAGCCGCTAATTGTGGTACAGCGGTATTATCACTTTGCTTCTCTCAAAGGACAAACAAGTGTTTTTTTTTTCATTTTCTTAGTTTTGAAGCTTGACATTTATGTGTTTATGATTTTGTTTACTTACCCACGCCTCATGCTGTGCTGACGCACTGTGTTCTCACAGAGCAATATATCTAAATTTAATTATAGATTCTGCCTTTTCCAACAATGCACCACAGACCCAAACAACACACTGGCAAGTTTATTGTTCTTATTTCACACCACTGTTCACATGAAGCCAAATGTAACAGTGTATTTCTTTCTTTACGCCTGCATTAGTTTGTAACATTTGCTGTTAAAATCGTAGTGCCTTTCAAATGTCTTTCCATTTCCTCAGGACAATACAATGTAGAGTAGGTGATGTAAACTGTGAACCATGGACCATCACAATGCTTCTCACAGCCAAGGCTACAATAGTACCTTATTGTAAAGAGCTGAAAGTCTGCTAAACACTATTGAGAAGGAAGCACAGCGTGATCTGGAGCTAATAATTTGGTGACTCACCCTAACAATGTAGGAGGCGCCTGTGCTGCTGATCTTCTTGTCCGGGTGCAGCCAGCCCTGGGATGGCTTGTGGATGAAGCTGCCCTTATGGTTGAGGTCTTCTCCACCCAGCCACATGCCTTCCACCCTTGTCCTGCGGTTCATTCCCGTCCGGAAGCCTCCAGAGCCTCCTGGACTCCCCTCCACCGTCACCGCGCCCCCAGAACCTCTGGGACTGGCTGATCCTGCCGAACCCGCCGAACCCCTCTGCTTGGCGACAGCCTGCAGGGAACAGGAACCCACACAAACAGGGTCACAGGAGTTCAGCACAGCAGCCAGGCTGGCCACAGGCCCGCTGGCGGCTGCAGCTGTCCCAGAAGCAGATGGGACGGCCTTGCCGGAGTCTTTGCTGGAGCTGGAGCCCGAGCTGGAGCTAGATGGGCTTCGGCTGAGTAGCGAGTTGGAGAACTTCCATTGGGGTATCTTTGGGATCAGCATGCAGAAGGTGGTGGCACTGTCCCGCTCACCGTCCGGCCCAGGCGAATCAGCATCAGCCAGTGCCTGGGCCTGTGGAGGAGGGAGGGTGGCCGGCTCCAGGGGTGGCAGAGGCAAGCCCGGAACAGACGAAGGAGCCACCGGAGTGGCCACCACTACCTTCCCGCTCATGGCCAAGCTCTGCATCAGGTCGTCGGAGGAGGTCACGGAGTCGTTGCGGAAGCGGCCATACTTGGGCTTAAGTAGCATGCCCGGAGAGGCAGCCCAGAGCAGGGGAGGGTCACTGGCCACAAGGGGGGGGAAGGGGAAGGGGAAAGGGGGGAAAAAGAAAAAGGGAAAAAATACAACGGGAGAGAAAGGGAAATCCACAAGAATCCTCTGGGAAGAGAAGCCTCCTCTGTGGATTTGGTGCAGTGTCGTCTTCACCCCTCTAACATGCAATACACACTCTCCCTCTCTCCCACTCTCCTTCCTTCTGCTCTCTGACTGCCGGCCCTCTCCCTTAGAGTGGCTCGATTACTCCCCCCCACCTCTCTCTTTCTCTCTCGGTGATGTCATGATGTTATTGCTCGTCTATCAGCCCTGCCCAGCTGCTCTCAGACACCATTAGCTAACGCACATCTGCTTGAGCACCTCCTCCCAGCATGACATCACACACTTACACATAGAGTAGAGCCATGTAGTCACCACCAGACTCATATGGAAGAAAAAAACACATTAAAATATTCCCTCATATCTAAAACATATTTATGCAATATGTCTCAATATACAGTATTGTGCAAAAGTCAGAGACCTCTCCTCATTTATTTAATCTCCATCAAAACAACCATTAAGTACAAGTTATTCGTTTTCAAGAGATATTACTGAGAAAGATTAGATATAAAATAATCCACTTAGGTCAATCAAAAGGAAAATAAGTGGAAAAACTGGAATTCAAAAAAATTCTTAAAAACTCCTAGTAACTATGCAAGACCTGGTAGCCCACCCTCTGATAAACAGTACTTAAAGCTTTTATGTTTCAGATATAGAAAAAAAAACCAAGCTCCCCTCTCGCTTCAGATCTGAAAAAATCTGCAGGTGTTTTTGTCCATCCTTCCACTGTGAGAAGTCAGCACTATGTCTCTGAAAGGATGTGCAGCTGTCAAGAAGTCCCTTACTGAGAAAAGGAAATAGACAATAAAGAAGAACATTTGCAAATGATACAAAGAAGCTGCTAATATTCTCAGAAGAATGGATTGTCCACCCCTCCAGACCTCAACATCACTCAGTGTGTTTAGGATTACGTGGCTCGTTAGAAGCAGAAAATGCAAGCAACTTCTAAGACTGAACTTTGGAGGTGTGAAAAAATATCCCTGCAGATTTCTTTGAAAAACTGAAAGCAGGTCTCCCAAAAAGAACAGCTGTAATAAAAAAGACTAACACACTAAATACTAAAAAACATCGATATTTTAATGTAGAACTTGTGTTTTCTGGATTTTTTACAACTGAGAAATGAATAACTTGTACTCAGTGGCCCTATTGAAGGTTAATAAAAGGGATTGCTGACTTTTGCACAGTATTGCATGTGTCTAAGCACTTATATATGGAGCAGTAGGAAAGAAACAATAAATCTAGTTTACCCGTAAACACACACACATATGTTAGATTTCATTTGAGACATGAAGTCCAGTTATCATTCATTGGAATGAAGATTCACTACTGTAGTCATTTCTGCATCTGTCCTGATGAGCCTGATAAGATGTTCTAAGAACCAGTTCTTTCATATAACAGACAGTAGAAATGTAAAGTCAAGGCAAGAGACCCTGCACACTTGATTAAACACAAGTAAACTAAGTAGAAGGTAATCGTGAAAGTACCTTACTCTGTTGCTGCCTGTTCTTCCATTATTGCTCCACTGTCCTCTGTACACTGGGCATGTTGCTGACCTTCTAAGCTTCTGTTATTTTGCACTTTGGGGTCTGTGTGTCGGACACTTTTGGAGTCTGACGCACGCACTCCGCTTGCACAAGAGGCAGCATTTATTTTACAGAAGTGTCTCTTCCTTTGTTTTGACGTCACGGTGGCCTCAAGCACGTGTCGGCATGCTGTACTCCACTATGCTATACTAGGAGAACAAACAGGAAACACTGCATTGCTACATATTCCACTAGTGATTTCTGTGTCAGCAAGTAGGTGAGAGCATTTTGTTGTGAAAGCCTCGGCCGTGTGGTCAAACACAGACACAAGGGGTACTTTTGAAGTCCAAGATGTTTTCCACGGAAACACTGGTAAACAGGTGACGGCTTTAGCTTTCAAAACAACCCATTATTTAAGGGTTGTATGAGGACGTTTCCTCAATTGCATGTTTTCTTGATTTCCTAAGAGAAAGTAAGTTCACACATTCTCTACACGGACCTTAAATGTATGTGAGTTTTCTGTAATTTTTTTTTTTTTAATTAAATCATTTTTATCGTCACATCACATTTGCACAGGTGGGAAGGTGAGTGAAAATCTTAGGTGCATAGCCCCCTAGTAGTACTTAAATACAAAAATATATTAAAAGTATATAAAAATATATACACATTAGACTCTAAATATACACCAGCATTGCACCATTTCCAATGTACAGTTTTGTAACAGTAATATAGGTTATGAAATAAAAGCTGTGATATGTACAGTTGTACACATTTACATATATGCAATTAGTGAGACAGAGGTAAATAAATGGGATGCAGGAGATAGAATATTGATATATATCAATATATATATATATTCCAGATTATAAAAAATATGGATAGAAGATGTACAAGATGTCAATCTATATGTGCAGGTATAGATTTGTTAGATTGAAGTTACAGTAAGATCATAGTGAGTCTGTTTGAGGTGTGGATCATCCATGGAGATTTAGAGGTGTCATTTAACATATTGGAAAAAATTCAAGCCTCATGTTTTTGTTTTTTAAATTTTTTTGTTTTACCAGCACATAAAATTCAGCAAATAAAGAGTAATTGTGTATGAAATATGCAGAGGGTGTTGTCTGTAGAGGATGTGCTAATTTATTTTCACTTAGAAGATCAAAAACATGTAATTTGTCAACTTTCACATTAACTGTATATGAGGCACTGAAGCCATTTCTAATTAGTGAGAGTAGTCTTAGTGTTCTTAGATCTTTTAGACAAAGTAAAATCAAGTGACAAAGCACCACTCAAGAGAATTTACAAGCAGGAGCCTCATTCCATCTCCCCCTCTCTCTCTCTCTCTCTCTCTCTCTCTCTCTCTCTCTCTCTCTCTCTCTCTCTCTCTCTCTCTCTTTTGGTACCATCACAGCTCCCCTGGGAGCCTCTACTCTGAGTGAGTCTGGAGCACATTCACTCTGCTTTAAACGGGAACTCATATGTGAACAGTTCAAAACAATATGATTTCCGTTGCGCGGTCACCTAAAGGTCAAAATATGTCTGAAGGGAGTCTTCGAAAACCTTAAGACGTCTTAGGCTCAAAAAATGAAATCGCTCTGTTGTTGGTTTTAATCAGTTCTCCTCTCTTGTTGACGTTCCTTAAATACATTCATGGAACTGAGTCGGCTGTGTTGTTTCTGGGAACTACAGTGAGCTGTCAGATTTACTTGGTAAGTGTTTGTTTTGTCAATGCAACTTTGTTGTGTAAAACTCAACATCTGTGCCACTGGTTCCTGGCACTAGCTATTTGCATATTGTCTTACTTGTTTTACTCACTCTCTTCATGTTATCTTCCCCCTGCAAACCTTCCGTTATGTGTTCATCTTCCTTATACTCTTTGGTTAACTGCCTAGTTTCATAATTGTTGGCTATAACAGTTAGCATGTGTGCTGCTGCTAAGTGGTATCCATAAACCTTAGAATCCATGATAACCTCTGTTGCTTTTTTCTTCTTTCATTAGTTGCACTTTATGAAGTTGAATCTATGGGTGGCGCATAAAATGAACCTAAGATGCACTAGTTCTTTAGGGAACAAAACATGGTTCTTCAGGGGATCCCTCCTATTTGGTGCCTTTCTTTTTAAAGATCCCATTTTCTGCTCTTTTACTTTTCACTGAAGTCATTTGTATGGTTTGTGTGATGATATATACCAGTAACGGTCTAGATTCATTTTTACATGGTCATTTTCCAACCTTTAGCTCTTACAATTAAGCAGGCTGCTTTATTACTGTGCCTTTAAGACTGATACATGTCAAAATCCTCTGTTCTGATAGGCTGCCCTGTATTGTGCCTCATATGGTTACACTAAATGCTTATTCTCCAAAGTGAACTTGATGTCAGTAGGCTAATTTTTTTCTGCTCACAGTGCGGTAGTTAGCTCTGCTATTTCACTGCAGGTCACTCTGTATGTGAGCTGAGAGCCACACTAATAGCCTAAGCTAATATTCTTAGACTTGTGAACAACAAAGTTCCTTCAGTTATCATTCCATGCGTCTCTTTAGTGGTTGTTTTTAGCCGTGTGTCATAGCAGAGGTCACACTGTGACATTTTGGACCAAAATTTCGGACACCGCCAGAACTTCATTGTAGGCTGTCTTTGGTTGTAGAGGCAGTAAATTGGTCATCGTGGAGTGTGTCACATTATTGTTCAGAAGACCACTGACTTTAATTCACAATCAAAGAATTATTTCACGTTTTTTTTATTCTGCGTTACCGTGACGATTATCGCACAGTGTAAATCTGCCTTTAGCCTGTGTGTCTTCACCTGAGTAGGGGCAGTTGTGATTATCTATTTGTGGTTTTGGGTGTGACTTTGGGGTTTGCTCACACTGCAAGGCAGGCGATCACACATCAGAGTGTTTAGCCCTTTTTAAACCTGATTTGGTTGTAGCCAACAAAAATTCAGCTCCATCAGTCGCTGCTTACAGTGCAGTGTGTGAGGTGTTCATCATCATTCTCAGTTGGAGCTTGCTTGTTCTGTTAATTTCGTCGGCTACAACCGAATCGGGCTTGAAAAGGGCTAAAATTGCACATGTATGCTGGCTTAAATCATCAAACTGGACTGGGCCAAATAATGATTAGAGAAAACGTTTAAATGCATTGTTTTTGTAGCTCAGTGGTTCTCAAACCAGTCTTGTGTTGCAAATTGGATTGGAGCTAGAGTTGTAGTCAAGACCACTAGTGGTGAGTCAGAGTCGAGACAGAGACCTGGACACATTGAGACCAAGGCCAAGACTTTGTTACTACTCCAGTCACGGTTGAGGCCAAGACCATATTATGATTTTTTTTTGGAATTTAAAAATCAAAAAAAGAAGAAAGTGTGGGGGGAACTAAAGTTCATTTGTAGTTCATTGTACATTCATTATTGTTCATTTGCATAATATACATTAATAAATAAAATCAAAAATTTTAAATATAATTTGTAAAATATATCACTGTTGTCAGAAGAAAACCTTGTATCTCCATTTTTGTCGTTTTTCAGTTTTTAACATAATTTGAAAATGCCGGTTGCCCTTTACATTGTGTGTAAAACGCATGATAAATAGGCCCAAAGAAATGGCCCCGAATGACTTGGAAAAAAGTCTGGTTCCATTAACTTACATTAAAAGTAAAGTAGTTTTTTTTCCTTTTCCTGTAAAGTTGTAATTTTGGAGATACAAGGTTTTCTCCCGACAACAGCAGTATTTTATTTTTATAATTTATATTTGCAACAGATTATATCATTTTTTATTAAATAATTTGTGGCCTAAAAACATTATAAATTTTTATCATAGTTTAATTTTCTCTGTCCCTTCTTTGATAAAAGGTACAGTCACCACCTAAATGCAACTTAATATAAACCAAACAACATGCATCCTTTATAATTATTAAATGAAAACAGTAATAAAATCATTCTGATCTGCCCTCGGGAGCTGTTTGAATTTTGGAAACAATGAACAAGAACAAACAAAACCATGCATTTTATTCAAACGTGTGGAGAAAAGACTTGTTTAAAAGTTTTGCTGATATTCAGTAACAATAGAAAAAAGTTCAGTTTCCAGTTACCTCAGATGCTGTGGCATCGCACTCAACAGGTCTCGACAACGATTTCCGAATCCACCTCACCCCGAGACCGAGCCCAAATGATGTCGAGACCAAGACAGTTAATTGACACTTTTGAGACTGAGACCGGACTTGAGTACTACAGCAATTACAGTTGTATGCAACAGTTTGGGCACCTCTAATCAAATGACATGTTTTGTCACACTGCTGCACATTTTAATGCACAATTACTGCTTATTTGTTGAACTTTATATGACAGTAAAAATAAAACATAAACCTTTATGCATGTCACATTTTATGTGTTAAATTTAGCAAATACGTAGAAATTGGACACTAAAATCTGCAGCATTTGAGTGTGTTCTCTGTGCAAGTTGTGTTAACTTTTCCCTTAGTAAATCAACAAAAACGTAATTTGACCGGGGGTTGGTGGTGAGGGGGGTGCACAAACCTTTGCATACAACTGTGTGGACCATCTGGAGGTTTGAGGACCACAGAGACGTGTTTGAATTGTGTAGTTTTAAAATGCTAGTTGACAATGTTTCAGTCCTCATGGCGAAACATTATCTACTGCTAGAAGTGCTAAAAGGTGAGATATCTCACACATGCCAATCACCTACCATAATAAGTTCAGGAAGAGATCAGTATCATCAGTGCTGGAAGCAAGAGTGCAAAGTAAAGTGTCACTTTTTTGTCACCGTGATCTACATCAGAGGCGCTGGGGAGAGAAAAAACATAACACAACTTAAATTTTGCTGAACTTACCTAAGTCAGAGTCATTTGCAGATCAGGTTCAGAAAGCTGTCTGATGCACAGCTACAAAAAATGAAGTGCTGTGAGATATTTTTGTGAGAGATTTGATCAGCTCACTACTGAGAGCACAAGCATGCTCACTACTGTCACCACAGTTTATCCTGTTGCACGTTCCCTTTTCACACACACCCACACACACAAACATACAGAAGCGCACACACACACACATACCTTCCCTGAAATGTCCAACCATGCTACTAGAACGTTTGATGAATTCAGTGGTTACTGTTGAACTTGACAAAGTCAATATTTGTGAAGTTGCAAAAGGCACAAACATGTTTTCTGGCTAGTTTTACTCTGTGAGGAGGTAAAAATAAGTTGTGGTGAAGTGCTGCTTAACCATGTGTCGACTCGAGAAACAAAAATTAGTCTGTAACTATTCCTCTTTTTCTTTTATAAGCTTTTTTGTTTATAAACTCAAAGTCAACACTGACAAAATTGTCTGTGGTACTGATCCAATAACATTACATGTAGTGATTATTATCTCTTTAATTTTGGGCAGTCTGAGTCATAAGTTAGTTAACACTTTATTTGGATAGTTCACTTTATTTACTTTCAAGTTACATTCAACTAAATATCCACTAAATTGACCATAATTTGACTTTTTTTATTGGGGAAAGTCCTTTGAAAAGAACATGGGGAAAAATACAAAATTCACATTATATCAAACAATATAGTAATTATATCAAACAATAACAGTACTTTAGTTAGCACCACAGTTATGACTATCTAAGGACAGTTCCATTATGGGCCTATACAGCTGCTTTACTTTCAATGCTTGTATGCTTTTATATACCTTTATACACATAAATACATAAATACATACACACAATCCTCTTTTTCTAATCTTTGCTTTTCTTATGGTAAACATATTTTAATAATACCGTCCATATTAATAATCATTATAAAGGAAGAGTAAAAGAAAGAAGGAAAGAAAAGAGAGAAAAAAAGACCATCATTTTCTGTAACTCTAAACCTGGCTCTAATCCTAACCCTAACCTTAACCTAAACCCAACCCTCACCCTGGTCCTAGCCCTAACCCTGGTCCAAATCCTAACCGTAACCCCAACACTGTTTACAATCAACATAGTTTGTTAATAATTTGAACATCTGTAGATAATCTAGATGGGACTATGGTGGACTATAAAAATAAAATGAGACCACAAATTATAAACAATTCAGCATGTAAACACTGTGACTTGTCCTAATATGCTGTTGAAGCTGACGTTTGCCACCCTTCACTTTACACATGAGTCATTTTACATAAAAAAGGCGTATTTGTGAACAGATCAACAGCAGCATCAGTATGATGACTGAAATATCTAAAGGTCAAATTATGTGTGAAAGGAGTCAGAATTTCTGCTAATGCCGTTACAGTCTGAAACAAGTTATGTGAGGCAACATTATTTTAATGTCACTTCCTGCCAAGGAAGTCGCCCAGTGAGGTAAGCTTTAAAAGATTCACATATTGTAATTTTTTGCAGTTTTAATGATGAGTGAATGTATGAATGTAATTGTAAATAAGTGTACTACCCCACAGTATACCACACGTCATCATTTCTGAGATGTATGATCCATTATTTGCTAGAAATATTTACTTTTTAATGCTACATGTAGGGCAAATTGGATGGGCTACTCACAGGAAGGAGTCTTTTAATGCCAACCAATCATTTTTTATTCCATATTGCATTGAGCTTCCGTCTTTGTTTGTTCTGGGTTGGCATTTGTTCTAGTTTGAAAGGTCACAGGAACACTGTGGTCAAATTTTAGCACTTTGACATTAAATAGTGTTTCACCTTAGCTTGGAGTTCACTTTAGTCACATGATCTCACGTCAAAATAAACAGCGTGTCTGTAGATCAGAATGAATTTGATGTTACAATTGACAAAAATACTGAAACACTCGACACACAGTGATGTGTGTGTGTGTGTGTGTGTGTAATGGGTTCCCACTGGGGAAAAGGTGTACTAGGTTTTGCTACCTACTTTTATACACTGTTGACATTAATGTGGGCGAGAATTACGTTTTATCGTCGTTGTACTTATTCCGCTTCTAGTATATGTGTAGGCCTTTTACATTCGGCTTTTCAACATCTACAGGAAAAGCCCCTAGTGAGCCCACCTAAGTCTAAGTAAGCATTTTTTCACACAGATTTTTCTGATTTTGGTGATATACCTTAATGATATATGAGATGAAAGATTAAACTCTCTTTTAACACAAGCAAACAAGCTTTATATGATTTATTTTAAAATAATAAGAATAATAAACAGAAAAGATGAAAACCAGTGGACTGTCATTTTTAAGCCCACTTGTATTTTTAAATACACCCACTTACTAAACTTTAACAGTTTTTTTTACTGATCTAGAATTAACATGACTGTGAACTTTAGCCATGACAGTGTACCATTTCAAGCCCACCATCAAAATAGTTGCTAAAAAAAATAAATAAAAATAAAAAAACATACAAACCTGAAATTATTCGTTTTAATCATAGGCGTAGATTTATTGGGGCGAGAGAATATGTGTCCCCTTCAGTGTTTGGAGGGGGATGAATTGTCCCCGACTAATAATTCGCTGATTTGTGATTGTTTTTGGTTCATACATTTGACCAACAATATATATTTTTAAATCATATAATTGTTAAACAACTATCTGTGATTTAAACAAAAGAGAGGATCTCCAGTTTAAAGCCTTATTTTCTGTCATCTCTTCACGTCCCTGTGCAGAGACTCAAGGGAAATGCAGTCCATCTACAGTCAGCATCTTTCATGTTCCTCTGCTTAAGCTTAGCTTTTCTAATGTTGAAGACTTTTAAGCATGTAAAAGTGAGGTGAAACTAAGCTACCCGTAATTATGTAAGACACTGTCAGCTTATCATCCGCAGACTGTGGCTGTCCCCCCGATTAACAACACTAATGCTGTAGACAGTTTGTTAGCAATAGCCAGCTATGTTAGTAGGTCAGCAGATTTATCTACTTTGTTAAACCAACAAAAAAACGTCTGCATCTAAAGATGTACTTTATGTATTCATGACTCCTACGTTCTGTTTGACTAGGGTTGCCAGGTGTCCAATTTGGATCGGAGAGTCCAGTTTTAAGCTCCGCGGTACGGCCGGCCGCCCGTCCTGTCTTGTTGAGTCTGGCTGTAAAGACATTCAGCCTGTTGAAGCAGATAAAGTGCTGTAGTTGTGTCATCGCACTTCTCTCACTCAGCCCTCTGACTAAAAACTAGACTGATCTGAGTTACAAATTCAGATCAAACTGGAGATCTGTGTGTTTAAACTGAAGAAAAACAAGTCTGATAATACACTTTTTCTGGGAGTCAAAGGCAAAGTGTAAGAGCAAGCATTAAGGGTCAGGTGGGATGAGTGGAGCCCCCCACCCCACAAAGTTGAAAAGGAAAACTACACCGCTAATTTTAATAATTGATAAGTAAATGAGCTACTGAATAAAGAAGGATTAAGAAACATTTAAACTGGGAACCTTTATTTATACATATTGTAGCATGTTCAAGAAATGTTTTGGTGTGTTTTAGGTTATGTATTTTTCCTGCATTTACTGCACGAGGTTTATTTTGCTATGAACTCTGATGGGGCACCACCCTGCGGGTGTATGTGTGTGTGTAGAAAGGGAGATGTGAGCTGGAGGAGAGAACGAGTTGTTAGTGTACGGCGTGGCTGTGGCCGACAACAGCTGTAAAATAAAGCACCATTGCCTCTGAATAGTGGTGAGTTCTTTAATGTTTTCAACTGAATGTGTCACTCCACTAATCGCATTCGTTTTGTGTGTATGTATTTTTTCAAAAGCTATAGATATGTTTTTGTAAATGGATGTTTGGACCATGCAGCCAGTGTCCATATAAATTAATCATGATTCTACTTGAACGTGTGGTTCTTGTGCATTAGTCATGCACTGGGTACTGAAGAGAAAAGCAGATACAACATGAAAAATTGCTGTAAACTCCTCAGTGCAAACCCAAGTAGGTCACTAATTCCTTTCCACTCGACTCATACTGCATCCATGAGCTCTTATAGACTTTAGGCTTCCATTTAAAATCTACTGACAAATGCCATAGGAATGAGTGGTGGGCTTGTTGAGAACAACAGTGTGAGAATTGAAGCATTTTGTGTAATTACACACCAAATACAGATTCAGATATGTTAGTGATTGCTTATATTAGAGCCTAATTAATACAGATTTGCATTGATGATTTTAATATATATATAAAAAACAAAACAAAAAAAACACATACACACACAAAACTGACCGTTTTTATATAATGATTCACTAAAAATAGAACTGGAATGCTTCCAGCTACTATTAAGAATTTTTAGGAGTTTCTTTTTAGTAATATTCCAGACTGTTAAGACTGTGGTTGGTCATTTGACTTCTGACTTTAGCCGCTTGCTCAGAGAAGCTATTTTTGAAATAGGAAGTAAGCAACCCTGTCATATAAGTACTCCATTTACTCATTAATCTCTACGTTTTGTTGATGTTATTAACCTTTAACCTATTAACCCTGTCATGTTTTGAGTTGACATTGTGAATAGAAAACCCAGCTGTAGGTCTCTGTAATTCCTTTTCAGCATTTACATTTAAAAATGCAAGGGGGCATCTGTGGTATGCAGGCTTATTAGGGACTTTCCCCCTATAAGACCACACGCTGACATTGTCACTGTCTATATATAACCATGTTAGGTGTTATAACCATGTGTTACACTTTTTAAGTTAAACTTTGCTATCTTTCCCATTAAGCTGCATCTTTTCTGCATGCTAGTGTCCTAGGGCACAGGTTCCCAACCTTGATCCTGGAGTAGCCGTGTCCAGCACATTTTAATGTTTCCCTGCTCTAATACATTCATTAAACTCAGCAAGTTAATGAGCAGGGCCCAGTTTCCTGAACGCATCTTAGTATTAAAGGTGAATTCCACCATTTTTTCAAAGTTTCTGCGTAATTTAATTTGAGATGTAAACAATCATTCTGAATGATTTGATGTGAAATGCTCTATAGTCCATAAACATTTTATGTAATAACTTTCTGCGAGGGAGCTTTTAGAGGCATTAAACTCTTCAAACGCCTGGTTCCTTTCGCCACCACTGTGAACAATTCTGACTTAGTCAAACCACTCTGAATGATATTTACACCTAACACATTTAATTATTTGAGAAATTGGTGGAATTCCCTATTTAGATCATCTTAACTGGTAGAGAGCATGTTCAGTGTGATGCTTTTGGGAAACACGGCCCTGATTACTCTGATCAGATGGGTTAGATCATTGAAAGCATAATAAAACAACAAAGAAACAAAAGACAAAACAGGAAGCAAGAAGAGACAGAAAAGACAGTGCTTGTTGCACTAAAGAAGACATCTGCATAAACTACCCATATATAGACACCTTCAAGTGCTGAAGAGTGGAGGGAGGTTTTACGTTTTAAAATCTTAACGCTGAGCGGTAGGCAGGTTTGTTCTTTGTGTATATATAACTCCAGAAATGTCCAGGAATTTTGAATTTAATAACAAGAAAGGCAGTTTGAACATTTGTTTTGCTGTAAGCTTAAAGAGGAATTCCAATACCATCAAAATGTATGCATACTTAAATCATTAAGATGTAAAAAAAAAAGTCATTCAGAGTGTTTTGATGTGAAATGGTGCATCATAGAAAAACTTCAAAAATTGTTCACAGCAGTGGTGAACCAGATGTCTCTAAACGCTACTTTACAGAAAGTTATTACACAACATGGTTAGGAATAACTCTGTAAAGCCTGAGACATTTTTATTCAATGACAGAAAATAGTTTTATTGGGTGGGAGGGCTATAAGCCCCTGCACTATATATATATATATATATATATATATATATATATATATATATATATATATATATATATATATATATATATGCCCCCTTTTTATTTTATTTTATTTTTTATTAATTATATAAATTAATGTAAGGTTTGTCCTAAAACATTATATATCATTTCAGCATTACGTATAAAATAAAAACTGGTCGTGTTAGATAGGAAATACGGTTGTATTTGTGTTGTACACATAGCGACCACTGGTTCCTTTCACCACCACTGCAAAGAAATCTGAGTTAACGTTGCTAAGTTTTCTTTGTAATGAACCACTTCACATCAAACCACTCTAAATTACTTTGGAATTTGGAAAATCTGGTGAATTCCTCCTTTAAAAAAGCGAAATCTCGGTGTGTCCCTCTGCGCCTCCAGTCAAGCCCGTCTGCGCGGGCGGAGCAGACATTGGTGTCTCGTGCGCGCCGCTCGGCCAATCAGAGCGCAGCGAGGGACCGTTACAGTTCAAAATCTGAAGCGGCTGTTGAGCTGCTGGGTGTCAGAAAAAGCGCTACGGAGCACAGAGAGTTTATTAGAGTTTCCACATAAAGGCCGTGGCCGAACAGTTAGCTAGCGCTTCCACAACGTGATTCTGTATTGTCAGAATTTGGGAAAATGTCGAAGAAACAAATTTACTACTCCGATAAATACACCGACGATGAGTATGAGTACAGGTAGGTCACTGTCGGTGAACGAGGCTAACGGCACCCAGTACTGAAGTCGAATTGTTAACTTTCAGACAGACAAGCCGAGCAGGCGTCTGCGCGAAATGCGTGTTTTCGTATGCGAGCTAAATTTGAGCACTAATGTTGGTAAATAAGCTTGTATTCTGAAAATCAGTACTCTAAATTAGACAGCTAGGTTAGCTAGCTAACGACATTAGTTTGACACCGTTAATGTAGTCAGAATCTAGGAAGAGCTGTGACCTACTTAGCGCTGGGTGACGTTGACGTGTTTAGTTCCTTAGCAGTTGTTTGTCCGCTTTGCCAGAAATTTGGAATAATGTAGCCAGCTGGCTACAGTTTGAGTGTCCTCCAGGAAATGCTGAGTTAAAGGGGAATTCCACCGTTTTTTTTTCTAAATGTCTATGTAATGTAATCGTAAAGATGTAAACAATGGGCCTTTATTCGCCAGCCATTCTTGAGAAGAAATTCCTTCTTAAAACTCGTGCAGTTTTCATGAAGGTCCTGGCTGTGCTTTAAGTTTACCTCATACCACTCAGTGCCAGCTGTCATGTAAATACAACAAATCTGACTCATATGCCATGTAAATATGCAAATAGATATACTTTTATCTTATTTCTCTTGTACTGTAACTTATGTCTAGATTTATTTCTATTTTTCTGCATAGTATATGTAAGTTTATGTGCAGTTGTGCATGCGTTAATGTTATTATATGTCTTGCTACTGAAACATTGCAATTTTCCCTTGGGATCTATCTATCTATCTACATATCTACATTCACCAGTGTTTTCTTATTTTAGGAGGTGTTTTTAGGTTAAGAGCACAGTTAGTTGTATGAACAATTCTGCCGTTTAAGAACATGTCATGAATCTGATGTAGACTTTTTCCTTAGGACGATATCGGTGATTGAGCCCCTGTGCTAAAAACATCTGAATTGATGTTTTTCTACAGTGAGCAATTTCACATCAGACAACTCTGAATGGCTCTGTTAACATTTCAGTGACTGAATTTTTGCAAATTTTGCAAAATAGGAAGAATTCCTGTTGATCCTTTAAACTTAATACACAGACATGTCATGCTGCCGAAACATCTTTCCAAACTGGTGCCTTCTTCCCATTTAATGTCCGAGGAGGAATGGAGAGGGCTAGGAGTGCAGCAGAGCCAGGGCTGGGTCCATTACATGATCCATAAGCCAGGTAAATTATATTTTAAAGTTTAGGTCATGCCTTCAATGTGCATTGAAATGTTTTCACAAATCTAATTCCTCTGCTTTCAGAACCCCACATACTGCTTTTTCGAAGACCTCTTCCCAAGGAATGAGAGAACTGGAAGATGACCATCAAAGATGAAGTGATGTGGTCAGCATTAGGCCATGTGTGCATTTCTTTCCATGTTTTGGGTTGTGTATATAAGGCTCCTTATTTACAGATCTATGGTATTGAAATGTTACGAATTGTTCCCCCCCTCTCCCCTTAATTCTGGAGGTGTAATAGTGAAGGCCCAAATGGAGCTTTAAGGGGAAAGGCCTGTCTCCTGTGTACAGAAGTGTCTGTTTAGATCTACACTGAGGTCATGTAATGAAAAGCTGGGTGGATTGACATGTTATTTCCAGGTCTTACTGGCATAAATATGTGACATAGTTTGAAAGGTGTTGATCCTCTGGTGCTTTGCATTGGTAAACCAGAGCCAGAGTGATTCATCAAAGACATGTTAGGTCTAAAATTTTACTTGGTTGTTGGCTGCTATGAATATGTAATAACATCCCTTGTACAAATGTAGACCAGCGGATTAGTTCATTAATTTGTTATCGACATCAATAAATATCTTGTTGAGATAGATCTTAATGCGTTTATTTTTATGAATGTTTGTTTATATTTTGGTTCATAGTATTCTAATACTTTTACACATCCTTTTCCAGACAAAGTCAATTTTATATGTCTACTACTAAAGGGGTAACAAACTCAGAGTGTCTGAAACCTAAAGTGTAAGCAGGTGCTCGACGCTTATGCACAGTCACGTTCTCTGGGTTATGACTTCCAGGTCCAGGTTTCAACAGAGCCTCACTGGGGCTGCTGTCATGTTTACCTCGCATTGAGAACGCTGGTTGTCGGGGGAGGTAAACGTTGGGGTCTGTGCGGTTGTATCTGCCAGGGCCTGGAGTCTTTGACAGGTCTTCTGCATGACAACCAGACTCGTATCTCCCAGAGATTGTATAGCTGGCACTGGCATGTTTCGTAAGCACGTGGGAACCCATAAGAGCTGGAAGGGTGTACTTGTTTGGAGCTGGCACTGTGTCCGCAGAGCGATAGGGTGTGCGGTAGCCCATGGTGTAGGATGGTGGTCTCCGGTGGGTGCTGCATAAAGGAGCTATTTCTGGGCTGTATGCACCTGGTCCTGGCGTCTTGAATATTCTCTCTACAAATTAGAAGCAGGTTTTGTAAGAGTGACCAAAGCAGTGGTACTCAAAAAATCAGTTATTCAGCTGATGTCATGTTGCTGTTTCAGTTCCACTCAATTAAAGGCTTTGAGCTTATCCTGTCAATACCAAGTGATGTTGCCTTATGGTTGTGACATTTAGTGGTCTTGAACAGTTCACAAGTAAGTCAACGTCCTATTTAACAACAGCTCAAAAACTACTTAATCGACTTACTTGGACCTGGCATTCTGCCAAGTATGGAGTAGGCAGGACTGCCATCTTTACCAAATCTAGTGACCTTTGCATCAATGTGATACTGAGGCCCTGGACTGGAATCCACATAATACACTATGGAACAAATTAAAGACCATGTTTATTACAGTTTAAGCAAACACCAACAACAGGAAAAAATGAAAGTTAAATATTCTCAAAGAAGCCATGAAAATCATTTCAAATTGCGAAATAGTAATTTGTGATGAAATAAGCAGGTTGTTTTCACTTATTACAGATTTTATTTAAATTAATGGTTTTCATTGCCTGTCCTTGTATTTTCCATGCTGTAAGTCCCATCTTATTATTGGCTTAATAATGACCCGATAGCGAGTTGAATCAGGTAGCACAGAAATGTGCAGTTCATGGCTCTTCGTCTCCCCCTAGTGCTTCTAATCTGGTTGTACAACATTTGATTTAGAGCAATGGGCTCTACACAGTAGATAGTACAGTGTCTCATTATGCTGGAGAGGCAAGTGATTAAATTACATTTTTTTTAACTGCTACAATATGTAAACACTTAAATTCACAAGGTCTGCCATTACTCACTTTTATCGCTCATCCTTCCATGGAAGGAGTATGCTGGACTTGTTGCCTTGGTGAAGTCATGGCCTATAAAGCCAATGGTTGATGGCAGGGCGTAGCGACCTGGACCGGGCCCTTTTGACAAAATGTGAATGGTATTTGATAAAATTAACAAGCAAGCTTGCCCAGTGTAATTTTATAGTTTTGTATAGTCTCATCACATTGTTAACTTTGTGTCATGTAATTATGCTGCTTGCCTTTCATTAACTGTTTCTTTTTTTACCTTAAAACTCACATGAAGTTCAGCTTCATGAACAGCATTGCACAACATAAAGCTAAATGCCTAAACAGTACATACACAGAGTAATGATAAGCAGGGTGTGGCTATAGCCCATCAGAAGTGGAACCTCATCTCATTATGATAGGCCTACTCTGAGTGGACAGGTTAACACAACCTGCGTATTATTATGCTGAGACACTATCAGCCTACAAATGTGGGATCTTGAAACATTCTTTCACATCAACTCCTGCATGTTCCGACAGGCACTAGGAGATTCCTCTCAGGGGCAGAGATAAACTCCCACTGAGAATGAAGAATTACAGTTTAATGAATTTAATTCTGCTAGTTTTCAATACAACGCTACTGTACAAATCTTAAGTAATAGTTTTGAAAAAAAAGTCAACATATACTATAATATAACAATCTGCTCATCATCAACGCATCTGGAAATACACTGACATGACTCACCTTTCTCTCTGCCTGCGATGATGGGCCTCTTTTTTTCCATATCGCTCATAGTCATGAATACTTCTGGAAACCGTGGCAGATCTGTTTGTGTAGAATTAACTAGACAGATGTTTCACACCAGGTTAAACTAAACAAAACCCCAAGCCATGTCTACTAGTAAATTTTTAGTGAACAGTATGACGCTATGTAATCCCTCAACTTTGCTATAAGGTCTAGACTACACAAAAATGGAGCTTCTGAGATGATCCTTATCTTCTCACCAGCAGAAATAATAAAGGCACTCTCTCCGGAGACTGTCCAGATGGCTCCAGCTTGCCAAGTCAAACCTTGTGGAGAAATATTGTGGAGAAATATTCCTTTTAGATTCAACAGGAATTCCTTCACCTAGTTTATAGAAACTAAAAAAGGACTTAGGTGTTGGATACGAAGTGCGCTCCTCTGTGGTCACCTCAGACTGAGCCAGACTGGCCCATAAAATATACATACAGGTATTTCAGAAGCACGAAAGGAGTGTTTAGCAAAAGTGTCATCACCTGAATCCTGGCTAGTGTAATGCTATCTCTCTAGTGCTCCTCAGATCACCCTTTTCCCTTTCATTCCTTCAACCATGTTCATCAGAGCAGGCTGGACTATCAGCTTCAGTAGAGCATGAGGTTGCCTGAGAGACCTGCAGACAGGGGGGCCCCCTGCACAGCTGCTGAAAAAATCTTTGGATGAATTTCTTAGGTATTTTGCATCAGTGCACACAAATAACATATACTGTAGTATACAAATTATACTACCTCGGCTTCATTCCAGTGTTACGAAAATGGTAACTATACCAATACCATGCTGGCTAAACTGTAGTGCCTAATGTGCAGAGTCACTATGTCATACAGGTGCATGCACTGCAGACACTGACATAAGCTGAAACATGACCCCTGCCCTGAGCTTCCAGCTGAAGCATTTCTATACTTTCACGAGGTCTGTTGTTTTAGACGTGGATCATGCTGCATCAAGTGCAGCAATTTCGTATTATAATCAGTAATCATTTTTTAAAAAAGTATGCACTCACCTTTTGGAAGTGAAATATTGGTTTTATTGAAATATATCACATTCTGGTATATTTCTATAGTCCAATAGTTGAAGCTACATTTGTGTATTCAAATTTACAGTACTGTGCAAAAATCAGATATCCTTTTTCATTTAATTTCCAGTCAAAACATCCATAAAGCACAAGTTATTCATTTTTCAAGGGACATTTCTGAGAAGATTAGATATTAAATATTCCGCCACCATAAGGCAGGGGAAAGTCAAAGGAGAATAATTTATAGAATACTATTTTAAAAACATTTAAAAGATTGAAAAACTGTCTTAAGTCTCCTGAAAATAAGGAAGCTGTAATAAATGCAAAAGATGGACACACAAATTACTAAAAAAACTGGGCTTCTCTGTAATTTTCTGTTAAATATGTTTTCTGCTTTTTGACAGGAATTAAATAAAAGAAGAGTGGTCTTTGACTTTTGCACAATGCTTTATTTTAAAAATAAATCTGAATCATGCCATAATGATCTAAAACACCCAGAATCACATCCTAAAAAACTGTAATATAAATTGAATTGAGGACAGATTTACATGATCGTTTTTCTAAGATGGCACAGTACTAGTTTTTCTTTTATAATACCGATACAGATATCAAAGTACTGGCTAATTCTAATGCAATATCTTTTCTTTAAAGTGACTATGCTTTAAAATGAGCTTTTTTATTAAACCACTTCACTTCAGATGAATGTCAAAAAGTACTAAAAGTAAACTAAAAGTAGGTGATGATGCTCAAACTACTTAAACATTCTATTACCCCACAAAAGAAAGACACAGCTAACATCACATCGCACAATGTGACAGTGTACTATTTCAGTCTACATTCGTTATAGATTTACAGATGGATTTATTCTTTTCCCTCTGATGTCCACTCCAGCATTTTCTGACGATATTGGTTCTTATACTTTTATCCTCCCCCCACTTCACATTGTGCCCCCCAAGAAACTCCATGGACGGCTCTGGTGTCATGGACCTTTCAAACTTTTCTTCAAGCTCTGAACAAGTTACATAACAGAAAACTGAGGCTAGGAACTTCACCTGAGGCTCCGACTGCATCTTAAAGCCCCCACCTCTTTTGAAACAGGTTGGTTCACCTGCTCCTCCCTTCACCACACTCATCCTCACATTTTCCAAACTCACTGAACTTTGGAGAAAAACAGGAAAAACATCAAAGTTCGTATACAATGTTTATTTCCTTGTTCTTATTCTTCCAAAAAACAGAATGTACCTGACGAGACTGGGGTTACATTCAATTCAAATTTAGTCAATTTACATCAATTCTTGAAACTTCATCGTTGACTTTCGGCCAGTAGTCCTTTGTACTGAACTTAAAACAGCTTATGCACTGCACAGTCTAATCTGTCTGCATGACAACGTAGGGACTGCAACCAACAGACCGACTGATTTAGACAGTGTAGGAACGTGTATCGGTTGCCAGGGTGAGCTTTAAACTGAGCTTATTCTGTGGTTAGTCATTACAGCTGCTCTCTCCGTGCTATCCAAGAAGCGAATCCTTTCTCCGGTAGTTGTGAAGAGGAAGAGTCCATTACGTAATGATAGTAGTCAAGCACCTCAACGTTTTAATGCAAGGCCTGCATTGGCAGTGAGCTGTCAATCTTTTGTGTTCAGGCAGAGTAAAGAGTAGAGTGGAGGACAGCAGGGAAAGAGAGGTGGTGTAGAGAAAAAGGAGAGGATAAGAAACAACAAGAGGAAAAAAGGCACTAGCTATAAATAAATACCACAGATAGAAAACAAAACAATAAAATAGCATTTTGTTTTTTAACAAATATACTTACAAACATAAATACTGGACTATTCAAATGAGATTACAACACGATTACAAGTAGACAACTTAATATCAGTAAATACTGTATAAAGAGCTATGGCAACTACTTCTGAGAAAGAGAGATGGCCATTATGACGTAGAAAGAGGACAGAGACAGTAGCTCTCTTTCAAACACACACACTATCACACAGACACATACACACATACATACAACATAGTACCGCCATCTTGTTGCAACAGATTTGGGTAACCCTTGTGTTCTCAAGCTCTCCTTTCACACAAACATATTCACAGAGAATGTACAATGTGCGTTCATCTTCGCTGCCGCCCGGATAAGCTCTCTATTTGAAAGACAGAGAAAGGGAGGAGAATTAGTGATGAGTGAGAGCACTGCTCAAGGCACATATTCTAGATAACGTACTGTTGCACAAGCACAATAATAAATGAAAAGTAACAGCATATTTTTAGTAGATTTTTACAGCCAGGACACTTGTCAACTTTACTGATTCTCAGTTTTTTTTTTTCATTATAACCTGATGCAAGCAGCTAGCCAGCTAACCAGGGCCCAGTTTCCCAAAAGCTTAACTAGTAGAGAGTATTCTGTGTGATTCTCGCTTTACCATTTATTAATCATCTTTGTGCCAAGATGCTTTTAGGACACCCAGCTCTGATCAACAGAGGAAAACCTCATTGTCACTCAGGGTCAGAAAGTACAGTAGTTGGTCATATGCATTCAAATACTGTTCGATGCAGATATTCGTATATCAAAATAATAATAATAATCCATAGTAGAGATAGCGGGGCCTCAGTAGCTGCAGCTTACCATCGTTCAGGTGAATCCTTTGTATCCACTGTCGGTGGGTGTCTGTCCAGGGGCCTGAGCATTTCAGCAGCTTCCGCTTCCTCTCCAGTCTGCCCCAACTGCTCCTCTTTCTCCAGAGGGAAGGGCTCCACATCAGGGTCATACTCATAGGAATAGTAGGACACTTCCCCCATGGAGTCCTGCTCATCTTCTAACACATGACAGCAACGGTCAGGGCACTGTACACATACACCGATCAGGCACAACATTGTGACCACCTCCTTGTTTCTATGCTCATTGTCCATTTTATCAGCACCACTTACTGTATAGGTGCACCTTGTAGTTCTACAATTACAGACTGTAGTCCATCTGTTTCTTTGCATACTTTGTTAGCCCCCTTTTACCCTGTTCTTCAGTGGTCAGGACCACCATGGACCCTCACAGAGCAGGTACAATTTGGGTGGTGGATCATTCTCAGTACTGCAGTAACACTGATGTGGTGGTGGTGTGTTAGTGTGTGTTGCGCTGGTCTGAGTGGATCAGACACAGCAGTGCTGCTGGAAGTTTTAAACACCTCAGTGTCACTGCTGGACTGAGAATAGTCCACTAACCAAAAATATCCAGCCAACAGCGTCCTGAGGGCAGCGTCCTGTGACCACTGATGAAGGACTAAAGGATGACCAACACAAACTGTGTAGCAGCAGATGAGCTGTCGTCTCTGACTTTACATCTACAAGGTGGACTGACAAGGTAGGAGTGTCTAATAGAGTGGACAGTGAGTGGACACAGTGTTTAAAAACTCCAGCAGCACTGCTGTGTCTGATCCATTCGTACCAGCACAACACACACTAACACACCACCACCACATCAGTGTTACTGCAGTGCTGAGAATGATCCACCACCCAAATAGTACCTGCTCTGTGAGGGTCCATGGTGGTCCTGACCACTGAAGAACAAGGTAAAAGGGGGCTAACAAAGTATGCAAAGAAACAGATGGACTACAGTCTGTAATTGTAGAACTACAAAGTGCACCTATATCGTAAGTGGAGCTGATAAAATGGACAATGAGCACAGAAACAAGGAGGTGGTCATAATGTTATGACTGATCAGTGTATGCCACATTGTCACCTTCCACATCAGTCGGGGACAAACCTTTGGTGCTGGATCGCAGCGAAATCCATTGCTAACAAGAGTATGCCCCATCTAAAACCCACCCCCAAATTTCACTAGTCTGGGCTTTTTTCAGTGTCCAGAGTACAATCGTTTAGCACGAATGCAAATCCCATAGCTGGCCTTTTCCTGAACATAGCTGCCAATTCTCATTTACTCAATTCACATTTACTCTAGCTGTGTTGTTGCAACTGCGAAAGGCAGAGGCCTCATACAGCAGATGGTAATATTTTATCAACATTTACCACTATCTTCTAAAGCTGATCCTGCTTCTGCTGTTTTTATCTCTTTTTGTCCATTTTATAGATAACAGTATTTCACTCACAACATGAGTAGGTTTATTCAAGGTCCCTAAAAAACAAATCAAGCTGATTTCGAGGATGTGTGTGATGTTAATTGGTGGGTATAAGCTTTCGTTTTATGTTAGCTACATTAGACAGAAGCAAATATCAGAGACCAAATGTGTTGTGGCTAATTGACTGCATTTAGGATATGGAGGAAATCGAAAAATCTAAATTTGATTTTGTGTACTCAACTATTCCAAACAAGTCACCAGAGGACTGTCTTAGATGAGGCCTGCAGGGGGAGCTCCTAGCTAACAAACAGTAATTCCACAGTCTGTCTAATCTAAAAATCACTTAACATATAACTTAATATGTGCAAGTTCCACAGTCTATATAATCTAAAAATTACTTTCACCATCTTATCATTTCACTCAAAAATAAAACCAAAAACATAATGGTAAGTTCATCATTGTTTACTTAATTTCTTAATATATTCTTGCTTATTGCCCATAAACATTGATAATTTGTTTGTGTGTGAGTTACAAATAATCTACCTTTTTCCTAGTTTTGCACACCACAGAGTGTGTGTTGTCGACAAGCTGGTCATGTGTATTCGACAGGTCATCGCTACAGTGGAGGAAGAATACTTCTGCAGCTGCAGAGTTTGTGATCGGGGGTGCATTTGGACTGTGCAGGGTTTAGCTTAAGGCTGCAGCAAGACACAGCCAAGCAGCAAGTCTGCACAAGCCAGGCCACCTCAATACACACACATTCATCATGTAATGATCCCTTAGCACACTAAAGATTAAGCTCAAGAAACACATCAATGCATACAATTGCCAGGTGGGTAGTTAGCTCTGAGTGAAGATTATAATTCAGAGGCTTAGATTTGTGCCTCGTAGGAGCTAAACTAGAGCACACAGAGTTAAGCTCAAAGCTGATGAACACTGAGAGCCAACTCAACAAGCACATCATTTAACTTGCTCCGACACAACACAGGGCAAGTCCACTCAGTCTTGCTGGAGCCTTTCTAATCAGTGTTCCAGTGGCTCTACACACACACACACACACACACACACACACACACACTATAGATATTTTGGTAACACTTTAATGAAGGACAGCGTTCATAAGGCTATGAGACACCTACGTAAGTCTTTCAGAACAACTGACATAAACCTACACACATTTATAAAGGCCTATTCTAACAAGCCTCAGTTGTCATAATAGGCTACTTTTTGAAGTGGAATGATGTCAAAATTGACAAAAACAGCCTTTATGAGAACTGACGCTTTTTGGAATAAGCCTTTATAAATATGTTTATTTATACAGAAGGTGTACATCAATTGTCTTGAAAGGCTTAAGGTGTCCTGCACGAATGCTTATGGATGCTGCCCATCTGTGAAGTGTTACCAATATTTTATTTACTACTGCCTCATTAAGTATTTGATTTTTGCTTTTTTGGCACATCATAGCTTTTGTCACACAAGTAACTCCACTATTCAAACCTCATGTTCCATCAATTTGAAAGTTAAACACACTCCACAGGAATATGGGTGCCAGGCTCCCACAGAAAACCAGATCCCAATGTCTTTAATCAAAGTGGACCCAGAATCTCATGCTGCCTGGTGTTACTTGTATGTTTTGCAGGTGAGAGAAGGTTGTTTGCTGCTACAGAGAGAGACGGAGTTGAGAGCAGAGCAGCCAATACCTTTATTTAACCCCGACTGCCTCGCAAGACACAACATGCACAAGCTTCCCTTCAATCTGCACTTCAACAGGATAAGCTCTCCAGCACCTGTCTGTGACTGACACACACACTCCTGCAGGGCGAGTGCAGCTGGTGTGCAGACAGAGGGATGGGGGTGGAGGGTGTGTGTGTGAGTGAGAGAGAGAAAAAATAGACAGAGAGACAGCCATTGAGAGAGATATAGAAAGGAGAGAGGAAGAGAGAGAGAGGGACAGAAAGATGGAGAGAGAGAGAGGGAGGTAGAGAGAGAGGTATTACCTGTAGGAATAAGTATGGGGATCTGCTCTGGCTCCTCGCCTGTAGCTGGCTCTCGCTCTTCAACCATCACCTCCACTGCAGACACACACAAACACACACACACATATACACATACAAACACAAGTTAAGAACAATTTTAAGCAAAAACCAGGAAACCATCCTCTAAACTAGTGTTTCACAATGTATCAGAGGTTGGTCAAACTTGGCCTGTTAGGACGTTTGATCTGGCCTGAGAGAGCGTTATACTTTTTTCATAATGAAATCATTTACAATGTAAACAGAAGTCATTCACAGTGGTTTTGTATGAAATCAGCTGTTATATATGCTCATGCAAATGTGAGTTGCCTGCAATGACAGTTAGACGAAGCAATTCCAAAAAATCAAAGTACACACAATTTACACAATTTCTCCACTGGTTAAATTATAATAATTTACATATTTACATTTTTTACAATCTTAATGTAGTTTTTCCAGCTGTCATTTCTGTTATTTTATATATCTGTGTTTTATCTATCTAGAGTTCTCTACTGTATATTTGAGGGTTTTTTCAATCTGTTCTGTGTATGTTAAGCCTTTGATAATTAATGATTAAATAGCTATTATGGTTATAGCCTACTCACTTGAAGCACAAGTTAGTTGAAGACCTGCTTCTGTAATAATTTGCATGCTTTAGTTAGTTTAATGATTTAGTGTCATGTAGTTTCAGATATGAAAGCCTCACCATGTAAGGCCAGCACTACAGAGTCAGAATTGTTTGCACTAGAGGTGATAGGAACCAGACGTCTTAAGTGTTTAATACCTCTAAAAGCTACCTATCCAATTTGAAACCGACATACCAGGGTGGACCTGTAAAGATACTGGCCTTAGCCTAGTTTATTGTAGAACTGTTTTGGGATATTTTCCCTCATATTTTTCTTTAAATCAACCTGTAAAATGTGCAAGTTCAATTTTTTAAATTTAATGCAAGTATTAACATCAACAAGATGTGAGATACAGCATCGTTGACTGGCATGTCTTATAAACAAAATCATAAAAAAAAACAAAATGAAAGAAGAGCAAAACCAGAAAAAACTGAAAATGAAAATACTTGTAACAGAAAAAGACGTGTCAAAAACAGATGCTTTTCCAATAGTTCCATTATTAAAGTCTTCTGCACACTTTCTCTGTCCACATCAACCCTCTCTTTTACACGTCTCTTCTCTAATGTTCTACTCTATCTATCTGTAGCACTCTATTAGGAACACCTCCTTGAGTCTACACCCTCTATTTTATCAGCTTCACTTACCATATAGGTGCACTTTGTAGTTCTACAGTCACAGACTGTAGTCCATCTGTTTCTCTGCATAATTTGTTAGCCCCCTCTTAACTCTGTTCCTCAATGGTCAGGACCCCCACAGGATCACCACAGAGCAGTTATGATATGGGTGGTGGATGATTCTCAGCACTGCAATGACGCTGACATGGTATTGGGGAATTAGTGTGTGTTGCGCTGGTTTGAGTCAGACACAGCAGTGCTGCTGGAGTTTTTAAAAACTGTGTCCACTCACTGTCCATAGCGAGTGGTACAAAGTGCATCTATATGGTAAGTTGCTGCACAGTTTGTGTTGGTCATTCTCTAGTCCTTCATCAGTGGTCACAGGACACTGCCCACAGGATGCTCTTGGCTGGATATTTTTGGTCTGTGAACTACTTCAGTCCGTAAGTGACACTGAGGTGTTTAAAACCTCCAGCAGCATTGCTGTGTCTGATCCACTCATACCAGTGCAACACACATTAACCCCACCACCACGTCAGTGTCACTGCAGTGCTGAGAATGATCCACCACCCAAAAAATACCTGCCCTCTGGTGGTCCTGTGGGGACCCTGATCATTGAAGAACAGGGTGAAAGGGGGCTAACAAAGTGTGCAGAGAAACACATGGACTACAGTCTGTAACTGTAGAACTACAAAGTGCACCTATATGAAGTGAAGCTGATAAAATGGACAGTGAGTGTAGAAAAAAGGAAGTGTTCCTAACTAAGTGTTTGGTGAGTGTATTTTAAAATGATAAATAGTCATTCAGTAAAAGTCTTCTTGCTTAAAACAGAACAAAAAACAATATCTGAAATATGCTTGAACACAGCATTTCATCTTGGTAATTGTATGAGAGTTCAGATAACGTAGGTAAAGTCTTTTTTACATAAACTTTATGCACTCAGACATTTTCTCCCTTGTATTCTCTCTCTCTTTCTCTGCTAGGGCCCGAGGTTTGGGTAAAGTTTGCCTGCCTTGCTGATGAAGACAAAATATGCCAAAGGTCATAAATCCCTGACCTGAAAAGTTGACAATTTAGCTAATAATGCAAAAATCAATTCTGGACAGGTTCGCATCTTCACGATTAACAGGCAAAGAAGCCACCTGACACCTAATCTTAGAACATGCTAGATGAGGCCATGTGTAAATTAGTTACGTACTTGATTGCAAAAGATTTGTATTAATAAAAAGGCAGAAAACATGAAAAAGAGATGTTAAATATAGAGTAATAAGTGGAATATTCTTTGAGCACTGTGAGACTACACACAGTATCAAACTCATAATTCTGGTATCATGACAACCCTACCCAAAACACACCTGCAAATTGGTCTGTTTCCCTGAATATTAATAGTGTTATGGAGTTACACAGGTCAGGTTATGGAAAGAATTACAAAGGCTAAAAAATGCTCAGAGAGGATTTCACCATTCTGTAGTTTCAGCCTTAGGTGTAATCTGGCTTCCATAACCAACGCCCAGGGGGATACTTCTGTGCCTCTCTTGACACTTCAAACCTCACTTCTGGAACACGATCAGTCCCTGATTTTTGAGCCTGTGTTTACGCAAAACTGGAGCGGGGCACCAAACATATCCAAACAAACACAAGCGGAACTCTTAGCCTGCCGCCGCGGCCCCTTTCAAGCCGGTCAACAGGAAGGAGTGCTTGGCAAGGCCTGCGAGATTTCCCGCGCGGCCTTTTTCTTCTGCCCCCCTATTCCCCCTCCCCACGGCGCTCCGTAAAACAAGAAAGCGCCTTTGTTGTTAGTCTGTGCGTCGGAAAGGAATGTGACACGGATTTTCCTTTTTTCCCCCTTTCTTTTTTTTTTCAAAGGGCCTTGGACAGAAGTGCCATGTCATTTGGGGTGCCCTGTAATACAGCATAGGCTGGGAAGTGTGTGCATGTATCTCTGTGTTTCATGTAACTACCAGTCTGCACCTGAACAGCTGTTTCGACCAACCAGGCACACACACACCTCACACTTTCAGGGACGAGCTGGAATTAATCTCTAAAGCTGAGCTTGTCTGGACAAGGAAAGGCTGTAATTGCAAGCAGGGAGCTCTCTGTGTCCCCCCTGATGTGTTTTCAGGTGTAAGAGAAAAACTGTCCAGATTCATTAGTACAAAAACAGTCTGAATAACGCTGTAAGTCTAAACCACTCCACTCTGCTGTGATCCACTTTAGTTTAGATGTTCTTTCAGCCCTGAACTGAACAGCTGCTGTTTGTGTTTTGTCTTTTACAGAAAACTTCACTATAAGCAGGGCCACTCTGAGTGCACTGGCTAAGGCCTCTGGGGTTTATGGTGTAGAAGCACATTCACTCTGAATATACTGGCTGAGACCTGTAATTACTGTTTAGCTGCAATGGTCACTACTGTATTCAAACGCATTTATTCTGAAGACAGCGGCTGAGCAGTCTAGACAGTGCAATGGTTTCCAACCCTGGTCCAGAAGTAAACATATTCTGTGTATTTTGGTATTTTTTCTAGGGCCGTCATGGTTGTTATATTATAATTAATCACTTGATAAAGCAACTTAGTGATTAGTTAGCAAATTGAATGAGAAACAAACACAGTGTTTTCTTTTGTGTCTTTAAAAAAAAGGTTTGCAACATAGTAGCTCAGGAGTTCTTGGGTTAAATGTGGAAACTTTGGGCTACCGAGTGGCACAACCGTCTAAGTGTTGGCCCTATCATCAGGAGATCGCGAGTTTGATCCCTGGTGATGCTACATCCAACCGTAGCCAGGAGTCCAAGAGAGCACAATTGGCCTCGCTCTCTCTGGGTGGGTAGGATGGCCCCCCTTCTCCCCCCATCAACCAACGCAATGCTAGTCAGCGCAGGCGTCTGTTAGCTGACGTAACAGATCTGGCGGTTGGCGCTTTCCTCCTAGCACGTTCAGCTGTCCAATGACGCTGCGTGAACAGCAGTTCGAAAAGATGCAGTGGCTGGCTTCACAGGTCTCGGAGGAAGCCTGTGCTAGCCTTCACCCTCCTAGCGTTGATAGTATCGTGTGACTGGGGGAGTCCTAACTAGCGGGTGGAATTAGAGACGATTAAATTGGGGAGAAAATCAGGGAAAAATCCAAAAAAAAAAAAATTGTGGAAACTTTGACGTGGTGATTTTTATAGTAGGAGCCAATCACGTTAATCGCTGGGCAATAATGATACTGAACATGAATTGTTGTAGTTTGTTTCACATCCCTATTCTTTATTTCTAGGTAATCTTATTTTTATTATGTATTTTTAACATTATAATTACAAAGCCTACTGCAATTTCAATGCTCATTTTCTCTTAAGTCCTGGGCTTCTGTGTCAAAAATCCCAAAGAGTGTTCTATAACTCTGTTGGGGTCTTTGAAAAGAAAAAAGAAAGAAATTAAAAAGATTACTTGGATAATCATCGAAATAATCACCAGATTACTTGATTACTTGATACTTGATCCTAAATTTCTCTGCTGTAACAGACCTGATCCAACTGATTAACTAAATATCAAGTACTTCCAGAGTTGAATTGCTAGAGCAGGGAAAATACTAAACTGCGCAGGGCAATGTGTGCAGGAGCAGGGCTGGTTTAGTGTATAGGGCAGATTTGCCCAATGTGAGTCCAGCAGGGTCAAAGTTCAGCACCAACTGTTGATTTCTCTGCTCAGACAGACTTGATTCAACTAATCAGCACTATGTAAGATTTTGGAACTTAGAGACCTCTCTGGTAGAAATATGTTCAGGGTATTTGCACATTTTTAAGTACAAATTTAATGACTTTTAAGACCTTTTAATACCTCTAAAAGGAAAAAGTAAAACCATTACTAACTGAATTTGCATGTACCCATGGCTGAACCTGCACTGCTTACTCACAGCGTCGTGCTCGTGTTTTTTTTTTTACTGCTGTAGCCCTCAAATCAAAAGCTGAATGAAAACGTTCTTTTTCTAGTTTGAAATCGAGATCACGGCCACAGAAACCGTACTACCACAACCTACCATGGATGTACACTATCTATTTAAAGTAAAATCAAATACTGTAGGTATTGGATGTTGCAGCAATGGTCATTGTTGTGGAATATAAAATACCGTTAAAATAAATCATAAAAACTGAACAAAAATAGACATGCTCATTCATTCTACCCCAGATAAACTTTAATCCCTCCTACAACCCCATTTCCAAAAATGCTGGGACGCTGTGCAAAATGTAAATAAAATATGATGTGCAATGATGTGCAAATCATGTAAGCCCTATATTTAATCGAAAATACTACAAAGACAACATATCAAATGTTGACACAGAGAACTTCTGTTATAATTTGAAAATATATGCCCATTTTGAATTTAATACCAGTAACACGTTCCAAAAAAGTTAAGACAGGGGCATGTTTACTACTATGTTGCATCACTTCTTTTAACAACACTCTGTAAGCATTTGGGAACTGAGGAGACCAATTGCTGTAGTTCTGAAAGTGAAATGTTTCCTGTTCTTGCTTGATATAACATTTCATCAGTTTAACAGTTTGGGGTCTCATTTGTCGTGTTTTTCATTTGAAAATGGGCCACATGTTTTCAATGGGTGACAGGTCTGGACTGCAGACAGGCCAGTTTAGCACCCAGACTCTTTTACTAGGTCATGCTGTTGTAATACATGCAGAATGAGGTTTGTCATTGTCTTGTTGAAATAAGTCAAGCCGTCCCTGAAAAAAATGTCGTCTGGATGGCAGCATATGTTGCCAAAACCGGTCGTTTAGCATTAATGGTGCCTTCATGATGTGCAAGTCACCCATGCCATGTGCACTAATGCACCCCCATACCATAATGGACGCTGGCTTTTGAACTGTGCACTGATAACAAACTTGATGTTCTTTAGCACCGAGGATACAGTTGTAACAATCTGATCAACTCAGCAGTTACTAATAAAATCCGATCACTAATTTGGTGAGAAAAAAAAAAAACATGAGCACCAGAACACAACAGAGCCTGCACAAGCTGTTCAGACACTGAAAACTGAAATGAGGAACTTACAGGAGGATTTTCTAACAGCCAGTGAAAGTGCAACAAACCGAGAAGTTATGCTCAGAGAGAGTATGGATCAGAGGTTTGAGGCCCTGGAAGAACTAATTAAAAGGTCCCTAAACCAACTTGAACAAGGTGTGGTTGAGTGTCTGCAAAGGAGAGATGAGCAGTGGAAAAGGGAGATGACTCGCTTGAGATCCAGCACTCCTTTGACCAAGGCATCTTTCTTCCCAGTAACTCCTACAGTGGAAGGCCCATGCTCAGTCAACAGTGCATCCTTATACTCAAAACCACCCATTCATCTGGAATTCCCCACTTTTGGAGAATCAAGAGATGCAGCGGGGGTTTTGGATTTTATGGAAAAGTGTGAGAACTTTCTATCTTTAAGACACTTAACTGATAATGAGCTTATGGCTACCCTCAATGCTGTTTTAACAGGGCCAGCTAGAAGCTGGTGGATGGCTGAGAAGAACAAAATCCACAACTGGGCTGGTTTCAAGAGAGCATTTTTGGCAGCTTTTCTCCCCACAGACTATATGACTGAAGTCGAAGAACAACTTAAAGCCATGGTCCAAGAACCAGACCAATGCATTCGGGACTTCGCCTATGACTACAGAGCCCTTTGTCTGAAATGGAAGAACGACTTGCCAGAAGTAGAATTGGTCAGGAGAATACTGAACAACTGCAATCCTGCACTGGCAGGGAGCCTAAGAGGGACAGTACATACTGTGGAGCAATTGGTCAAGGTCGGGTCCATGGTGGAAAGGGATTTAAATGCCAAAAAAGACTACTGGGCCAGGGTGAACCAACTTAAAGCACAGGACAAAGGCAGAAAAAAACATCTCGTCCTAAAGAAGCCAATCCTCAGTCTCCACATTTAGCTTTAGTTCAATCTGTGTCACCTCCACTGCTAAAGATTGCCATTGCTGTACGAGGCTTTCAGGTGGAGGCAGTGTTGGACACTGGCTGTACTTACACCTTGATGCAGAAGCAACTCTGGGAGGCCATGAACAGACCAGGAGAACCACTGACCAAAGAATTAAATCGGTCATTCATTCTGGCTGACGGGAAGATCCACTCCCCTGAGGGGAAAGTCCAGCTGTCATATGAGTGGCATGAACTTTTGGTGACAGCGGACACTTACATCATGACCAACACACAACTGGTGTTTCCTCTGGTCTTAGGACTAGATTTTTTGAGTAAGTCTGGTGTTCAACTGAATGTTGGGGAGCGCAACTACAGCCTGAAGATCAGAGGAAGGTGGAGTGTTTTTCCTTTTCTGTCGTCTGGGGTGACAAGCCACTCCTGTGTAAAACCCAGAGAGCCAAAAGTCAGCCTTTATGTGGCTTTACCTCTTGAAAGTGAACAGGTGTTGGAAGCCACAAGTTCTTTCCAAACACAGGACTTTGATGGACTACTGAAAAGCCATCCACCTGAGTTGCAACCTCTCTTTCAGAAATGGTCATCAGTCTGCTCAGAAAAGCTGGGAAGGACAAGCAAGATCAAGCATCATATTCTGACCACTGATGAAATCCCTGTCCGTTCCAGAGCTTATCGAGTCTCTCCAGTGAAGAGAGAGGTAATAAGACTGGAGATTGAAAGCATGTGCAAGGCAGGCATAATAGAGCCATCTGATTCGTCCTGGGCTTCTCCAGTGGTAATTGTACCCAAGCCTGATGGAAGCAACCGTTTCTGTGTTGACTATCGGCGGCTAAATGCCAAGACTCCCCAGGACGCTTACCCCATGCCCCTTGTGCATGATATCTTGGAGTCTTTATATGGAGCCAAATATTTTAGCACCCTTGACCTGAAGTCAGGCTATTGGCAGGTCGAAATGGATGAACGCAGCAAGGAAAAGACTGCTTTTATCAGTCCATTTGGTCTGTACCATTTTTTGACCATGCCCTTTGGTCTCAAAAATGCCGGAGCCACATTTCAAAGGCTGATGGAGCAAGTGCTCGGGGAGCTGAGAGGATCCATCTGCTTTGTTTACATAGATGATGTCATAATCTATTCTCAGACAAAGGCCCAACACCTGAGGGACTTGGAGACAGTTTTTGAGAGGCTCAGGGAAGCACACCTTACCCTGAACTTAAAAAAATGCCATTTTCTCAGAACTGAGCTAAAGTTCTTGGGACATGTTGTGTCTGGAGAAGGGGTCAAGGTAGACCCAGAAAAAAACATCGCCGTATCTGCATATCCTACCCCCCATGACCTACCTTCCTTACAGCGTTTCCTCGGGCTTGTAGGCTGGTATCATAAGTTTATTCCACATTTTGCAGAGTTGGCAGCTCCCTTGAACCATCTCAGACGGAAAGGAGTAGTATGGGTGTGGACTGAAGACTGTCAAAGAAGCGTGGACAAACTGAAGGCTGCCCTCCAACAAGCCCCGGTGCTCGCACAGCCCTGTCCTCTTCATTCCTTTCAGGTGCATACAGATGCAAGCAATGTAGGACTTGGAGCTGTGCTTACACAGATAGTAGATGGAGAAGAGAAGGTCATTGCGTATGCCTCCAGGAGCCTGAGGGGTGCCGAATTTAACTACTCAACCTCTGAAAAGGAATGCCTCGCCGTTGTCTGGGCTGTGGAGAAATGGTATTATTACCTGGAGGGAAGTCCATTTGTTGTTTACACAGATCATGCTGCTCTCACTTGGGCTTTCAATTCTCCCAAATCCACATCCAGACTGACCAGATGGACCATAAGGCTTCAGCGTTTTGACTTTCAAGTCAAATACCGAAAGGGATGCATGAACATGGTGCCAGATGCTCTATCTCGTTCTACACATTTGCTGGACCATGCGCTTGTGGCTACCTGTGTGACAAAGGGTCCCCACACTTGGAATGCCATGCTACCCATGAGTCTGGCTGATATAAATCTGGCCCAGGGTGAGGATGACTACATCAAAGAGTTGAGGGAACAGTGTAAAACTAGTAGCACCCAGAAAGATCGCATAAGATGGGAAATGCAGCAAGACATATTATACAGAGTCATACCATGTGCTGGAGGAGGGGTCAAATACCAGCTGGTGGTGCCCAAATCTCTGACTGTCCCTTTTCTCGAGTACTTCCATGATAGTCCACTAGGAGCACATCTGGGAAGGATGAAGACGCTCCTCAGAATCCTGGAGGTTGCCTGGTGGCCTGAAGTACGTAAGGATGTGTGGCAACATGTCAAAGAATGCCCTGTCTGTCAGAAGTACAAGCCCTCCAATACCAAGCCCTCTGGGTACCTTCAGGGCACTGAGATCAAAGAGCCCGGTTATATGCTTGGAATGGATCTTATGGGACCTTTTCCAAAGAGTAAGAAGGGCAATGTCTACTTGTTTGTCATAGTGGATTACTTCACCAAGTGGATTGAACTTTACCCCTTGCGGGACAGCAAGGGTCATCGCCTCTGCAAAATCCTGAGAGAAGAAATCTTCACTAGGTGGGGTGTGCCAAAATATGTCTTGTCTGATCGAGGGCCTCAGTTTCTCAGCCAACTGATGGCAGACCTGTGTAAAACCTGGGGAGTCATTCAGAAACTTACAACTAGTTACCATCCACAGACCAACCTTACGGAACGGGTCAATAAAGTTTTGAAGACAATGATGGCCTCATATGTGAAAGAGAATCACAGGGACTGGGATAAGTGGCTGTTTGAATTCAGGTTCGCCGTTAACAATGCCAGGCACGAAACCACAAAGAACACACCTGCTGAGCTGGCATTGGGCAGAACTCTGAAGGGTCCTTGGGAGAGACTCATCCACCATCATGCTGTGACGCCAAATCATCCCTCATATTCCCTTGTGGAGAGGCAACACCAGCTCAACAAGGAGGTGAGACGCTCAGCTCATGCAGCACAGCTCAGACAGGCCAGGTATTATAATACCCGAAGGAAAGATGCGCACTTTCAAGCGGGAGACCTGGTTTGGGTGCGTGCTCATCATACCTCTAAAGCTTCTGAACATTTCTCTGCTAAATTAGCACCCAAGTGGATGGGGCCTGTCAAGGTGGAGAAGAAGCTTGGTCCAGTGAATTATGTAGTCATGGGATTGCGCCCTGGTGACCAACAGGACGTTGTACATGTGGCAAATTTGAAACAGTACTTTGGTGCTGTTCCCCGGTAGCCTCCAGCTGGGGGGGGGGACTATGTGACACCACCACATAAGGGGACCTGTGGAGTACCTATTTTTAATGATCAACACTAACATAGATTTCAGGTAGTGTTATTTAGGTTACCCCACAGAAAATAAAGTCTCTAATTTCCTTTATGACTTATCACTGGGATGGTCTGATAGAAGTTGTGGCCTCATCTTATGTCTGGTATTTTTATTATGTCATCCATATTTTTTGTTTGAAAATGTTTCCTGGGCATTCCAACGGGGACTCTTATTTTGAATATAAACCCTGGTTTGGGAACAGGAAAGGGAAGTGTGGCAGCCATTTTCTTGGAGGATCAAGTTTGGGGAAGACAGGCCTGGTGGAGCCTGGCTGTTCAAGCCCTAACTAACTTTTACTCCTTTTTTTTTACTCATCTCTGTCCTTGAAGAGTGGATCCCTCTCTAACTGTGGAGTTACCTCAAGGAACTGGGTGAGCTCATTCCTGTTTTTTGTTTTTTTTTTTTGCATTGCTGGGCCTTTTTTGATTTTTGATTGTTGGGTATTTTTGGGACACTGTTTGCTTGGACTATGGTGGTAGTTGGACATTTTTTGGACGACTTCTTTTTTTGGATTCAATAGAGACAATCTTTAATAACTCTATCCCATCTAACGGACTTCTGCTTCAGATCTTATATTCTACTGCTTCTCTGCTTGTTTGCTGGTGCTGTTGCTGTTGCAGATGCTGTTAGTGTTGTCTGTTCTGGGGAATAAGAATAAGTAAAAGCTAACTTGTGCAGGCTCTGTTGTGTTCTGGTGCTCATGTTTTTTTTTCTCTCACCAAATTAGTGATCGGATTTTATTAGTAACTGCTGAGTTGATCAGATTGTTACACAGTGTCCAAGATTTCCAAAAGCTTTTTTCAACCATAAGACACTTTTACACTTTACACCTCAGTCCATCTTAAATGAGCTTGGGCCCAGAGAAGGAGGCAGTGTTTCTGGATCCTGTTTATATATGGTTTCTTCTTTTCATGGTAGAGTTTCAACTTGGTTTTCTGGACGCAGCCATGAATTGTGTTCAGAGACATTGATTTTCCTGAGCCCATGCAGTGATTTCTGCTGCAGAATCATGTCTGATTTTAATGCAGTGCTGCCTGAGGGCCCAAAGATCATGGTCAGCCAATATTGGTTTTCAACCTTGTCCCTTACATACAGAGATTTCTCTGGATTTTCTGATTCATTAAATTATATTATGTACTGTAGATCATCCCCAAGTTCTTTGCTATTTTATGGTGAAAAATGTTAAGTCTTGAGTGGTTGCACTATTTACCTGTGCAGTTTTACACAGAGTGGTGAATCCCTCCCCATCTTTACGTCTGAAAGACTCATCCTCTCTGAGATGCTCTTTTTATACCCAATTATGTTACTGACCTGTTACCAATTAACCATCAGGTGTTATTTAGCATTACACAACTTACAGCATTACAGTCTTTTGTTGCCCCGTCCCACCTTTTTTGAAACATGTTGCTGGCATCAAATTCAAATAAAATCCAGTTTCAACATTTGGTACGTTGTTTTTGTACTGTTTTCAATTAAATATAGGGTTTAAATTATTTGCACATCATGGCATAGTGTTTTTATTTACATTTTACACAGCATCCAAAATTGTGCTACAATTCCAGACATTTTAATACAATTTCAGACCTAGAAAAAGAAAAATTTATTTATTTAAAATTAAATTAAAGACATTTTAAAACTTTTCAAGGATCTGCAGGAACGCTGATGTGTTTTTACAAGCAATGTACATTTTGTAACATTTTGTAACATTGGTTGTGCTTTAGACTACTACAAATGGATGAATCCATTTGTGTATTGCGTATAGAGTATCAAGTATCAGGTTGAGTATAATTGAGTATAATTGAGTATAATGACTTCATCAAACTGTGCTAGATTCTGGCCCTCATAGACTGGAGTTGAGAACCCCTAGTGTACGGTGTAGGAGCACTTACTCTGAGGGCACTGGCTGAGGGGCACCTGCTCAATGCGTGTGCCGTTCCTGCAGGCAGACACCTCCAGCTGACACTGGTTCTGGTAGAGCTGGCTATCAGAGCCACATACTGGCTCTCCATCATACCCACAATCCCTGTAGCATGTACAGCGTTCATAGTGCTCTTCCTCTGGACAGCCAAACACATTATTACACTGACTGCCCTGCACAAAGCCTGTAGGAAGAAAGTAGGAAAAAGAGAGAGAAGGAGGAAAAAAAGATGGAATAAGGAAAAGTGTGACAGAAATAAAAAGTGCATAAGGTGAACTTGTTGAGTAACTTGACATGCACACTCTAGATATTCTGGAGGTCCATCTTCACAGCAACTCTACATCAAATAAGTCAGGGTCAGGCTGCGGCCACTACTATAGCAACAGGGCCAAAACCCAGCCATCTGTTGTAGCAACATCAGCCACCGCTAATAAGCGTGCCTGTGTGCTACACCACAAACAAAAACACACTCAGAGCTCTGCAGGAAAAGCAAAGAGTTGAGTAGGGCCTGTTGATAGAATGTTTCGTTTGCACAACTCCCTGCCCCGTTGCTGTAATGCAACAACAATGTGTTATTGTAATGCACCAACAATGCACGACTGAAAGAGCAGAACCATATGGATCTGAAGGGTAAAAGACACTATCTCATCTTAATGTTCTCTTTCTAAGACCATACCCTTATTAAAATAGACATGTAAAATCTGAAGCATACCCCAGGTTCAGCAACATGACTGGATCTCATAGATGCTGTTCAGCCATGTGGCCTTGAATGGTGAGTAGCTGCAACAAACCCTGTATCGTGCTTTCTGCTAGCAGCTGTTAATCTTTGTTTGTCCCCTATGGTGTATACACTCTTTCTACATTCTGTTTAAATATTTCTCACTCTTAGCTCACTGAAACAAGCAGAGAAATTCTGTTGAAAGTGTGGATTCTAAACTTTGAATACTAGGAGATTTTTTATAATTTGAATTTGATTTAAATTTACTATTGTGCATACAGTATTTATTCTTTTCAGAAAACCAACATTTACATTTTTTGGCATGATTCTGTCATTTCTTGAAAACAAACAGACATCTAAGGGTTACATGCAAAGCATCTGCTGCCATGAGAGTGGAGAGTGAGTTGAAGAATGGCCAGGTTAGTAAAGAAAGAGTTGAGATGTATTGCTGGCTGGAAATGGTGACTGTACCTGTCCACTGGTTACTGGAACTCTCTACTTCATTACATGAGGTACCATCACACAGCTCCCGTGCCAGTGGACTGCTCTCACTCACGTTATAGAAACGGGTGGCCTCAAATGCTGCACACAGACATATATACATATATAGACATATATGAGCCAACAAGGTATCTGACGTGATGTGTTTTTCACATTTGGAAATAAATCCTACCTGGCTCATAATAGTCATAGACCTTGACTGGCACTGGTGCTGTCTTTCCCACAATGTACTCCCTCACTGCCTGAAAGGCTACACAAGTCATGCACTGACTGGGGATCTGTGGGAAGCAATAAACACACAAAATTGAAACCCCTCAGCATGTTCAGAAGTCCTAACCCAGTCTGTACGATGCTACATTCATTTTACATATACTTTTTTCAATTCAGTAGCAAGAATGTAGGTGCTTGTTTTGCGGAGCAGATCCACAGAAAGGCTGGACAGAACACAGATGATAAGGGTACTTGTTGAACTCATTAATAGGCCTGTTGCTCACCTCATCAAAGTAGAAGAGGACTTTACGGCCCTCCATTTCGTATCTCTTGAGCCCCACTCGTTTATCCATCAACAGCTGCAAACAGAATAAGTAGTTCATAATGTGCAGACAAATTACATAAATACAGGCGTCACTATTGGTTACATTAATAACGGAGTAATCTAATTAATATGACAATTTAGTAATCAGAATAAATATCAGAATAAATATCTTTACTGAATCATAACAGATCATGTAGGACCTTTCAAAGATTCCAAAGAACTTCACTTGAAAAAAAAACTAACATATATATATATATATATATATATATATATATATATATATATATATATATATATATATATATATATATATATATATATATATATGGGAAAGAGAGAAAGTCCATAAATTGTTTTAAGAAAATGGTTCTATATAGCACCCAAAAGGTCTTTTTTAAGAGTGTATATAACACGTAGTATAAAAACACTGTGTCTGTGTCCATCAGATATAAAGGTTTTAAGGTTTGGCATCAAGGCATTATCATTACGCAAACAGCCAACTAATTACTGCTGACTGATTGAGATAGATTTTTTTTTCACTCTGTAACTGAATTGAGTTTAATCAATTCTGTCATCAATTCTGTCATGAAACAGATTGTGATTCAGAAAATGGTAAGGTGACAATATATAACAGAGAGCAGTAAAAGAGTACATCTTTTAGAGCCTCACTGTTTGTTTAGGGATTCTCACAGCACAATTAGGAGTAGATTTTGCAGCACCGCCCAGTTGTAATCTTACAGCTGGAGCCAGAAGGGCTTTAGTTTCTACATGGACAATGAAACGGTCAGGATGAATTAGTCAGACTCTGTTTACCAGTGTGTGTATGTGTATGTGCGTTAAATGTGTCCTGCTGGGACATGGGAGAGGGGGCGAGCTCCTAAACATAGGAGTTTTATAAGGGTCTCTCACACACATGCACACACACCTACTGCTGCCCCATATAAACTGTCACTCAATAGAACTGCATGAGTTTATGCATGTTTGTGAGCTCTGTTCACAAATGGAAACCACTGCATCACAACCATTTCAGTACAAAAGATTTGTTTCTTCACATAATCTCATTTTTCATTGCACCAGCACAGACCTTTGGCTGCCTTATTCTGATTCTGTCTCTGACAGTTCCACAGTACCTGACCACAGTATAAGGAGATGACCCCCCCCTCCCCCAGCACCCTATCAAAACAACGAGACATGACGGCATAAGTAAGCCTGGATCCCATAAAAACCCTGGAATGCAAACAACGGCAGCCATGTCATAAACATGGAGCCAGCCAGAGGTGGCCATGTAAAGCCAGCTCGTTAGCAGCTAAAAGTGCTAACAGGGTTGTCCCACCACAGTAAGGCCTGAAGCCTAATTGTAGCACAGTGCTCCCCGGGTAGCCTACGCTTTATTAGCGTGGGGGACAGGAGGCTTGGGACATATAACAAGGCTGTAATGAGCGACATGCAGTTGATTGAGGGCTGGGGGGAAGTGACCTCAGCTAACTCACGGACTCCATACACCTCATCAAACCTTCCACCCCCCATGTTACTAGGCTCCATACCCCAGTGAGAGTCAGGGGTTTTGAGGGGACCTGGTTCAGGCTGCTGTTGTAAGGTTATAGCTCTGTGGAGGATATGCTAGGGCTTCATGACTCTTTCCTAGGAATTGGGCAACTTGAATGAGGTTGAGTTGGCCGGCAGCCAGACATGCTTTTATATGCTGCTATAAAACCAGTCATCTGATAATATTTACAAAAACACAAAATAAAGATTGAGCAGCATTGCCAATCCTATTCACTACGATACTTCTATTGACATCATTTTCAATCTAAAAAATAGTGAGGGCTTGAAAGACACACTTCTGTTTCTCAAAATAACGACCCAAAACGATTAAAAAATTGTGCTATAGTTCCACAACAATCTCCTCTTTATGCACAGTCCACAAGCAAGGGTGTGAACACCATGTATCTTACCCTTTCCAAGCTCTCAACATCAGCACGGAAGCCAGATAGCAGAGGGATCTCCAGGACAGCCATGTTGGATGAACCAGGATGTAGCCATCTGCGGACAGGCAGAGAGCATGAGGCCAAGCTGCTGGTCCAGGATAAGCTTGACACAAGAACTAGGTAACAAAAGAGCACACTCTAAAGTGTGCACTTACAAAACTGTATCTAACCTTATCCACCTAGTGTTGTCACTTAGCAAGAAGCTGGTTTTGGCTATGTTCACATTACATGGTTGAGGTGGCACAAATCTGTGACAAATATCTTTTCAACCCAGATTTGAGCCACTTTCAAATGTGGACCTACACCGGATACATATACAATACATGGTCATGTTAGCTATGACAACAACAGTTAGATCAGAATTGTCCAGTGTGGGCATCAGGTCATCAAAATGAAAAATGAAATGAACCTTTTTTAGGCAACTGTGTCTGAACACTTCGGAATTAGACCTCCGCATTTAACCCATCCATGCAGTGAAACACCACATACACACTAGTGAACACACACACTAGGGGGGCAGTGAGCACACTTGCCCAGAGCAGTGGGCAGCCCTATCCACGGCACCCGGGGAGCAGTTGGGGGTTAGGTGCCTTGCTCAAGGGCACTTCAGTCACGTACTGTCAGCTGAGGGGATTGAACCGACGACCTTCCGGTCACAAGGCTGATTCCCTAATCTCCAGCCCACAACTGCCCCCAATAGCTAATGATGATAAAATTAGCTATAGTTTTCAGGACAGAGGCGTATTCACACTAACGACAAAGTACTGTGCAGTCCCACTTTGAAAACAGTCTTCAGTCAAAATGGCCATTAAGTACAAATTATTCACTTTTCAGGAGATATTTCTGACTAAGATTAGACGTAATACAATTTACCAACATAAGAAAGGGGAAAGTCAAAGGGATTTCTTGTTAAAAAACAAGAAAAGCGAAAACTGAAGTTCAAAAAATGATTAAAAGAATATTGGGTTCCTAAAAAACGTGCAAGACCAGGTAGACAATTATAACTGTCAATAGATAAACAGTACTTAAAGCTTTCATCTTTGAGAAAATTGAGCTTCACTCTTGCTTCAGATCTGAAAATATCCACAGGCCTTTCTGTCCATCCTTCCACTGTGAGAAGACTCTCAACAGTGTTATAGGTCTGAAAGGATGTGTTGTGGTCAAGAAGCTATAACTGAGAAAGGGAAATAGATAAATAGAAGAAAATCAAATGTGCAAATCACACAAAGAAGATTACTGTTTGGATCATTAGATACAAAACCAACTCTTACACTGGAGATGTAGACCATTTCTAATTTTTTTCGGCAAATTTCTTTGAAACACTGAAAGCAATGGAAGTTGTAACGAAGGCAAAGGGTGGACACGCTAAATACTGAGGCTTCTGTGTAATTTATTTAATATGTATTTTCTGCTTTTATTCCTAAAGCAAAAAAATTAATAACTTGTACTTATTTGCAGTTCTGACTGGAAATTAAATAAATAAAGGGGGCCTCTGACATTTGCACAGTACTTTAAGTCATTTAAATGTTTCCTGAATGTGAACAGTTAACACAGAAAGACTGGATCTGAGCAAAAACTGCAATAAAGCAATGTAACGTAAACAAACATGAAGCAACCAAGTTAAGATCAGACGATAATGTTCATAAGACAGGATGAAGGTGTTTCACTGTACCTGGTGCAAGCTTCAAGAGTGAGGCGGTAGTCCAGGTGGTCCTGGTGGCCAGCGGGATCCTCGTCATCGGCAGGGGCCCTGCGGGAACGACTTAGCTCCGAGCGGTTAGCGGCACGGGAGCGGGTGCGAGAGGATGAGTGCCACGAGGAGGAGAGCGGAATGTGGCGCTCCTGCCTGGGCTCCTTCAGCTGCACCATCAGCTGGAAGGCCGGCTTAGCTACAGGGTCAGGGACGTTATAAGTCACATCGATCTGAAGAAGAGGTAACAAAAATGGCAACTAGACTGTTATTAATGAACTGAACATACATGAAGATTGCTAAGAAGTCATGGAAAAATGTGCACTTTCTGCTGCAATTTACACATATGCTTACACAGAAACACAATGTAGTGAGCACCAACCACAATTTCTTTCATGTGGTCCCCCTGTGTGTGATTAAAGGCTGCAGTACAAACCCTCCCTCTGAGCCTAAGGCACTGTCAGGCTGAAGAGATCACACACAGACACATCCTACTTAATCTAAGAACATGCCTTATGCTTTATCATTTTCATCCATATTTTTATCTCTTTTGCAAATAAAGACATTTCAGGTGCACTTATTACACAATTACTTTCCTTGCCAATAGCAAAGCAAGTAATCAACTAACCTTCTATATACATTTTACCTTTTACCAGTGAGGAACAGATTTGGAATGGGCTTTTAAGATTCACATTTTTCATAACAATTATCCTAAGCACAACACACAGCATCCGGGGACTGGGGAAATATGCCAAGCTGTTGTTTTTTGGGCCCTGGTTTCAATGAGCCTTTTGTTTTGGGGGACAAGGTACAAGAAAAAAATGGCATCCTAGCCAGGGGGTAAGTAATTGGGAAAGAACATACCCGTGTAGTACAATTGCCAAAGTTTTACCAGATCTCAGTAATTTCCATGGAGGAATGTGGACATTTAGCACTGAATGAGTCATGGAAACAGACCTGGATGTCCCTACGGAGGAATTCATTGCTAGAGAGAACCTAATAAATCGTACAAAGAAGGAGGACAGAGAGACGTACCTGCATCAGACAGCAGCCTTCTCCTTTGGCGCTCACAAACAGCCCTGTGGGAATACTGGGGATCTAAGGGAGGCAGAGAAAGGATGAATAAATGCGAGAGAAAGGGCAGAACCAGAAGGCTGAGAAAATGGAAATTATTGCTCAGAATTAATGAGGCAGGTGCAAATAAACTCTCTAGAGCCTGGCATCCTTTTAGCCTGGTTTAAGTACAAATAGTTAACTAGCAGACAGGAAAGAAACAGGCTCAGCAAAGCTTGAAAGAGGCCTTCAGCTAAGAAGTAACCCATTTGTCTCTACACATGCATCCAAAAGTGAGCAAAAATTTTGAATAGGATTGGTTTTACACTGTATGTATCATACAGGACCTTTTATATCAAAGAACTGCATTATGTATCTGCTGTAAATATGTTATAAGAACCAACACTTTGGTCCAAAAGTAATGCCAAAAACATTGTAATAAAGCTAACAATACTAGTTTTCTAGTACTGAGTTGAAATTGGTTCCACATTTCTGTCTGACTGCACACAGAAGAAAACTTGGGAACACCCACCGACATGAGAGCAAAACAACATGACAATAGTGCCTCAATGTGCTGTTGAGTTCATATATTAACATACTTTGCTTTCAAGACATGATAAGGACATGTCTATGACATTAATTTCAAGCTAAAAGTAAAGGTGGGAACTCCTCAAATATAGCAACTGTAATCTGATGATTAATTAACAACTAACATTATAAAATGTGTATTTATTCAGAAAATACACATACTGCGATTATTTTTGCTTGAAATTACTGACACAATATTTGATATGGCTTAGTCTCAAATCATCTTATTGGTTCATCCAGAGGGATGTGTGGGTGTGGGTTCCAGAAATCTTCTTTTCAGAGTATCATTAATGAAAGAATATTGCTTACTTGAATAACGCAAATAATTAAGGCTGCTGTTTGCTCTTTCCGTTTGCTAAGCACTTGAAGCTTCACATCATTTATCATTGTTAACATTCATTATTAATTTTTTTAGGAAAGAAGTGACTGTTGAATGTTATTTCTGTTTTTGTTGTGCTAATGTTTTTAAGAATTGCATTATTTCACTGGTATTGGCATTGACTACCAAAACACACCTCTAGTCAGCTAGTACAGCAGGGTGGCCTTGGTGACAATGAGAATTATTTACCACAGCTTTCTGCAAAATCTTCTTATTATCCCGTTGAAGCTCAAAGGTCTCTTGAAAGTCCAGATTGGTTGAGGCCAGAGAGATGGTTAGGTTCACACCTCCAACATAGGACAAGATGGCATATTCCGATAGTGCTTGCAGGGCTACACAAGTGTCCTATAACATTAGAATGTTAGAGATTCCTTAAGGTTTGAGTCACAGTTCAGTTAGGATGATGTATCTTAAACATTCTCTGTACATTCAAGAAAGCGCTGTTCGCTACCTGAGTTGAGGAGAAGCCACCAAGCGCATTCCTTTGTTGAGATAACCATTTAACTACAGGAAGAGCAGATGCTACATCACCCATCAAGGTGTAAGTGAGCAGACCATAGGCTGTCATCTCCACCTCTGCTGACACCACTGATGGAAAAAGAAAATAGTATGTTCTGGGTTTGCACAATGAAAGCAGCACTTGCTATGACAGACTGCACTGATCCAATACCCAGTAGTGGTATCAAGCCAACACCAGCAAGATCAGACATCGAAGGTGAAACAGAACAAATCTCATCAAAGTCTGTAACAAATCTATCCTGAAATATCAGAAATAATGCAACATAATATAAAGTTAAGTATGTCACATGATAACATTAACAACAGTAGCCACATTATTTGCTAGGTACTTCCTCCTGTGGAATAACAGAGCATTTGAGCATGTTAGCCATCTTATGTAAAGTGATAAGCTCACTAGTTTTTAAAGAAAAAAATATCAGCAGGATCAGCAGTAGTTGCTGTTGAGCTTAACTAAAACTGTTACAATTTGTTGTATTCTTCGTTGAACAAGTGAAGATGGAGAGTGACAGCTGGATCAATACCTGACTGGGAAAGGCCATCATTAAAACCCATGAAGGTGTCCTCATCAGCCACAGTGCTGCCAGTGAGACTCCAGTGAGTAAACCCATCTGTACGCATACAGAAGATAATAGTGAACAAATAATGAGACTGTAAAAACGGCTGTATTTTTGAGTTTTATTCCTGGTTAACCCATCTATCGTACAATTTGTGATTTTTTTGACCAGCTTGCTTTATTTTTGATCAAAATGATTCAAGTTTGTTGGATCAATCAAAGGTCAATATCTTCATTCATCCAGACACCCACAGAAACGTATCTGGAGCGTGAAAGGTTGGTCAGGATGCTCACAGCACATAATGAATGATAAAGACCTTTAAAGACCAAAAAGTATTTTGAGCTCTCAAAAAATGCCTGATGAAATTCATGCACATGGGATTGACAACCATTGAACTGTACCGTCTAAGATTATACATTAAGGTCACTTCTACTAGTGCACAGACATTGTTGGAATACCTTGGGTGATGGCCATGTGGTTGAGGCGTCGTAGGGCCAGGGGGGCATAAGGGCTTCGCAACAGAGCAAGAGCATATGCAGAGAGAGCTGTTGTGTATGGGTCATCAGCAGAGTATGTGTTACTCTCCAGGAAGGCCTTAGCTTTATCCACAGCAAGCTTCTCCTCCTGCCAAAAAGATACTTCTGCTTTAAGGAAATAATACATTATGTTAAGAAACCAACATGTCCAATGACCCTCCAAGACGTGTTTCCTCACAGTCTAGGAACCTATGCTAAAATCAGTCGTGCATAATCTAATTTGTAGCCCAATTGTAACCTCAGCATGCCGATAAATCAGAGTCGATCCAAAACCACTTACAGCCATGTTAAATAGTATGTCAAAACATTCTATAGTGTAGTATGCATAGTTGTATGTGGTTTTGAATAAAGTGATCGGAGGCCTTCTGATATTTTTAAACGCGTGATTTTTACGATTAAAGACGTGACAATTTATGATTTCTGTAGTGTGAGATGGTCAGTGTAACTGAACATATGCTTATTGCAAAAGTCAATAAAAGAGCTAGGAAAGAAAAAAAGGTAAAGCAATGGGTATGCACAGTGATGAAAAAGCTGTTGAATAAGGCAAATTTACAACTGCAGTGCTTTTATAATAACAAAAGCTTCGAAGAACTTACTTTACAATTTTATGTCAACTTGCCAATTCATAGTAAAATACTGATGACATCCACATTTCCCAACCCCATATTCATCTAAATATTTGTCTAAATGATTTATAAAATATGGTTTGTAAAAATCACAGACTAGTCTGGTGCAGTTCCAGCTTTGTGCTGTTGTCACATATTTGGGACTCTGAGAGCTTTTTCATAGCCAAAACTCGATACCTGTGTTTCTGCATTATCATCTAAAGAAAAGACAATACAATAAATTCTGTAAAGACTGCTAAGATGTGTAGTATACGCCCAGCTTTAGACTTATGTATTGCTCAGGTGTGCCAACATTTCTTGTACAGGTGTTAGTATTATTTATTTACATAAAAAAAGCCTGAATTTTTGAATAGTCTCATATTAGGACCTCAGGACTTACCAAGTATCAATCTCCAAAATGTAGATACTTGCTGATAATGTTTCATCTGTTTGATACTGGAGCACTGATCTGTTCCAGATGTCCTCTTTCTCATGGATGCTATCCCTGATCAGTCACTCATGCTAATCTAAGCAGTCTTCTTATCATTAAGTCAATTTGAAAGTGGAAGGATTTGGGCCTTTGAAGTAAGCTAAGCAGGTGATTCCTTTTGCGCTTCGAAGAGCAAAACTCTCAAGATCAACCTGGGTTGATAAGAAGGATCGGGAACATAGCCAAGCCCCAATCTCTCACAGAATCAAGGCACTGTGAGTTTTGTGGATGAAAAGACAATATCTATATAAATCAGCATGGTCTATACATGATTAGTATTTGGCTCACTACCTCGAGTGATGGTAAATAACAATTTATATTAATAGAGTTTTACAGTTTACCAAATCTGTAACACTTTATATACATGCAGAACTCAAAGTAATTCCAAGTAAGCTGAAAAGAATGTGGGCAGAGTGAACATTTTAAAGAATTCTAGTGTATCTACATGCTTTTATCATAAATCTTTTGATTTAGACAGCAGGGTTCCATATTAGATTTCTGTCACATAGCTGGAAAAAAAATACTGTTGATATCCAGCCAGAATATCCATCTTCTCAGCTAACAGGAATGCACTCAACACAGGTCGGCAATATTTGTCTGAGTAGGTTGGTGAGACGGTGCCAAGAGCCTGCTGAGTTATTTTAAGTGGGAAGAGTGCTAGAGGGAACTGAGGACCTGCACGGGGGAAAATTCAGGTATAGACCAAATACATAGGAAAAAATCCTAAAAGAAACTAATCTCTCACCTCAGTTGTAATCCCGGTCTCCAAGAGAGCTGTCACCACATATGCTGTCAATGAGATCTTTCCATGGATCCCACCCTTTCAGAGAAACAAACAGGTTAACGTCCACAAGTGATGAGAAAGAACAGCTCAGCTGAATGATAATTTGTGACCTAGAACTCTACTTGAAAGTGCAAACAATACATTTTCTTGTCCTGCCACATTTGTCACAGCTTTAGTCCATTAACATCCATACATATTTGCTCCAGGACAACTGTGAACGTCTCTGCTTGGGTACCTGCAGGTCTTTGTTGAGTATCCTGCCCATAGCAGGAAAGGAGCCTTCTTCTCTTTGGTGGCTGATCAGCCAGGCTTTGGCTGCCTGCAATTCCTCTGGGTCAATGAAGATAAAACCACGAGACTGAGCAAAAGACTTCAGCACAAATGCCGTCAACCTGCAGAAGAGAATGGTGCCAAAACCCATCATGCATATAGAGATGCTGAGACTTAACTTTAACCTGTTTTGCTATAGGTCTTTGTATCACAGCATACATTTAGCTAAAATTATCTCTTCAGTGTCACTTGAATTTTATTTAAATATAGAGAATGAAAAATAATCAGTGTCTGGAATATAGCTGATGCAAATGGCTTGGTGGTTGACAGGGCATCTGATGGGAGGTGTCATTTTCTGTCCTGGAGATACATGTGAAGATCAGTGTTACAGGACCAAGCAGCTGTTCCATCTGGAAAATCCGGAAAAGTCATGATACCACATCAAGTATGTTTCTGCATGCCGACATATCAGAGCAGCATTCCATACTTTTAACTGACAGCTATCCTGGAGTACCCTTCTCTCGAAAAGGCGTCCTGACTTCACTTCATGACGTAAGTGAGGATGAGCTCAGAGGCACAATCTGAAACAGCTTAAGGCAATGGTGAGGAGCTTAGCACAGCAAGTGCTCCCACCTCCATAAGTCATTGCAACCTCTCCCCATTCCAGCACGCAAGCCCTGCGCCGACTTAGTTTAACGGCAACATGGCATGTCATGACAACATTCCTCTGGGAGCCGCCAAGCAATGAGGCAAGCTGCTTTGTCAATGAAAGGAGAGATCGGTAAATAAACAGTCACTTTTTTTTAGTGTACATTTGGGTTGTTACTACAGGAACAAGCCAAACACCCACTCATTAACAAGGGTATGATATCCAGGCCCTGGATGTTATTTCTCCCAAGAGGAGGAACAGGGCTGGAGCCTCCGGCCTGAAGGAATTTTTATAATGTTAAGTAATACTGTGTCAGAGGCTATAATGGCTTGTCCCTTGAGAGAGGCTCTAGGAAGTGTAAACATGATTTAGAGGGCAAGGAAATGAAGGAGACAGACTCAGCTTCCTTAGTTCAGGCTTGCTCAGGTCTTACAATCAGTGATTAGCTAACTAGAGTTTGGCTTTGGTAGAAAACTGCTAGAGCAAATGCTCTAGATAGAAAGGCATATACTATGACTGCACAATATGAATGAAATTACATATTAACATTTAATTGTACCGCTACATATTGCGATTATAGTATAACTTACAATATATTACAAACACATTAGTGAATACTTGACGTGGCATAGTTAAAGACTAGCCTGCATTATTTTTGAGCAAAATTATTTTTTGCTTGTTCAATCAGGTGAATATCCTGATTCATCCAAACACCCAACGAAACTCGTCTGGAATGTGTGAAGTTGGCCAGGACTTGCATATCGCAGCACTCTGTGAAACCAATATTGCAAAGACTAAAATAATGTGATAGCAGTTAACAATATGCTGTTTAGCCCCAGTGTATACTGTCAAAAGTGAAGCGATACAGTCAAAAGTTTTCTAATCCCACAGTTATATAGATATCATCATAGTTCAAGGTTGCGACAGAAAGATCGGGATGTAGTCTTGACTCTTTACTTCAAACCTGCTTAGCAAGTAGTTTACAAGATTTTGAGGGACCGTTGGGGGTTACTGGGGGGTGCATGTGAGGAGTGAGGGGAATGGGGGGGTTACACCGGTTACAGCCACATGTGGCTCTCATTGGATCCAGAAGTGTCAGGTATGTGAACGATGCCAGAGGATAGGTTGCTAGAACCTGCACAGAACACAAACAACTTTCCTTTCTTTCTCAAAGACATGCTAATACTCTGCTACACTCTCCTAAAGCATGCCCTCCAGGCACTGACTAGGAATGCTCTCTGATTAATTGCTCATGCTTAATTCCAGCTCAATAAGTGCCAGACCAGACTAGTACTGAAGAACTTCACATCACCAGGGCACCAAAACACTGATGGAGACATTAAATACTCACTGTGTTATTATGCTCAATCTTTTAATTAAGAGCAGCAATTTCCTCTCACATTGCCTGGCCAAAGCTGGGACATATTAACCCAGTACTAAGGCTGCTGTTAACCTGGCCTTAAATGATGTGTGCTAATGATTAACTCTGGAGCAGAAACAAAAGCATGGCTGTTCAGACTTAGAAACATTTTTTTCTGATGGATTAATAAACTGTTGGTTGCAGATTTGTGTAAGGGTTCAACACCTGCAAAGGGCTTATTGCCAATGGCTTTGAAGGTACTGCCACGGTAATGCCACAAAATTCAGTGATTCATGAAGTCAAAAGGCTTCTTAATGCATGTTTCCCAAGTGAACGTGTGTCATGCGCGCTGATGGAAAATTGAACAGGGTGTCTGCCAGTTTACAGAGGATCAAGAGACTAATTGCTTCGAACAAGATGTGCCCTACTTCTAGCCTCATGAATAGCCAAAGCTAATTCTCTTTTCCTGTACAGGCTCCCACATGTCTGACAGCATAAGGAAAGAGCACTATAGCTAGCAACAGGGGGGCTAAAGGCATCTATTCTGAACTATTGGAAGGAATTCCCCAAACTACATAAATTAAGGCGAAAATGACTGGAGTCAAATAACTGGAGTTCGGTTGCTTATTAAGACTCATGAGTCTAGTTATTCTTGGTTTTAACAATTCATGCCTTTATAAAAAAGCAAATTACCTACTCCATAAAAAAACATATATTACTGAAATGTGCCCACAGGCAGACACACAGAGGGCAAAGCTGTTGAAAGATAACTGCATATGCAGGAAGTCTTCATGTTGAAGATTCAAACTTACCACATGCTTCCAGAAGAGTCTCTCTCTCCAAAGGCACTGTAGGAGCCATCCTGCCTCTTATATGTTAACTGTCTCTGATATCCTATGGTACATTGAAAGTGTAATTTTTTTACAACTGTAAGTGTAGAAGAAACTTAATCTACAGCAAACTTATAGTGATTTACAAAGAAAGTTGCTTGTAATGAGTATGGACAGGTATGAATATAAGGGTTGAGGGTCAATTCTGGAATTTGGGAAAAATCTACATTACAGCAGTACCTTGTAGTAGGTAGTCTGTGGCTTCTGCCTCCACCTCTGGGCTGAGTTGATGAGTTTTCTGCAGGTACTTGAGCACAAAGACATTTGGTGCAAAATGGATCATGTTCTGCTCCCCGCAACCAAAGGGCAACCGGAGGAGTTTGTCCAGATTATTGAGAGTAGGACCCATGACATCCCCTGGGACACAATAATAAATTGCTTGTATATATCACAGAGTTTAACACTTTAAATCTTAGGCTTACTGCTCAGTTAATAATCATATTATGCACTATTTGGTAACTACTACGAAACTAATTTATAAGTTATGCAGTTATGGGAGTGAGCAATTGAAGTGTGGGCCAACATATAAGAACTTGAGGTTCAACGAGTTAAGGAAACTGCAGTCTAAAATATTAAAACACAAAGGAAAGATGCATCAAAAGAACACAGTATTTATTTATGAGACACAAATAAATGTGGGCCAGATGCATTAACTTAGCTAAACTAATCCTTCTTACCAATCATGGAGGCGGTGGCTCTCTCTGAACCTGGCACCACATTGTGTGGGACTCCCAGTGTGAAGGCTTCGTTGTGGTTCTCGTCTACATCTTCTTTGCGCCATATCTTGAACTCTCCCACTGAGCCCCATCCCGTGGAAAAACCAATGTGGTGTACCTGAGCTCGGAGGGGCCCGGCCCACTGCAGGATCAGCGACTCAGTGGATGGCTCCAGGCCATAACCCACCTATCACAGATTGGCTGATGTTACCATGAGAACACTGGAAGTGAGTAGGTCCAGAGAGACACTATGCAGTTGCTTTGTATTTGCTTGATTCTGAGCCCTTAAAAGCCTCTCAACACAATGCTTTCCAGATTTTTCACATCAGCTACATCCTGACAAAATTAAGAGGCAATTAGTTCCTGCCGTGTTACAAACATGTATGGCCTCATTCAGAGGAAATGAAGCAAACATGACTCTACTTCAATTTAATAATAACACACAGGAAGCCAATTGAGATCTCCTTAAAAAAACAGTTTGATGAATATTGCAATTTACTAGCAGCTTTTGATACTTGGGCCAAGTGGTAGCCAAGCCTTGGCAAAATCTAGTCCCTTCACCTTAAGCCTACCTAAACCCAATTTGTAGCCTCACGCAGAGTTCCCCTGATATCAACATGATTTTATGGTTGCATTAAATTTAAGCCTACATAAAGAGGATCCAATCTCATCAAACCAATCTGCAAAGAGGTCACTAAATTAACAAATGCAACTCTGGCTATAGGAGAACAGGGGAGGCCATGCAATACATTTTCAGTTTAATTGCTTTTAATGGTGAGTAGTGTGGGTCCAATATTGGACATGAACCCTGATCGCCAGTGTGAGAAAGGTACTGGCCATGGATCACTGAGTCCCCACAGTGACATCAGCCAACTAAGCATGACCTCACACAAGTATGCCATTAAAAGCCCAGTCTGTGTGCCAAGTCAGTATGCCAGGACACTCCAATACACACATGCACACACTCAAAGAAGCCCCTTTTGCCCAGACGCCAGGAAACACTCACACAGAAATCCTATGGCTCTCAGCCAGTGCTCCTAATTCCAGTGCCCAGAACTAGCCCTCAGCCAAACCAAAACAGTTTCTTATTCTATTTCTGGCTCATTCATTCCTTTCTTAATCCATCCATCCATCTACCCATCTATTAATCCAACCAAATGTTCATAAATGAAACCTCTGGCCAAACAGAACATTAGTACATTGCTTTTGCCATGTATCAGGAAAGAATTTCCTACCTGAACCCCACCCCCCCTCCAGCTGATCCAAAAGCTACGGAACTCGTCCCAGGACAGGATACCAGGTGTGGGGACGCTGACCACAGGTTCCCCCATCTTTCCCACTGAGATCCAAGAGCGAGAGTTCTGCCTGCCACCCAGCACCACCTCCACCATCTCAGTGCTGTCATGGGCGCTTGGTGCCAAGGCAATGTGGGCATCATTGTGTGTCTTTACTGATACTTGTATGTGTGTGACTTTCGATGGCTTCTTCACATACTGGTATTCATACTTATTTGGCGTGGAGATATGGATTCTTTCTGCAATGAGGTTTTAGCATCAGGAACAGAAACATAATTGTGGGGGCATGCATAAATATCTAGTCTATCTAGCACAAAATATCAGTCAATGTTCTACTAAATTAGATGACATTATGTTAACTAGATTAATCAAGAAGCCTGATACTGGTGGCCAAATGTACACACTTGAGCTGACACTTAAGCTGTGTAGTGGGTGTTTATGTAAGTGAACTGAAAGAGGCTTGCTTACCATTTGGACAAAAGAAGACACTGTACGTATACTCTCTAGGTAGACCTTCAGGCTATGGAGACATAATAGGTGAGTAACCATTTCTCATGACATGTATCTTTTTTCCTGCAGAATTTAGTCCCAGACCATGTCTAACATGCTGCCACTTCTTACCTCACTCCTCAATGCTAATATAGACCTCAAAAGTCGTACTTCATTCTATAGTCTGCATCATATAAATATTAAGAACTCCAGGTCTAAGGACTTTTGCCTATGGTGTTTTCAAAAATAGCCCATATTAAGCCCTGTTTCAAACAAAAATGTTCAAAACCCAATACTTTTAGTCCTGTGTGTATTTTATCCCAAATGTCAGTGTAGCCTCTGTTTTGTGAGGTTGTTAAGGAGATAAAATGTAAAAAATGCTAAATGCAAGCTACAAGCACGCTAACACTCCTGTGCATTAAAATGATGTTGCACAAAAGTAAGTCTATTATTAAACTTCTATATTGTTATATGCCAATATCAACTACTTTAAGTATAGCAATCTCTAATGGCTACTTGCATCCCGCTACATATGGCAGCCTGCTGCTGCTGAGTGAACACAGTGTGCAACATTCTACAGTTCATTTTTTGCTGGTGAGACTAAGGGAAGTTCTTCTAAAGACATGAATTAGTTAGGGCAGGTGTGGCACATTATGGTTGGAACTAGACTTGACAAGAAGGCAGATCTCCAGGAGCAAGGTTGGTGACCACTGCAATAAGGTAACATAAGAGAGTATGGGGAAGTGCAGCTCGTACCTCTACCAGCACACTTCTGCGCACATAGTCCGTTCCTGCAGGGCTCCTGCGCTCCTCCTGCTCCTCAGTTGCTTTGCCTGCTTTATTGGGCTGCAGGCCGTCAGAGCAGCAGCTTGGCTCACTGTACGCAATAGCACGAGCTGTCACCAAAACAAACCACAGCAAATTACATCAGCCACTGTATGGAGTCTACTGACAGAACCCTGGCTGTAAGCTCTATTATCAAATTGATGTAAAAATGGGGGTGGCTGGAATAGGTGACCATTTTGACAAACTTCAGTTACATAAGCTCCTGACTTACTGTAAATGGATGAAAGGGGCTATGCAAATACAATGACTGTGGCACATAATGGTGCCATTTACGCTATACAAAAACCCTGCTTATCTTCATCAACCATGATTGCTTTGGATGTGTGTGTGAAAGGTGTGTGAAGTACACACACATGGGTCTACGGCAAGATGGCCATATGCCAGCGCAGTCTCTTTGTGTGTGTGTAGTGAGAGGGAATGACCAGGGCTCACAGAGACTAGGACAGAACCATGGGGGGCTCATTGACCAGCAGTGACCCGCAAACTCATCCACATGCCACTGGGAGCCACGGAGAAGCCGGCCTCCCTTATCCAGCCCCCCCACTGACCACCAGCTTTGTCCCCAGGATGTACTTTTCTCTGCTATTGTTTGCTGCCCTCAAATGCACTGAGGGTCATTTCCAGCAGGAGCCATTACATGGAAGCCATTGCATGAATGTTCGCATAATGCTTTTGCTAAAGAATTATTCGAAGTTGAAATAATGTAAGCATTAGGAATGTGTTAGTAACTGAGCATTCACATATGTGTAGTCAAAACATCTGTCCATTGCCAAAAAATGTCTCATTTTTTGTTGTGATTCTTTTCTTGTGTAATACTAACATTTGTTTGTGATTTCTTGCATGCATCTGGACCACTACTGGACATCAAAAGCAAACCACGTGGGTTTGGATTTCAAAATATTTGTGCTTCGGTCTTAGCACTCAGTTCACCCTACTATGAGTGAAACTGTTGTGATATCACATGTTCAGCTGCAGGACACTTGAGTTCAACCTCACAAAGTTAATCTACACATGGTTACCTGCACCCTATGACACAGACTCATACAGCCTTTCATTCAGACACATGCAGTCTCCAAGTCAACTAGTTTTATTATGTTGGTGGGGTCAAACCTGGGTCACCCCCAGTGGGGGTGACACCAGAGACTCATGCTAGCCACTAAAGTAATCCTTCTTCAGCCACAATCCCAAGGGTGTGCAGCAGATTTGCAAAAGGGTCAAACATGAAAAGGTTATAACAAACCATACTAGCAAGTAACTTCTCAACCTTAATGGAATACTAAACTTTTGAAAACTTAAGTCAATAAATGAACATCTAAGGAAAAAAACACATGACATATAAGACTATAACAAATGCAAAAAGCAGGAAGTGGCTGTTCAATGTACTAATTTAGATATAGAACTACTATTAAAGTGGACACCAGACATCAGGTGCAGCCGCACTGCATTGGAAAGCAAAGATTCTGACCTGTGATGTTTGCTGTAACCAGCTCCGTAAAGGACAGTACTATAAAGGTAGGTGCTGCCTCTCCAGGGGCCACACACTTCTTGCGAGTCAAATGGTGCTTCCCTGGGTGACCCACAAACTTAATCCCTTTAGGCACAGACACCTTCACGTGAACCTGTGTGGCAGAATGGCAACAGTGCAACAGTGAAACAGTGTAAGTCAGGGTGTTCCTCCATAATACAGTATACACTGTGAATGGAACTCTCAGCACACAAAATTGCATCATATCTCCGGTCACTTGCTCTCACTTTCTAGCGCTCATGTAGCGTGACTTCCTGAAGGCTCATAAAGGATTTTGGGGAATTGGAGGCGCATTGCTCATTTTCCATGCTGCCTGACTCATGGTTTCCCATAGTCCCTTAAGAATTCTTCCTCTGCAATGAAATAAATGCGCACCAGTTCCATTTCTGCTCCGCATCCACATGCCATAGTACATCAATAACAGACCCCAAAATAAGAATATGGATGTCTACTCAAAATGGAGCTGACATTAGCTTGCATAACAGAATACTGAAACTCTGTGCATTTCAACCTTAAAGTGATAGCTTTTGAAAAACAATTAACAATTTAATTAGCCTATGTTGCACTTATGTACATTTAGGGTAAGTGGAAAACTGTGTAAACTAATATTTTTTGCTGAACTACAGTGTTAGGTGGATTTCTCTCTGATCAATAGGACAATAAGTCAGCATTGGCTTTTCCAGTGGCTGGCGTTTTTATTAAAAGCTTTGGGTATTACTTCTACTCTCAGCTGATCTGTTTCTTAGACTATGTCTGTTACCTCTGCGCAGGTGGGGAGGTAGTTGTAGACAGTGAGAGGGACTTTGGTCTGTTCTCCACGGATCACGCTGTATGGCAGGGTGAAGTCGATGAAAAAGGGCTTGAACGTGCGGAGTTCTACTGGATGTGCCAGGCCCAGCCCTTTCTCCTCTGAGAGACCAATCACTTCTGTCACCCAGGTGGTGATGGAATCTGGGACATCCAATTGCAACTCAGCTTCTCCACTTGCATTGCTGTCAAAGACATAAGTTAAGCAATAATAACTATGTAAATGATCATAGATAGGTAAATAGTTATATCCAGAATTCAGTAAATTCAAAATTATGGAGCTATTTTCTGATGCATGACTTGTAGCCTAATGTTCTGTGATAAGAGCAATAGGCCATTTGAGTACCTGACATTGAGGCAGTGCCATATCCATGTCTCAGGGAAGAAAGTGCGTTTGTGCTTGACTGCTCTGTAAAAAAGAAATGAAATATTCATGAGATAATTAAATATACAGGTCAAATAGAACATTTAAATTTGTAAGGCATGGTTGTAAACAAGAAATACTGAGAGTGCAAGTGGCTCTTGGTCAGTCAGTATTTGGTGGGGGTGAGTACCGTGCTGATGAGCGGGTGTGCATAGCTGCCTGGGTGGAGGTGTGAGCCTGGAAGGCAGGAACGGCCTCATCTGTGTACATGCCACCAGTCTGCCTGTGATTCAGCCTTACCATATCCGTCATCACTACCAAGCCTGTCTCCTGCAACACACAAAACCACACACCCAGCTGCTCTTTAAGACTATCAAATCAACTTTTACATTTTTCCTCTGAAAACAAGCTGCAAATGCTAATATTTTAACATCACAAGCATTTAAGTTGGCACCATTCTTACCATAAACATAATTTACACACATGATACACTTGAGACATGTCCCCATCACTATTCTGAAATGCCCAATTTTGTCTTCACAACCTTTCTGAAAGCTTTTTGAAAGTGTAGTCTGTTGATAATGTTCTTAAAATAGACAGGAATGTCTAAAATGTCCATAGAACCATGCAGAGGAAAAGTGTTTTCTCCTGCCAGGTATTCCTCATCATTAAATTGATACATGTAAGGCCCTGGCAGTTGCTGCGTGCACCAGTCCAGTCAGTCAGATATATACCCACCAAGCATGCATAATATGGGCCAACTGGTACTCAGAGTCACCAATACTGGCTCTTTTTCTGCACTGACGCCATGCTGTGGAATTACTAATTATAATGGCCAAATTAGTCAGTTAGCCCATCATAAAATGCATTTTAGATGTATTTATTCAACAAAGTTTCTATAGGACTTTAGCTTCATGTTAAAATGAATTCCTGCGGATAGCATCAATGCAAAATCCAGGGCATCAGTAGCTACAGCACTCTGCTGCAGCCTCTATGCACAATCCAACTTTTATGTAAAATTCAAAATGCAACAGAACCTTAAAGGATCAGCACAAGCCTCATCCAACATTTATTTGTCTCACTAAGACGGCAAACTTTCAAGGATGGAGCAAATACTTTAGTGCAGCAGAGTGATGTAATGGCAAGCCAATCTCACATAATTTGAGTGGTTGCTATTGTCATAGGTTTATAACATGGTGGTTTTAAACAGTGGTTAATGTCAATGGGCTGTCCTGGTTAACATAAGGCATGTCTGAACCATATGACAGTATCAGTGAATATTGTTTTTGCAAGTAAATCACTTTAGTCTGAGAACTATCAGTTTGCACATAAAACAACTAAAATACCAAAATGATTTTTTTTCTACCTATGAAATGCATTACAGTACAACAATCAAATGCAAATCTTCTCAACATGAACGCAATCTCTAACCTTGACCATGCCTCACCGTGAAAGCGAAGCGAGCATCCTTGGTGATATCCCAGTGCCACGGGAAAACCGAAGAGCGCCGTCGCCGTGATGACAATCCAGGCCACCAGAAATGCCCGTCATCTTTGGGTACGCCAAAAGCATCAGACACGTCAAAATCAGCAAGTTCCTTGAACACCTGCAAAATACCAATCAAACTCCTGGACTTCAAATCAAAACTTCTAGACAAAAGTGTTATGTTCTGGAATAAAATAAATAAATAAAATAAACAACTTATTTAGGCCAAACCTTTTCAGGGGTGAGTTGGAAGCCAGGTTTCAGGAGATACATGCTCTTGTCCACAGTGGCCACACACACACATGAGCCTTTCTCTCCTCTGACACGAAGACTGAGCGGACTGCCTGGCATCGACTCATTAGTGGACAGAGAGACTGACACCTAGAGGACAGCATTAGCCTATATTAGCAGCTGAGACAGAAAGAACAGAAAAAGAATGGAAATGGAAATGTAAGGCAACGGTGCCCAACACTCTGCAGAGTTTAGTTCTGTCCCAAATAAAAAAAATTAAATCTAGCGAATCAAGCACTTCTGTAGCATCTGACCATTACACCCAAGTGTATTACATTAGGATTTGAACTAAACTCTACATCCAGGAGCAGCATTTATTACCTCAGAAGTAAGGTATAATATTTAAGCATGAGAACCAAAAAGAGAAAACAGGTGAAGAAGAGAAGGAGAGAAGGATGATGAGAGAAAGAGGAGACAGACCTGATTCTCAAAACGAGGCAGTACGGGAATTTGCAGGCTGTCAGTCACCCCTTCTCCATTCTCACGCACATAATAGACCAGCAGGCGGCTGAGGGGCGCCATGGCAGCAATAACAGGGAAGTGCACCACAGACACACAGCTGTCTGAATCATCCTGAGCTGAGGCTTCTGCTAAACCTGGACAAGTAGCCCACCAATGAAACAACAAAAAAGGGAGAAGACGCCATGAGCAGCAACATATACAGCGGCACGTGGTTCAACCAAAAATCTAATTTATACAGTTTTCCCCTTGTAGTCAATCATCTAAGACACGTCAGGTGTCCATAGTGTGCTTCTTCAGCTTTGCACTAAGTCTATACCTAAATCATCACCCTTTTGTTTCCATAAACTGCAATGTCTCAAGCAGACTTACTGCAAAACTAAAGAAGCGATGGTCAGTCTTCTCAGACCTGTTTGGCATCTGAGACTGCTACATAGCAACTCACAGAGAGCAGCTTGCTGACTGTTGGTTAATAAACAATGCTGCTTGCATACCATTGGTAATCATGAGATATCCTGTTGTACAGCTTGAACAAAAATGGTCAAAATGCATCCAAAAAAAAAAAAAAAAATTTCTGTGAAGTGGGTCTTGCTAAAATGGCATTCTGAGCAGAGTATAATCTATAAATCTAAAAAAGCTGTATGCCAGAATTTCAGTGAAGTGCTGTAGAACTTTAACACCTGCTAACAGTACTGACAGCAATCATTTGATTCACAATATTAAGCTTAATGGCCTTGTAACAATACTGACCCGAGTCTAGTGGGGGCTGAGGAGTGGTGTGAATGTTTTTGTCAAAGGTGACAGCTGCTCTCTTGCTACGATGGTCTGTGCTGTTGGGATGCCTGTGGCCCGACTGGACAATATTCCCACGAGACGTGATCTCATAGTGCAGGGTGAAGTTGCAGGGGCAAGTGGACTTCAGCATGATCTCTGCTTCCTGCCCAATCTACAGTAACATTTTGGTCATAAAATCAGAGAAAAAGCAAAAATCAGTAATGCTAAATTCACATATAATACTGAACCTTTCATAAACATTAAAATCTGCAGTGCTAATTTCTAGCAAGTCTCTCCTTAATCTGTCCACAGGCCCACCAATGTAAGACATATATGTTTTATGTAAAAACAGTATGTAGGAAAACAGCTGTATATAACATATTGCTCATAAAGTTTAGGGATATGATTGACAATGGCTTTGTGAAAAGGTCTTACTATGAGTGGAGCAACAGGGCTCTGGAGCTGAATGTGACATTTGCTCGGAGAGTACCAGCTGCTAATAGACAGATAGCTGGGCAGATACTGGTCCCCTGCTGGTTTTCCATCAATGGCTACCACTTTCGTCTTCAAGCAATGAAGGGAGAAACCGTTAAGGGTTAGACAATGTGGCAAAGACATGAAGGATATTCACCATCATAGGAACCTGAAAACATTGTTGCTTTGCGCCATTCTTCAGGAAATCCAAAGGAAAACATACTCCATTTAGCGTCTTTACTTCTAAAAATGTGTGCCATCTTTGTTTGGAATAAAACTGTGATACAGCATGTTTTTCCAATATACAAAATTTTGTAAATTTTCAATATACTAAACTTCTATCAGTGATAGAAGATGACAAGCTTGCCAGGTTCCAGGCCAAATTCTGAACACAGCTGCAGGAGATCCCTCAGTCTCTGGCCAGCATGACCCTCCCACTGACCTCTAGCCAGACGTACTGGGCAGCAGTGGGGATGGAAGGGATCTCGAAAGCTGCCTCGCCATTCTGCGAAGTCAGCTCACTGGTGTAGACGTTGTCCTTTGGGGTGAGTTCTGCCTTCACACGGACGTGGACACCATCCGCAGGGCTCCCGTCCGGAAACAATACCTCAATCTGGGAGCATATAACAAAAAAAAAGATTGCATGTTTTAATGCTAAATTTTAAAAATGCAGAGTGTGGGACCATTTACAATGAAGAAAACTGCGTATCTGCAAGCTCATGACTGAAAGGAAAATAGTATTAGATACATTTACAAGTTGAAAAGAGCATCACACCTTCCCCTTGTAAGGCAAACCAGGCTTGAACTGCTTGCGTGTGTCCTTGGAGTACTTGATGTCGATGAGCTGCTTGTGGACTGGTGTGGAATCATCGAACATGGTCTGCCGGCCCCCGTCCACACTACTCACTGACACCCACATGTTTACTGTGCCCCGGAAGTGATCAGTGACATCCAGAGGCATCATATCCTTCACACAGAGACTGAAGGTGGCTGACCCTTTGATCTAGAGGGAAAGAGCAAGAGCTAAAGTAATGTTTACATACTTCAAATTATTTACTTGCATCTCTAAACAATGCTTTTTTATTGCTTTTTAAACACTGTTCAGAGTGTGTGAACCTAAATCAGATCTACACTGAAAAATTCAATGCAATTTTTATTTAAATTGTACATAGTTTTAACAGGAATAAAATATATTACATCATAATCACTTCCAAAAGCAGAAAATCTTAAAGACAAAATAATGCTGATGTTACACAGCTAATTCATGTAAAAATTATATACACATTTAAATCAAGTAAATCCAATGCATTACCATTTTCACTGCATGTTCAAAACGCTGCTTATTAAGGCTTCAGCTTACTTAACAAAACTTTGTCTGGTTCTTATTTTTACAACCCTTCAGGAATAATCTGTACATGCAATCCAGATAAAATTTATTTTTCCATTTCTTCACTTACCTCCATTGTCTTCACCACAGGATGACCCACTTCATGTCTGTAGTATCCAACCCCGTTTACTGTCATGTTCACTGTTAACTTGCCTGTCACAGGCTTCCCAAACGTATACCTAACGAAGAAGTGTTTGTAAACATGATATTCTAAATGGGTTATCTATTAATGTAACGTATTCATCATGTTCTCACCTGGCCTTTACAGTGGCCTGTTCACATCTGTTGAGATCTCGTATGTATGGCGGGGGTTCCAAAATCAGCTCAAACCTGGGTGTGACTGTTTGAGGCAGATGAAAAAAGAAGAAGAGTGGAAAGAAAAGAGTGATTTAAGCATTAGCACAATTCTAATCATAAAAATATGACATATCGACAGCAGTAAGAGCTCAAAGCCTCCATCTTAAAGACCAACACATTACAAAACTTCTACCCTTGATAGAACTTACCATACTTCTGAACTTCAAAAGACTTGTTGTAGGTGTGGCCTTGTACCTCGACGAAAACAAGCCACTCACCAAAGACTGGTTGGTCTGATAGCGGGAAACTCATATTAACAATCCCTGAGGACAGACAAAAAAGCAAGGGTCAACCGACTCTTTACTGTAACTACTGATGAACTGACTAAATACTGAAGCCGTATTACATATAACATGCATTACTTTCAAACTTTAAATGTATACCTTGTGGCGTAAGTGACCCACTACCATTTGCCCACTTACTTCATTATCTATTTTCTTCAGATAATTTACAAACATCAAAATATTACAAACATGTATTAGTCTATTACTTCATTTTTGTCAGCAAAATGTTTTGTCAATTTTACAATATCATGGCTGTAAAAGTTCAATATATGTTAAGATAAAAGTGCTGGGTCACTAATAACAGGAGAAATGTACAAATGGAGGATAAAACACCTATGCATTTAAGGGCCCATATCAGAGAAATTGAATTTTCCTCATTTTTAAATAAAAGACATTAATGTAGTTGAAAATGAAATGGAGGCTGACAAAACAGCCTGTTTTATTTTAATGAATTTTTAAAATAACAAATTATTTTTGTGACGTTACAAAAACCAGTGCAAATACATCTGCCTATTGAGCCTACAGCAGGTTAGCTCTGCTCATTCACACTTAAGTTATAATGAATGTTCCAGCCTGGACTGCTTATAATAAGACACACACAGCAGCCAATCAGAACAGTGGTCACTTACATACACTCACCAAACACTTTTATCATTTTATTTTACTATTAGGAACACCTGAACACCTACTTATTCATGCAATATGTAATCAGTCAATATATAGTGCAGTGCATAAAATCATGCAGATACGGGTCACATCAACACCATCAAAATGGGGAAAAAAATGTGACCTCAGTAATTTTGACTGTTGCATTATTGTTGTTGCCAGACAGGCTGGTCTGAGTATTAACTGCTGATCTCTCTGGATTTTCATGCACAACAGTATTTAGAGTTTACTCAGAATGGTGCAATAAAAAAAAACATCCAGTGAGCGGCAGTTCTGTGGACAGGAACTCCTTGTTAATAAGACAGGTCAACGGAGAATGGCCAGACTAGTCAGGGCTGACAGAAAGGCTACAGTAACTGAGGTAACCACTCTGTACAACTGGGGTGAGCAGAAAGGTATCTCAGAATTCACAACACATTGAAACTTGAGGCAAAGGCTACAACAGCAGAAGACCACATCAGGTTCCACAGCCAAGAACAGAAAGCTGAGACTTCAATGGGCATAGGCTCACCAAAACTGGACACTGGACACAGACTGGAAAAACATAGCCCGGTCTGATGAATCTTGATTTCTGCTGAGGCACACACGGTAGGGCCATTATTTTGAGCCAACAACCTGAATCCATGGACTCAACCTGCCTTGTGTCAACAGTCCAGGCTGGTGGAGATGGTGCAATGGTGTAGGGAATGTTTTCCTGGCACACTTTGGGCCTGTTAATACCAATCAATCACTGATACAATGCCACAGCCTATAAGAGTATTATTGCTGACCATCTGCAACGTTTGACGGCCACAATTTAGCATCTACTAATGGCTACTTCCAGCATGATAATGCACCATATCACAAAGCAAGAGTTGTCTCAAGTAGATTTCATGAAAATGACAATGAGTTCAGTGTTAGAATATGGGTCAATTAAATGTCACTGTAGTGGTATGATTATAAGTAGAACAGACTTATCTAAAGGATGGTGTGTCTTACCACAACAAATGGGCTTGAGATCTTTCCACTGGACCATGCGAGATCCTCTTGGGTCCTGGGTAAATACATATGTATTGCTAAAACCATCTAGTAAAAAAACTTCTCCGTTATTAGTTTGTCTAAAACTAGAGGCCACTTTACACATCTAAAAAGGTTGCTGAAAATCAGAGTTAAATAAACTAACTCCAACTCCTGTGTTGCCTTAAACAAACTAACCTTACCCCATTCAAAGGTCGGAGACAGTGGGAGCTGTCAGTCATAGCTAAACTACACAGACCCCCTGACTGCCACTTCCCCAAAGGCCGGCCGGCTGCAGCGGCAGACTTACACAAACTTTGTATACTTAGCAAACATTTATCTGCTGTGCCCTCCAACCCCCCATCCTCCCCCCTAGCCGTTTACACAGCTTCCAGAGGAATGTTCTAGAGGCAGGCGGCCGCATTTGGGTGCAGAGAGGCTTCAAAGGCTGGACAGCATGAGGGATGGAAGTGACATCTAAGTCTGGAGTGGCAGAAGGCGGCGGCCTGGGCAAAGCCACCTCTCTTTCATCTTGCCCCATTGCCTATGTGTGCCTACGTCAGGGTCAGACTATGAACTGCAGGCCTGTTATCAAAAGGCACAGCCCTGTAATCTTGGGCCTGCTGGGAAAAGAAAGCCCAAAAGCGCCTTGTGCCACCAGGGTGGTCCCAGCCGCATGACGTCCACTCACCACAACGTAAGCTTCAATCTGTGAATAAAGAAAAACAGTGGCACATGTTTGAGTAAGTGCATAACTACAAGGCAAAAGGTGCCCTCTCACCCCCCTCCCCTCCAGCTTCAACAATCTGGCATCTGTGTGAAGCAGTGCAGGCCTTTGGCACTAGCTGACTCTTGAGGCTTTGGTCGTGAATGAGGGCACTATCTACCCTGAAACGTGCTTGGTTTGGAGACGCTTCAGGAAAAAGGTGTTGACTCCACGCTGTCGGCAGTAAATAATATAATTGCGCTGTTTTTGTGTAGCTGCATGCATTTATATGCGCCAAACACAGAAAGAGCACTACTAAAGTATTGTGCTTTTTCTGTCCTGAATAACCCTTACAATTCACATTTATCTCAGTAATTCCCAGTAGGTAATGTTAATTGTATATTGTCCAACTACTGAAAGAAACATCTTCATGCAAGTTACTATTGGTACTCATTTTTATGTTAGGTACCAAAGACGTGGGTAGAAAATCACTGTACCTTGTCATTAGCAGGTCTCAGGTCTGGCGTGATGGAATACACATTGATGAGCACTAACACAGAGAGGACAAACAACAAGAAAAGAAACCCATTCACACCTCCATTCTACCTCAATGGCAACATGCAGCACCGGACATTCACAATACATCGATTATCGTGCCAAGTCACAAATGTTGATTTTGATAGACATGTGTAATGTCTGAAATTTACTTCTTTAGTTTTAAACAGGAGCTATGTGGCTAAAGTAGCTAAAAATTTAACAAAACTACAGAGAAAATTTAGGCTTCAAAGTTTCTGCTACTACTTTTAGTTATATGACTGACTTTTTGTCCATTTTTATAGATAACAGTGTGTCAGAAACCACGTAAGTCTAATGAAACTGTTTCATTATAAAAAGAATGTAACTCTTGTTTAACTGGATTTAGTGCAACACAGTGTGCAAAACATTGAATTAAAAACTACGGTATTCACAGTTTTTGATAGATTTTTTTAAATGTAGTACTACTGATTCTTTGTTCTCTGTTCTAAGTGATAAGGTTTCATTTATAGTGAAAATTTCTTGAAGTATCGCAATACTATATTTATGCCATATCGCCACCTCTAGTCTTACATGTTAGCTATATTAGCTCTGTATTTCCAGTAGGAAACCAATAGAAATTTGTAAATTAGATAGTAATTAATTGTACATTAGATTTTTCACTGAATTATCATTTTAATAATAACTACCACAGCTAAGAATATTATCCAACGCAGTCAGGGTGAGGACAGAGACCTTTGTGCTGTGGTTTGTAGATGGGCTTGTCGGTCTGAATGAAGATTGCTGTGCCTTTGCTGTCAATGGTCACTGTAGTGTGGTTGTGGAAGATGTAGCCGCCCTCAGTGAGGTGTCGGTTCCCCCACACCTTGAGAACAGCCTGGCCCCGTAAGTCTGATGGCACCTGAGCAAATCACAACAGTGGCTGCGCTAAGCAACTACAAGCAAACACATTGCAACTGTTGCACTGAGGTCAAACATTTGGGTGCTTTAACCTAGCATGTGTGTCAGGGACGCAACATACTGGCATCACAACCTGTTTCTACTTAATATCATTGGCATGACTGTCTTTGCAAAAATAAACAAGTAACAGTGACTTCTGGACTTACCTTCAGTTTAAGAGTGCCTTTATCTGGAAAAAAGAAAACATTTTAGTCCATTGTAAGATATGGTATATGACAGAGAGCAGCACTGAATTAATGGAATCTACTGCTTAACAAAGCATTTGCATTACTGCCTAAAATGCAATAAATAACAGCAGAGAATGTGCCATGTTTTGTCATCAGGTAGCATATCAGTGTCAGTCTTAATAAGCTATACAGGGGATATTATGCAACATTGTTGTTCAGTTATCTTAGATTTAACATGTGAAACTGTGCAAGTAAGCACAGTAAGCACACTACTTGTAGCATGAGGTCAATGATCAAACTGCATGTGCAGGTTTAATAGCTAGTTAACAGGACCAAGCTACAAGGCACCACATGAACCCTTAGTACTGATTTGAGGGTAGTATACCTTTTCTCTGTTGATGGCTAGGGCAGAATTTAGACTGATAATGCTGATGCTGGCCATAGCCAGTCTAGCAGAGTACTTACCTAGGACTGTGCCATGACTGTGTGCCACTGTCTCGCCCTTAACGCTTAGCTGCACCTGTACCCGTGTCTCCTCCACAGTGTTAAAGAGGGTGACACTCACTGCCTCCTCCACTCCAGCACGAAAAACTGATGGAGCGGCAATCAGGTAGCCCCTGTGCATCATGGGACACACACTTTAATGATGTGCATATGAACTACAAGGAATGCACACACATGGGAACTCATGGTCCTTCTTTTCTACTTTCCCTCTCACTATAACAAAAACACACAACATATTTGTCAGGTTAAAGTCGACATTCTCAAAAGACTATAAAGCTAGCTTAAATATTAGTGTAGCTTAATGGAAAGGCTATAATTTTACTGCCATGTCTTTGTTGTTGTTTTTCCAAAGACTCACAGCTTTGAAGGCTGCTGTTACAGAGGTCAAAAGTCATAGGTCACAAAACCATCTGAAAACATGAAGTCATGTTGCGAGAGACAAACTTGCTGCAAACAGATCAAATCTCCCTTGCTTTACACTTTTTTTTACTGTTTTCACTGACTTTTTACCTATTACAGATTTTCCACAAAATTAAACACTTTTTGTTCAGCTACACTTATTCTTTCCAATGTTCTAAACAAACATCAAAACCCCTGACAAGATTACTACATTGTACCAATTTAGCCTCACATTCTTTTTCTGGTTACACCCTGCTGACCCCTACAATTCAATGCCTTTGGAAAAGCAGCAATGATGGATACTTGAAGAATATTGTGTTTGATACATTCTTACAGCTAAAAACAACTGCAGGAATGCATACAAGTATATGGGCATAGGTCAGAGCACTCCTCATGATTATGCACTAATAATAACATAATAACTCATTAATGCTTCCCTGTGTGTTCAAAAGTTCAATCCAATAGAAAGACCACTACCATTAAATAAGGGACATTCTGTAGACATTTAAAAGTAAAGACAAAAAGTTCTGTAAGTACTCGACTGTTCACATGACTTTTAGGGCATTAGTGTGGTGTGTCTGTTTGTCTGCTATCAGAAGGTTGGCAATACTGTGCAGCGGGTTGTGACCCACAGGCAATTTACATCTTAAGCAAAGAGAATATTCCCCTGCAGCTTCAAGCTAGGAAACAGCATTTATCTGCATTTCTCTTCCCATTCTTTTAATCAGTTTACTTCAAAAAATTGAAAGTATATCCAATTTGCTGTCTAAGGGTTTTGGGGAGTGTACTGGGATCTTTGCTCAGGGGACAAGCTGTTACTGGACCCTCTTACTCCAGTATGTATTTACACATGGATGCAACTTCAAGGTTTCACCAAACCTTTCATACTGACTAACCACTAACATCTCCACTGAAGTCAAGTGAAAACTCCAGTATTGTAGACTTTGGTTGGTATGGGCACATCAGGTATTAGGCCCTAAATGACAATTTCATTCTTGTTTTCAGTTTTCTGCTAAAATTCCTTTTGTAATTTAGTTACCCTTTTAGTAATAGTTTCTTTTGCTTATTTATAACATACTCTGGTAAGAAACAGTTGAAACAGGAATAAACAAGAGTTTCTTCTATGAGACTGTCTTGTATGAGAGTGTCTTCTAACAAGAGTGTCTCCTATCAGCTGAATAAACCCTAGGTAAAGGGTTAGTCGTGCTCCACAGAACTGCAGCAAGTTTACTGTTATGTCATTATCTAAATCTAATTTCTCAACAAATTTTAAAGTACCCATCTAGACCTTATTTGACAAGAGTATAAGGCACCAGAAAAAAACAGGTTATTGCGGAAAGCCCTAGGAGGCAGATCAGAATGTGATGCAATGACAGTTAGCCCACATTAACAACCACAAGGCTGCCAGTCTGGGTCAATCACAGCACTGAGGAATTAGCACAGTCTGAGAAGCTGTTGCTCAAACACTGAGGAGAAAATGAAGCTTGGAGAACTTGGGAGTTAAAGAGGATTGTTTATAAAATTACCAAATTATTGTCTGCCAAACTCCAACCTTTGTAGTGCTCTATTTTTAGCACCTGATAAAATCAGAACTAAGAGATGGATGGTCATAATGCCTTTCCCTGAAGAGCTACTGTATGGGTTTTAACATTATAATGCTATGGGTTAGTTTTTGAGTCCAAAATCAATCAGAAATCTAAACTGATAGAGACTTTCAATGTTCAGTCACAGGAAGCAATAATTTTGTGCAAGATTTAATCAATCTCCAGGTAACCTTGTTAGCTCTTTGATAATGGGTGATCTGCAGCATAGGTTGGTCAGGTAGCGTTAAACCACACTCAAGGAAAAGTCTTGTTATTGCAGTCAAAAAAACATTACTCAAGGGAAAGTAAAAGCAACAAGAAACAGCTTCAGGGCAAAAACCTCCCTAGAGAACTGCAGTGGAACTTCCTAGTACATGCAGCATCTATCAGCACAGGAACTTAAGATTGCTCTTTTCCCCTTTTTGTGATCCTTTTGGCCTAAAATAAAACGCTGAAGCTCAAAAGTGAGAGGTGTGAGCAACAGTAAAAGAATTCAAGTGCTGTCACCAACAATGCACAATAAATTGTACTCTAAAAAGGGAACTAAAATGGATTAGAGAATAAAATGTTGATGCGTAAAATGGGACTGAGTAAAGTATTCCCTGCATCACAAACATACTGGAATAAATCTACAAGAGTCCTATAATCATCTGAAAAACAAAACTTAATTAAGATAGGTACAAAACTGAGATAAAGTGAAAACCTAACTGGTCCTATTTCCAAAGCAGCAAGAGAGCTGACACAAGCTAGCTTAACTCATGGAGATAAAGTATTGGGTCAATGGCAAATATTAATTAAAGGGCAGTAGTTGAAGGTCATGAGCTGAACACTGTCACACAAACTTACTGTCGTTCCTGTGAAGTGATTCCCCCAAAAACACATAGGAGAATAAACCATGACAGAGTCCACGACCTTTGGTACAAATGAATCATTCTCGCTCCGTCTTCAGACCGTCTTGTGCTGTGTTTACAAACTGCCTTATCAGATCCACCAAAAACCTTTTATTCCTTGTGAATGAATTCCTCAGTCAGAAGTTCGCCATTGATGGAAACATTGGGGCTCGTTCGCCGCCGTTCGTTCCCGGTTCAGCGAGGGGAGAGGGAGGCTTTTATCTCCCTTTGCGAAATCCCATTCCGTGCAACCCAATTTTTTCTCTCTCTCTCTTTCTCTCTTGGGGGCTAACTTCTCTCCTCACGCAGAGACACGACTTCTTGGCGTGCCTTGTTCATCCGCCTTAGTTCCGTTTGCTCATATTTCAGCATTAGCGATGATTACCGACCACCTCCGCCCCTGAAATATTCGTTAATGCCGATCGGTTTGGAGCCAGTGAGTGAGTTCCTCCAGCAGCAGTGCGGTCAGTCTGCGCCTTAAAACTGCAGCCCTTCGCTCGCTCTCCCGTTTGACCACTCCGAGCTTCTTTTTTGGTCTCAGTCAGTGCTCGCGCCAGAAAAAGAATCGAGTCGCGTGCGCTCGTGCTGCACTGGAGCTTTTTAACAGGGAGGCTAAGCACGATGCTTGAACTTCTGAAAGTCTGCAGATTGAGTTCGTCTACACGATCTGACACGAAAATGGGGACAGGCTTTTATTGTCTGTTTTCTGATCGTTAGTCTGAGTACAGCAGTGTCTGAGTGTCTGGGGATAAACGTGCAGAAGATCCTCAATTAACTGGCCTGCAGTTCTAATGCGCCTAAATGAAGCAGCACTGTTACTGTATTTGGGTGAGAATCTGGAATCCTGCTCGCGAAACCACGAGCCCGAAAGTCTCGGCTTTGGACGGCACACTGACTCCCCCTAGTGGCGTTTTTTCACAATACAGTTTTGTCAGAAGGTTCTTACATAGAGAAAGTGTTAACACATTTAAGAACCTAAATTGCCTGAAGTCTCCTGCGCTTGTATTTCCGTTCTGGCTACAGGTACTTTCTGTGTGGGACAGAAAAGGGCGAGACAGATGTTACAGAGCAGAAACGTCTAAAAAATAAATATAAAAATACTTAGCTAATTTTTTTGGCAGATGGTGATTAGACTTCTTGCCCCTGAAACAAACTACCCACAGAACAGCACAGAATACTGTTTGTATACCTTCATGATAAAACTTATAAATGCGAAGAGGATTTACAAGTACAGTTGCATGCAAGTTTGAATACATGTTTTGTTGATTTTTTAAGTGAAAATAAATTAACACATCCTCTATAGTGAACTTAAAAGTGTAATTTTTCTTCTTCAAATCTTTATGCACAATTTCTATTTATTTGCTGAGTTTAACATACTGGAAAAAAACTAAAATATGAAATGTGCCATGATAGGTCACATTTTATATTGTATTTTTTTTCACAATATGTTAAATTCAGCAAATAATTACATATTAATATGTGTTGACGTGTGCTCTCTGCAGAGGATGTGTTAACTTACTTTCACTTAGAAAATAAAAAAAACATGCCATTTAACCAGAGATGCCCAAAACTTTTGCATACATATAGCTTTATATACGTATACATAGGTAGTGGAACAGAGATGCTTAGAAACACGTGTGCTCTTTACTTACTTTTATTACTTTAATGCATGGTGGCCACATGCGTGGACAGTCCCGTTATATTTAGGAGCATTCGTTTTTATTTCATGCAGTTCTGAGTAATAATAGACACGTTTAAAAAAATCTGGACAAATATGCTCATTCTTTAATATTTTCTGCATACAAGGCTTAAACGCACAGGCGAGACACACAGTCTGCTACAGTACAAAACGTCAATCATAAGAATAAAAGCCCATCTTAACTCGTCGAGTGAATAAAAACTCAGTGAATGACACTATAGTTGTGTTTGTGTTAGATTCAGCGCAGTACAGCGATATCTGAAAGGCTGTCACGTGCGCGTGACGTCATCGGACGTAGTGGAGTTTTTTCAGGGAAGGTAAACAGGAAGTAGCGTTAGCAGGAGGTCGAAAGTAAAAGACTACTAGAGAGAAGCAGCAGCGTTGCTACAGCATGGTGAGTTCATGTGATAATGAAATGTGATGTATGGAAGGAACTGCTTTTTTAATCATAGCTGTAAGATACAGTTGCTCTTACGTACAAGCTGTAGTGTTTAATGAATTAGCTGCTGCTGGTTAGATTGCCTTTTTAGCTCTTTAGCTTTTCACGGCCTCTTCATTCTGATTATGATAGCGTTACATTATAATTTAATGAATGCCGTCATTTTTTGTCAGTCCCCCTCAGATTTCAGAAGTTTGGTACGACGATTTTACGCACTGCAGGCTGAACGCGTGGAGGCATACAAGCTTTTTGAAGAGTAAGTGTTACTGCTTTGTGACCACGTTCAACTAATGTTATAATTCTATATATTGTACGTTTTCTAGATCAATGTTGCCTAATTTCTGTCAAAATGTCCTATCTGAGCGGATATTTATAAGTAGCTCCATGCATTAAAAAAATGAAGGTAGAATTTTTTGATTGCCTAAATCAGCTTGGCAGAAAATGCTACAAGCTGAAGTAACATTAAATCCACAATAAGATGTTTGAAAACTTTACTACCCTAAGTTACTACGCTATACTAATGATATGCGCATGCTCAGTAGGACAAACTGTTAAAAAAGGTCCTTTAGTTCAGGGTTCTCGACCCTGGTCCTGGAGGTCCATTGCCCTACACTTTTTACCTGCAGTTGACAGCTAGGCTGGTTCTAAGGATTCCTGATGAGCGGAATCATGTAGCAGGAAAACATGGACATGTGCAGCGCATATGAACTAAAGGACAGCCCACTGTCCTGCACATTTAGAGCTTTTCCTTTTCCAGGTTATCTGGTTATAAGCCACGACAGAGACTAACGTCAGTCTCTGCTACGTGGTAAAACGCGTTTAAACATTTATTTACTTAACATGCTTAATGCTTGAATACTGATACTATAGCTAACTGTTACTGTTTTAGAAGCACAGAATCCGGAAGTGCAGACTATGTTTCTCAGTTGTCATTTCTAAAATATTTTTTTCCAGTCAGAGATACCATGTAGCTAATGTTAGCTAGCATGATTGATGTAAACTTAGTAGCAGTGGGACATTGCAAATAAACTTAAGGTAGCTAGCTAGCAAGTTAGCTGTATTAGCTTTTAGCAAAACAGAAAAGGTTATAAAATAACATAACTTACCATTCATATTATGGGTTCACTTGATATGACATGACTGTTTCAGACGCCTAAAGAAAAAAATTAAGGTTAATCTTATTGCACTCAACGTTAATCTGCCTTATTAAGAACTGAGTTATGCTAGCTAGCTAGCCAGTACAGCGGGCTAGCGTTAAAACTAAAGTTGGCGTAACAGTTTTGAGGCGATACAAGATTAAAGTGTGAGTAGATTATGAAATTACTCAAACGGTAACTTTATACACTATAATAAGTATATTATTATGTCTTAAGAATATTTTTTTCTCACCTCCAGTGTTTCACATAAACGCTGGATCCGTTGAGTTTCCGTTGAATTTTAAATATTTAAAATGACCGTTGGCTCGGGCTCGCGCTGACCCGTTGAGTTTTCCGCGGGATTTTTGATTTTAACCCATTTATGTCCAGCAGCAACCAAATGTGGTATGAAGAAAAATAGTAAAAATAGTATGAAGAATGCGAGTCTGATCTAACGTGATGTAATTTTGTATAATTATACCTTATGTAAACGTCAAACTGTCATCTTTTTTATATTAATTTTATATTTATACTGCATAGTAAATACAGATTCTATAGCGTTGTCAAAAGTTTGTTACAAGAGTCTAGATTTAATATGATATGTGAGTAAAACTTACTTTTGTTGCAATATGGATTGATTGGTTTAAAAAAGGAAAACTTTTAAAAAGGATTTACTCTCTTGCAAACTCATGGGACATATGGACTAAAGGAAGTGCAACATTTCAGATATGTACGTTAAAGAATATGCTGTGCAGACAGACTGTAGCAGGGAAGAGCCTTAAAAATATTGCTGAGGAAATACATTTTGGTATGAGAATATAATATATTATTCTGACCGTTATTGCATCAATAGCCACACATCCAGCACATCAATGAGTGCAAGAAAGAGCCATACTGGCCACTCTGGCTCTCTGTTGGTCCTGATCAAGCATGCTAGCTGGGTTTGTCTGGCTGATTACACTGACTCCTAACAGGAAAGTTCAATATTGAAGAGACTCTTCCGCTGTAGAGACTTCACTACAGGGTCTCCATTTCATTGGTTAGATGGAAAAAAAAAATGTATTTTTTCTTAAATAAAAGACTTTTGAAACACAAGGCATCAAGTTTGAGGTGTAAGTATGTTATTCAGTAGTAGCAGTAGCAATGCAGACCTATCAATTGGATCCAAAGGTGCTAAATCTCTTATTGTTCCATGTTTAACTGAAAATTTTGAAGCGTCAATGAAATGAACATGAACCTATGCAGTGCAGCTGGGAAAACCAGGACTGAGAAACACTGCAATAGACTATTACTGTTGGCCTGTATAGAGTAATATTGTTGCCTTGTTTCACAGGGGTCATGAGGCATACTTGAGGACAGGGCCCCACTACGACTTTGACCATTACAGACAGCTGGTCCATGAGATAACCAAGGCATTCTGTGGTATCTCCAAAGAGGTGCTGGAGATTAAAGAGCGCCTCCACCAAGACTTTGACCGCCCGGATCTCTCTGAACACATTGAGAAGCTGCAGATCAAGGAGAAGCAGAAACTGGAACTGGTGTGTACTTGGTGTTTGTCATCATTCTTTTATGCAGCTCTCTGTAATGTCTGTTTGAGTCATGTTAGAGTCAGTAAGTCCACACAGAAATATAGTGCATTCCTAAATGGAAAATAATTTTTCACTGGATAATCTTGGTTTAGTCCAGGACTGCTTAACCCATGTGTGAGAAATTGTTTGTAGTAAGAGATTTCACACACTTCAGCAATAATGACAACTTTCGTTCCACGAGATAAGATACATCTTCAAATGACTTTCATCACAGAAAATCATTCCATCTGATGGACAAAAAAGAGCTACATGCAGTAAAATTGTTGTCTAAAAGAAAGAGGCAAAGCAACTAAAAATGGATGGCTATAGCATGTAGTTTGGATAGCAAGTGTGCTAGCTAGCACAGTAGCTAATTTAGCTGAAGGGTTAGTACAGATCACATTCCTTTAAAACTTAATGTACATCAGTTAGTTCCAATGACACTGGTTGAGAAGCGTTCTTCACACGCTGAAACAACTAAACAACCTGGAATTCATCAGAGTTAAACAGAATACAATTAAGCAAGCAAGATGGGTTCCGAAATGCTTTCAGGTTAATCTGGAAAGTGCTAAAAAAGCTATTCTAAACCTGATGTTGTGACAGTTTTATGGCTCTGTTCGTAACACAGAAGGCTACTATTTTTTTTGGCGGAGGAAATAGCAAATATCGTTTGGGGTTTTTTTGCATTGTATTTTTCTCTATTTTGCTGAACTGTTGTATAAAAGCGTTAAAGCATTTAAACTTGTGTGTTATCCCAAATCACAACTGTGTTATTCACAATAACGCATTTCCTCTTGTGTTACTTCAGCTGAATTAGCTCTGGCGCTAGTTGCGTTACAAACTAAAGACTAACCGTTTCAAATAGTTTTGCTTCTTTCCTTGAAACATGGCTTTTACTGTTTGTAGCACTTTAGTTCTGTTTTTCAGAAGGTTTTGCTCCAATGAAAGGCTCCTTATTTGAAGCCGTATCAAACCTGACAATTTTTTAATAGGGTTTACTTTTGTACAGTGCATTGCCTGCAGCTAATAACAAGAATAAATTAAAGTTACTAACTCTACTACTAAAGACTTGAGACTGGACTCGCATGACGCACTTGATTTGGAGTAAAGTCACAAAGTAGACACCAAAGCAGAAGTACATAGTACAGGAATCTGTACTTTGATTAGTACTTAGTCAAGAACATGCACTACGATAATGTATTCTTTGAGAAATAAATACTTAAAAACAGATGTTCTTCAGTTATCCCTCTAATAATAAACTATATGTCCAAAAAAGACACCTGCTTATCCAACATTTCTTCCGCAATGTAGGGTATTAATGGTAGGAATGCACTGATTGTGATTTTATGTCTGAATCTAATTCAAATTTCTTTACAGCCCAATTGGCTGATGAATGATTTTTGTTAGTTTGTAGCCCAAAGCTCATGCTGTGTAGGCTAAATAAACACTCTTGTACATTTCAATACTTTCTTTAAGCCAGAGGCAAAACACAAATTAGTTATTCTTTAATGAAACAAACTCTGTAAACAAAAAAGCAGTTGCATAATTAAATAACATTCATCTGATGAACTGCTGAATCGAAAGTAAGAGGCACAATGAATCATACATAATTATGCTATGACATTTACATATAATTGTAGCAGTAACAGTGACTTGAATACACTTACCTGAGTTGTGTGATTTCCGTCAAAAAATTACAACACAAATCAGCCAGACTAAAAAGAATAAATTGGCCAATTGTCGATCACATGTTCTGAGCAGAAATCTGTTTCCGCTGGACATGTCGGAACATTTTTGGGTGCATTCAGTCACAAGAGCATTGGTGAGTTCACAGAGCATTACTGATGTTTGATGATTAGTTCTGTATCTCCAATGCCACTCCAACACATCATAAAGGTATTTGTCATTGGCTATGGTGACCTTAGTTTCATGTGTGGCTGCTCTTAGTCTATTGGCAAACATTTCCCATGGACAGTATAGAAGTATACATTATGCTTTGTGCTTGATCAGTATACAGACAGAACATTTTTGGATGCATTCAGTCACAACAGCATTGGCAAATTCAGAGAGCATTACTGATGTTCGATGATTAGTTCTATATTCACACACATACCAAAGGTATTCTATGACGATGCTCGTCATTGGCCACGGTGACCTGGCTGCTTTCATTCTATTGGCAAAGCTTTTCCATGGACAGTATACAAGTCATGTGTGGAAATATCGTGTATATCCCAAAAAACCTTTAGTAGTCCTTCTTTACTAAGCTATAAACGTCTGAGGGCATTTGTCTCACTAATATTTATAGCAGTCTAAAGCAATATTTCCATCTCCATTAAAGATTTCTCTCCTGCTGCTAAGATCAAGGTAAAAATGACTGTTTTTAAGTGTAGAATGCATACATGTGGTTCAGGTAGATTTCTTGTCACATATTTTAAGAGGTGCACTAAATGTCCAAGGCAGATGGGACAGGAAACATTCCATACAGAGCCTAGGAGTCACTGCAATCAGACTGCCAGTTCTTTCTTTTTTTCTTTTCCTTTTTTAAGCATATTTACATATTTGCCAGGAGACAGTTATAGGGAAGGACCTATGAATAGCTTGTTTTGACAACGAACTACGACGATAAATGTCAGTCAGGGACTTGCCTGTAGTGATTCCATTTAATTACGATCACTTATTGCATTCAGGGCATGTCCTATTGCCATCACTTAAGTATTTTTAATTGGATATTGCTGTCCCAGTTGCAGCCACAAGGGGTCAGTTAACCATCTCAGTATCAACAATAACTACATTGATTTAATGCTAGTAGTCTTTCCCTTGTCTTATTTCAGTACAGTAAATAGTGTGAAAACGCAGTAAGACACACCAAGTTGTAGGATAAACAAGAGTGTCAGACAGTATTTTGTGAAAATATGTGTCTCACAATTCCCAAAGAAGTATTTGTAATGTTTCTTGAATCATGAACATGCGGCGTCTGACATAAAGAAAATGTGGTTTGATCATTTTTATGAACTTTGACAGTGTATGATTATCAACAGTCTGATGAGCATAAATGGTCTTTCTTACAGACAGCTAAATTGCAGCTGGCCAAGCAGAGTGCTCAAGATCACCCAGATGATGAAGGCTGTCAGGAGAAGGTCCAGGAGATCAAACAGGAGTAAGAGTGGCTCTACATTATTCTTTGTGCTTGATCAATATACAGCCAGATTGATCATGCCACTGATGAAAATATGCTATAATAGGCCAACTTAAGTGGATCGTTTCATTCCTGTTCTCTCTTTCTGCTTCTTCAGTATCATAAAGAACAAGGATGCTCTGAGTGAGATTCTACAGGACTTCAAGTATGACTCAGAAGAACCAGAATGAGAGGTAGAGGATACCACCCAGCCCGATATGGATGTTCTCTTCCACAACATTGCCTTTATACAGGGAGCAGCTGAAGCTATCAATTGCTACCTGTGTGCAGTGTGCACATGTGCTGGTGATGTGGACATGTTTGGCAAGACTGTGTGTGGCTTATAAGCTCAGAAATCCTACTTTTTGCTTGTCCTTTTGGTGGTCTTGTTAAAGGAATGGTTTGGCAAAAAAATCAACTTTATACAATTTCCAAACAGCCCCAGAAGTAGCTGAGATCAGCAAAAACGTTTGGTATCCTAATTTTGCTTTTTTGTTTGAGCACTACAATTTTTTTTTCATTAAAATATCACCAGAAGTTCTCTCAGCCTGCTCAAACATATCCAGGTCTTCATTAAGGTTGTGAATACTTGTCTGTAAGGTTTAGGGCACAGTTTGATGTGAAGGTGTGTCAGATTCTGTGGGGAAGTCTTTAGAGAAATCAGAATTCAGCACAGCACCTGCTGTCTAACATGGCATGCTGGGTTCAGCTACACAGTGAAGTTTTGTTCATTTTTTGTGGTTTGCAGGAAGTCATGCTGTGTCCTAAACCATACTGATGAGCCTGCACAAACTAGTGATGAAGCGGTTAGAGTGGGTTGGTTGAGAGGTTTTGGGTACATATTTATAGAAAAGACTTGTGTATCTGTTGACCTCTAATGTTTTTAGCATCATTAGCCTTAGCACTTAAAGAAGCAAAATTTGGACACCAAACATGCCTTGGCTGATCCACTTACATCTGCGGTAAGAGGCAAAGTGTGTAAATTAGATGTGTTTGTTTTGTTTTTTTTGCTAACAGATTTCTTTAAAATACCATCACTTTTTATGAGCCATGAAATCAACTCCCATGAACAATATCATCAGTTCAGATTGTATTGAAAGAGGCTGCATAATATATATTAAATATATTGTGATTTTATACAAAAATAAAAGTGAGAAAACATGTACAAGGAATCAATGCCTGGTAGGGATGTCCATTTATATTTTTCTGATACAAATTGTGTGTCTCTGCCAGCAAATCACTGTAACCAATATTTGCTTGATGTGTCCAGGAAGAGCAGAGTATCTGCCGTTGGCTCTTGTTCAGAGGATTTTAGCAAGGCTCCATTCTAATGAGCCCAGAAGCTAGATGCTGAACAAATGATGCTCCAAGGGCAAATTCCATTTCTTTCTTTTTTTGACCTGCCTGATGCTTTCTCTCCATCTCAGGCATGTGGGTAGTGCTCCGGCTACCTCCGAGCTCTCCCCTTCTGCGACTTTGTCCTTGGAATGGTTTCTCATGCTCTCTCCTCTTTGTCTTTGTTCTTGGTTAGAGATCGCACGCAGTTGTGCAGCAGGGACACATCAACAGATCATCTCGCCACATTCTGGGCTCCATTTGCATTCTTCAAAAGAGCCTTTGGGTTTGTCAAAACAAACTATCCTAAGCACTTGAGAGTGATAAAAACCCCATAGTCACATTTGTCCGCAAACTGTTCCAGTCTTGTTTGGACTTGTGCTAAGATTTACCGCTTTGTACTACCTGAAAGGCAAGAGAAATGACATTTACAAGTAAATGTGATGACATGATCTATAGTGACTGCTCAATGTAATTGGTACCAGCTCTTCTTGAGGCATGCCACATGCAGCTTTACAGTGCTTAACGGATGTGACAACAAAAAACATTCTAAACTAATCAAGTAATCCAAGTCTTTACCAGTCTCCTGAGGAAAAAAACAAAACAACAATTACTTTGGTTCAGGGAGCATACAGAGGATATGCTGGCTGACCCAATGGTTCTTGACATTTGCAGTAGATTATGTGTTTATATATATATATATATATATATATATATATATATATATATATATATATATATATGTGTGTGTATATATATATATATATATATATATGTATGTATGTGTGTGTGTGTAAATATATAAATAAATAAAATCTTCAAAGCCGTGCATCCTTCTGGGTCGCGGGGGGAGACACATATATATTAGTCATATTTTGAGTGTACATTCTGGACTGTTAGCAAATCACTCCTGTTGTGCTGTTGTAACAAGTGCAAAAAGTGGTTTGCTGCTGTATTGTTGAAATAAACATGGGTGTCCCTGAAAAAGTGTATAGAAGGATATTGCCGCTGTCCAAAGAAAGCATGTATGGACTAATAGAAATACTTCTAAATTGCTTAGAATAAAACCTTTTTACATTAACTTACATTGAAATTAAAGAATGTTTTTGCCCTCTCCTGTAAAGTTACTATTTTGAAAATACTTGTTATTCTTTGGACAGTGACGATATGTTGCTCTAAAATATGTTCAGCATTAATGATGCTTTCACACATGGCCAGGTTACCCATTAATACCCCCTATAGCATGGCTTTCATTCTTTTTATTTTTATATACACTGGCTTTTGAACTTAACTTTACACTGGTAACAATGTGGATGATCCTTTTCATATGTGTGTGTGTGTGTATATACTTGCATATATATATATATATATATATATATATATATATACACACACACACACACACACCGATCAGGCATAACATTATGTTTCTACGCTCATTGTCCATTTTATCATCTATAGGTGCACTTTGTAGTTCTACAATTACAGACTGTAGTCCATCTGTTTCTCTGCATACTTTGTTAGCCCCCTTTTACCCTGTTCTTCAGTGGTCAGGACCCCCATGGATCCTCATAGAGGAGGTACTATTTTGGTAGTGGATCATTCTCAGCACTGCAGTAACACTGATGTGGTGGTGGTGTGTTAGTGTGTATTGCGCTGGTAGTTTTCAAACACCTCAGTGTCACTGCTGGACTGAGAATAGTCCACCAACCAAACATATCTAGCCAACAGTGTCCTGTGGACAGCATCATGTGACCACTGATGAAGGACTAGAGGAAGACCAACACAAACTGTGCAGCAGCAGATGAGCTATCGTCTCTGACTTTACAGGTGGACTGACAAGGTAGGAGTGTCCAATAGAGTGGACACAGTGTTTAAAAACTTCAGCAGCACTGCTGTGTCTGATCCACTTGTACCAGCATGTCAGTGTTACTGCAGTGTGCAAAAGTTATGGCACATTTTATATATATATATATATATATATATATAGATAGATAGATAGACAGATAGACGTGTGTATTTTTTTGTTAAACTCAGCAAATAGTGAACTATAATTTGCAGAAAAATGGCACAGTTTGTTCAGTTTGTTCCTTCTAGAGGATGTGTTTTCACAACACAACATGTAATTTGACTGTGGGTGTTGAATGTTTTGCAAATGACTGTATTGGTACCCTGGTTACTTGTGTTACTTATCAGAAGCATCAGGTTTCAGGTATGCAAACGTCATAAAGGTGGAACAGAAGTGCGAGCTGTCTTCTTACCTACCTGATTGCGAGTTTTTTGGGATTTCTGTAGCCAGGCACGCCACTGGTCATAAAGTTTGATACTGACGTTGGTGCAGCCGTAAGTGTGTTTTCGCATCCAGCCGAAAAACTGCTTTAGTTCCCGCCGCAGGGTGGTGTTCTGCTCTTCGGACTTTAGATCACATGACCCGCTCTGCAGATGCTCTACAGAAAGACATGGTATCAAGTGTTGTTATGGTTACTGAACAAAGTGTCCGAACCCAGGTTGACCCAAAGTGTACAAAAAGAGGTTATTGTAGTGATGACAATAATTACTATGGCCTATATAAAATTTTTGAGGCTACGAATTCTGATAACTGATATCGCTTGATATTTTTGTATTTAAATGTTCACAATTTTAATTTTGTACTCTTAATAGTTTTCGCAAGTGCTTTACGGACTGATGTGTTTGTCAGTTGTCAACTATGAATTTTGTAATATTATTAGATATATTAAATATCTTAAGTGTGCAAAACGACTATTCATCTCAATCAACAGATACAAAATGACTGACCACAAGCATAGACTTAACACTGTATTGCTGTAGAACAATTGCAAGTCACAGCAGTCTTCTACGTGTAGAGCAGAATTTGGTTCAGTATTTGTTTCACTAAATAACTGTAATATGGGCAAAAACCGTGGCAAACAAAAGAGCAGGGTACAGCTTCCTGTCTTAGGCCATGTGAAAGTCATGTAACCTGTCATTTCTCCAACTGATGCCAAGCTGTTTCCACTCAGTTTGAATGTGGCCACCGCTTTATTCTGAACATATTCAAAGGGCTAAATCCAGCCATTTATGAAGACTCGCAAAAAGAATTCATCAACTATTCCCTAAGGCCCATTGACATTTTGCTGGAAAGCTTTGAATACGCTGATGAGAGATCCCTATCGAGTTGCTTGACGTTTTTGTTTTGTTGTTTTGTGGGGTTACATATGGACTGAATCTAATTAGCCCATGATGTTGCAGCTTAATCCGTGGGGAGGGAAAGTTCCATTAAACTGAGGTATTTAAGCTATGAGTGTTCCTCAGTTCTCATTCAAAGCTCTGATCACCCTGTCAATGGATCTACTGAGCAATAAGTGTTCATAAAGCCAATATCATGGAAAACCAAATTTTCCTTCTTTTTTCCTTCTTTCTTTTGATAAAAAAAAGCTCTGACGTAGCATGTAAACTTTAAGGTTCAGTCCCCAGTTCATATACGTAAACTAAGCTACAAAACCAGCCTGATTTGAATTCACTGTTGTTTTGATGTATCAAAAACCAACACGTTTACATGTATCTGACTATTCATGCTAAGGTGTTGTAGAACAAGCTGCTTTTTGAACAAGTACAATCCAGGCAGCCAATAAGGACAGGAGGTCATTAACCTATATCAGTTTTAAAAGCAAAGGAACAAAAACATTATAATAATAAGGGATAAAGAAATGTTAAAAAATAATCATGTAAAAATGAACTGTTTTTGCTACATAAAACCAAAAAATAAGTGGACCTTAAAAAAATAAACGGTAGTAAATGGGTCTTTGAATATAACATGATTCTATTCCAAATCATTTTGGACAATTTCTGTTTTTTTTGATCACACAATGTAAAAGAAGGCCTTTCAAATGCTGTAAAAGAATAAAACCCATCCCATATCAGCAAATGTACAATAAAAGTACAATACGCCCAACAAGCTCACCGCTGTTGGGTGTGGAAGCAGCTGTTGGGTGGCTCCAGTCGCTCCATATCCCTGCTTTCTTTGAGCCGTAAATGCCAACGGGGTTGCAGCGCACTTGGACAAAATAGACTGTTCCAGGCTTGAGCCCTGCTAACCTGCAGGATGTCTGGTTTCCCACATCATCTACCACCTAATGGGGCACAAATGTGGAGTGACACTGGCTTAGCAAAGATGATATTACCACAATGTTCTGCAGCCACATTTTGCATACTGATTTTGTTTCCCCTACAGAAACAGCATGTACAAACTTGTAACACTACCGACTACATGCACAACAATCCCTTAAGGGCACTTGTGCTGAATTAATTTGCAGTTCAAGGCCTTTACATAAATCACCATTAACTTGACACTAAAGACTGCTATTTAAAACATTTTACAATTTCATTAGTTTTGATTAAAGGATTGCTGTGCTCTCTTACTGTCCGCATTCCTTTGGAAATGCCCTCTAATAAGCATGACTCAAGTATTTGGGAATGTCCTGGCTGTACCTTCCATTCGGCGCTGTCCTCCAGGCGGTAGCGGATCTGGTACTTGGCCTGGAAGAGGAAGTCCTTAAGAGCTGGGGGACTGGCCCAGCGAACACTCAGCTGATCGTCTAGCTCGCCCACCCGACTCACGTGCACATCAGGAGGGGGGTCAGTGGTCACTGAGACAGGAGAAATGCAGGAATAAACAAAAATATATATATTAAAAAGTGAATATCATACACATAATTTCCACATGACTACGTCAGCACAATTATTGCCCAGGAATGTTAATCTGAAATACTCAATTGTATTAATATAATTGTATTCATGTGGAAATGATGTACACATTTGAATCAAATAAATTCAATGTATGGTACAATGGAGACATGGAAACACTGAAAGAAACAAGGCTGTGTTTCAGTATAAAATAATAAAGACCCTTTGATAAAACGCTAGTAGTTGGGTGTCCAACTAATGCATCAACAGAGAGACTTACCATGACATAGAAAAACTTAAAAGAGTAACAGCTGCAAGAATTTGCAACTTACAAGTAGGGATGTATGGATGATTAAACATAACCTGTTTTTGTGCAATAACATGCAATTTTGGCTTGTTTTGGAGGTCCCTCAGTTGAACTATGCATATTTTTAATAACATTGATGGAATATATTAGTATAATGAAAATGTGTATGGTTTAGTAAACCAAGAGGGAAAGTCTTTGCAAGTGAGCAAGCAAGTTAACATTTATAAGAGTTTTTAGCATGTTTACATTGTCTCACTGCGGCGGTAGTACATGAATTTTCATTTTAAAAAAGTTGCAGTTCTTTTGATTATCTCAGCACGGCTGTCTTCATGGAAAGGTGTCGATTCTTTTCCCAGCAGGAAGTTCACATCCCTCCCCTTTTGCCCCTCATTGCTCACTAACAGCTCAACACAACATTTCGCACACAGATGCCAAGAGAGCAAAATTGGCTTTGCTGTCGCTCTGATAGGTCCTCTCTCTCGCCACCCATCACTCTGCATGATACTAGCCAGCGCAGACATCTGTTAGATAACATAACATTGGCAGTTCTCCTCCAAGCATGTTGAGCTGTCCAGTGGTGTTATGTTAGCAGCAGTTCAAAAAGATGTGGTTGCTGGCTTCACATGTCTTGGAGGAATATGTGCTAGCCTGCACCATTGCACCACTGATAGCACTGTGGGATTGAGGGAGATCTAGCTGGCAGGGGAACTAGATCTAGTTGTCTTAGAACTAGACTGATGTGTACAGTTGGGTAAAAAAAATAGTTGGGATGATTTGCATTATGCCAGCGAAATGGCCACAAGGGTGCCACAAAAGAGGCTACAAAAACACAAACAAATAAAAAAAAAAACCAAAAGAACAGCAGCATCAAAGAAAAAAAACCTACACATCTCAGTGTAAACTTAATTACAGAAATGATATTTATGACAGGGCTTTCATTTGTAATCCATATGTAACCACCATGGAACAAGCATGTCATGGGTTATGTGTTGTGTTATTATTGATCCTCCATAGGAATTTGTCATTTTGCTGCCCGGTCTGGGAGCAGTACAGTGTGTCCAGCAGAGCAGCATCGTCTGAGGCAGTGGGGAGTGCCTTGCCCAAGGGCACAACGGGGAATACTCAGGAAGTCCTGGGACTTGAACCCACACCCTTCTGGTTGCTGGCTCACCAGCAACCAAACTCAAAGGGAGGTTTTTTGGGGAAGTATTTCAGACAGCTGAAGTTCTAGTCGAGATCAAAACTCAAAAAAGCAGTAAAACTACTTCCTTAAATGACAGGCTTATTATTCAGTTATTAATTACAATACGTATTAAAGTAAATTTAAGATTTATTTATCTAGTGCTTTTTACAACAGGCATTGTCAGACAGTCTTTCAGAGATGTTTTCTTACAACAGTGGTGATGTGTCTGCCTTTACACTTTGTGCTGTTTGCTTTGGCTTCTACTTTGAAAATAATATGTAAGTTATGTACGGCCCTTAGGGTGTAAGGGGGTAAGAGAGCTAGGAGAGTATCTCCTCAGAGCATCTTCGGTCATGCTTAGTGTCTTTCACTTTCTTCTACAACATTCACACACATTAACACAGCAAAACTCCACCTTCTCTTTGTCAGTGACTCTGCGTTTGTGTATGTTCTGTTCTGTAACTGGTTTAGCAACACATGATGATAAGGTCAGTCACTATCAGTCTCCAGTGATTATTGCATGAACTGTTTTTCTGTCTGGTCACAGCTCAGAAAGACATGCTTTCACTTCAAATACGAAATGCTGTCACTGAAGCAAGCTTGCCTCCGGGCGGAAAGAAAAGTGAATTCCAAGACTTATTGTTTCCGTAATTGAGAGAATGAAGAAAGCAGAGGTTAGGGACATTCCATGCAGCCAGCATCCCCCTGCCTTCCCTCAGCATCTCCTTACCATGTTTGTGTGCCATGAAAAGAAGAGTTTTGATAAAAATTTGAAAAAGTAATTATTCCTATCTTAAGCCCTATTAAAGCTGGATTAGTTTTACCTGGGGAAGTTCTGTAATTTAAGTGATTACAGATATGTGATTTTAATCTAGTATCATTCTTCAGTGTCTGCAGTTTTTGCTTCTAAGTCTGACAGTAATAATTCTGGAGTAATTTGCTCTGTAATTCATTGAACCTGGAGCTCCCTCAGTGATAGCAGTCCACTTTGAACTGACCTCATGCAACATGCAACATGTAATGCAACAACCTGGTGATAGAGATCGCTGTGCGCTGTGTTGTTATTGTTAGTGAATGTGCTGTCTGTTACATAAAGTCTGACATAAACATCCAGGCTGAAGTTTCAATCTTAATTACACAGATACTTTATCCCATGCTGGCCTTAGGCCGATAGTTGATATGATCAAATATCGCATAAATGTAAATAATTGCCAATATTATGTAATTATAGCTGTCGTTATAATGATAGCTATATAGCTAAAGCCATGCAAACAGAACTAAAGCCTGAAATAATCATTTTAAAGCTGGGTCGTCGGGACGGATTTCGCAAGAGTTTTTCGGACCACATCAAATGGCTTCAGAAATTCACGTTAAAAAGAAGGTCTAACTCAATGTTCATGCCGCAAATGCAAAATCTACTTCATACTTAAGAAAATATGATGACAACACTAGATTATTCACTTACATCCTTGGAAGGCAGTTCTGTTTGAATGTGTGCTCCCAATCATTAAATTCATCCCCTTGGGGAAGGGGTCTGAAGTAGAGGTCTGCATTCCCACTGGACTCACCTGGATATCTTGTGGTGCAGGGCTAGTTCTGTGTCATGCACAGGAGTGGGATAACACATACGTTTAGAGAAATCCCACAAATGAATGAATAGCCTAACGCAGATGGAAACCAGCCATCTACAGGACTGCAGACGGGATAAAACATATGGTGCTGATTTTCTGTGGGAGTGTCCGGTTTAAATCTTGCGCATGCAGGACTTACAAATCAAATGTTACAAAATGTTCTTCCGCATGTTGCATGCAATTACACATTTCCACCAGAGAGGTCTCCAAATCCCCAAAACTTACATAATGAAGCTTTAAGTAGTATTAGAAGCTAACCTAGTAGGTAATTGTGTGGTAATTATTTTACCATCAGGGAAAATGCCACCCAGAGAGTAAGACTCTGTAACGCTCAAATGTGGTACTTCATAACTGAATTTGGATCATGATGATATCAGTTATCACAATAATTCTGCAGACGCTAATGATTTGCCTAAATTTACATTATTGTTCATCCTTGTCTTCTACCAACCGGCCAATCAAATCCTTCACAATCTACATTTCCTTATTCAGCTCCAGTAGTGCTTTAGATGCTTTCTGTGCTTGTGCTCTTTGTAAGGCGACCACATTTGGAATTTCAGCCCCATCACTGATGTTTTTCCTTTTCCAAACCTAATAAAAACCCACTCTCACAGACAAGTGTGTGTACCATATGCTCAAATGTTGCATAAAGGAGCTGGAGGATGAGCTCACTGTTGGGAAGTGCTGGCCAGATACTTGCAGAAAAAATCCCAGGACATTCTGCCTGTTTCGGCTTTGCTTTCGTTAGTTATTTAACAATACAATCCTGCAGCCTCAATTCACAAGACACAGGCAATGTATTCTACTTACCCACATCTAAGATATCCAAGATGATGACATCAGAGGTGGCAGAGCCGAGCTGATTGGACGCTTCCACCCAAATCTCATATGGTGTGAAAATGGCCAAATCCCGTGGGATGTAACACGTATGCGGCTGGCCCATGTTGTACTCCTCACACTCCTTCTCTTTGCCATACCATCTGCACACCAATTAAAACTTTAAAACGTCTGAATAGACTGCACAAACCTCTCAAATAATAACACATGTTAAAAGATCACAAGTCCTGTAACTTCAAGCCACCTGCTTGGCAAGTTTACGATCCACCAAGCTTCTCTCGGGCTCACAATTTAAATTTTATAGTCAGGGAGGAGCAGGTGTTTTAAATGTTAGTGCCTTTAAATGTTCTGTCTCACCGCAGTTTGTACTTGAGGACATATTTTGTACTGATGAAAGTCTCCCCATGACCACCAGGGCTCCATCTGCAGCTGAGGTCTTTGGTGTTCCGTGACCAGCAGGACAGATTAACTGGCTTTTCAGGGGGCACTGCACACAAACAGGATAACTAGATGATCCACAGTAGTGCTTTCACCAATCTGATACCCAGCTGAGACCAGCAGAAAATGCTGGAGTGGATATAAACAGCAGCAAACCTAGCCTGAAATACCACATAGTTTCTTGTAGCACAACATAATGTAAAGTAGGTTGCATGATGACAAGAACAGCCATAAGTAGCCAATAAGTTATCTTGCTGGCTATGTATGTGTTCCTGTGGGGTAGTACATTGTTTGAGTAGTCTGAGCACGGTACTTTAAGGTGATTAAAAAAATAGCTCATTTTGAAGCTTTGTAGTTTTTACAAAAAATATACTGAATATTGGTATCAGCTTCCAGTACTGTTAAAGAAAATGTGGTATTGTACCATCTCTAATCCAGTCTTATCAAGTCTTTCCTAATCATTTAAGAGTCAGAAACTGACCCTTTAAACTGCACGCATTGGTATGTTGGTCTGTATGTTAATTCTTGACTCAATTTCCATATTAAGTTCACAGTAGTTACTCGGAATATTGTATTATTCATATAAAATATTGTATTGTATCATAGTATTGAGGCTAGAGCTCAGAGTTAACATATTGTCACTTTCCAAAGAAAAACAAATATCTCCAAAATAGTAACTTTACAGGAGAGGGCAAAAACACTCTTACTTTTCAATGTAAGTCAATGTAAAGGGGTTTTATTCCCAGTGATTTTACAGCATTTCTATTGGTCCACTCATCATGAAATCACACAGTGTAAAGAACAGCTGGTGTGTTGAAATGATGCAGAAAAATAAAAATCGACAAAAATGGAGATACATGGTTTTCTTTGGACAGCGACGATATTAGATTGTGACTAGTGTGTTACATTGAGGCTAGAATTATATTTCAGTACAGCTACTGTTTAATATTTACAATCAGAATCAGAATGGATTAGACAATACTCCAGTGTGGCATTCTATTCTAATTCTAATTCTCGAATATTGTACTATTAAAAAAACATTAGCTTTAACATATTAACTTTTACACATTTTTAGCACATTTTTAGGCACAGTGAAAAATGTAACCAAAACAACAGTGTGGCAAAAACATGACTAAAACTCCTTATAAAAACTCTTTACTTTTTACATTAAAATTACAATGACCGCCTCAGTCTGTGCCTGTATTTGTATGGTTTCCCCTAACATTCAGTTGGTTGTCCAGGTGGAGTCTCCCACCACTTTTACCAGTAATGCTTGTCATCTGCATTGTCTCTTTAAAGGTGGAGTGTATTTTTTTCCTTCCATCTGATGTTTGCCATGCAGGCTGAAATGTCATGACAATTTAATGTAAAAAGTAAAAGTGTTTTTGTAAGGAGAGTCGTGCATTTTTGGCCACTCACTATGTGATTAATATACTTTTTTAAAGGCAAAACCTCACCTTATTTTCTTTTATACAACACCACATTGAATTTAACTGAACTGAGAATTGTTCCCCTATTAGTTATTAAATAATTCACAGTAGTTACCACATAATAAGCTTTCAGATTAATAAATGAATCACAAACCATATGGAGTTTAATGAATATAGCATGCTGTCTTACTTATACAATTCAACATTATATAAAATACCCAATTTTTCTCACTTTCTAGAAATTCTACACTTTGAGAATTTGCCACTATATCCCACTTACTTCCAACATAAAGACAGGAGCCTGCCAGCACGTCCCCACTGCCACCATGGCACACCAAGTTGTCCCCTGACTGCTGCTGGGAACCGTTGAGCCTGTGCAACGTTACGCTCAGCTCTGTCGGACTGAGCACCGTGTAGGTGCTCTTGGCCAGTCGTCTTCCATTAAGCGTCCAGTACAGAGAGCTGGCCGCTAGCCCCAGCTCAGAGCTAACAGCGCACACCACAGTTAGGCTGGAACCGATGGGAAGTGCTGGGTCCTGGGGGGAGATCACAGCCAAGTCTGGGGGTCAGAAAAATAAAAATCTGTATTTATGACCAGCAGAAACGGGAGTTTGGAGCTGGATTTATGACGGCAATGCTTCAACACTTGGGAGATCACTTGGAGAGGTCACATGAGGTCGTTTGTCAAGAGCTTAAGTGGTTTTCCATCCTCCAAATTTTCCCCCTCTATGTCAGAGGCCCTCATATTTATTCAGGTTTATGACAAATGCTCTAAAAGCAAACTGGACTGTTCTAGCGCACTGCTACTTATGTTCTTTAGGGACACCGTGGACCCAGTTTACTCTCGGTGGGAGGTGGATAAGCTTTTTAAACATGGCTATATCTCTCTGCTGGATGAAATATTTTTACTGTCTCTCTTCTTTTGCATTATAATGACTCACACAGGATTAAAATGAAGTGTTGTGATAGGAATATGAAGCAGAATGTTTGGCAGTTAAAGGGCAAAATAGCGGTGTATCATTACTCTTTAGTCTATCTTATAGTTCACTTAGTTTTTAAAGGAATGGTTCAGCGAAAAATCTTACTTATCCTAAGGCACGTTTCGTGTTTCGTTCTCGCTTCTTTCGTTTTGCACTGAAGTTCAGTGCTAATGCAGCTAACACATAATGTAAGTCTGTGTCACCCAGAATCTTTTTGGGTGGAATTGACTTCTACTGCATTAGCCTTGTAGCTCCACTGCAACACTAAAGAAGCTAACTTTGAACCAAACATGTCTTGGCTGATCGATGGCATTTGGACTAAGGGCGAATATGGAGTAAAGGGGAATATTATGTTATAAAGGGGGAGTTTTTTAAAGGATAGTCATTTCAAATTATTATGACGAGACTATAGGCCTGATCATCCTATCTAGTTTTTTCAGTACAATCTCCAGAGTTTAATGAACCCATTAATGTCCATCTGTATTGGTGCATGTGTTCTCTGAGATTGCACAAATCTGAAGACATGTTTTAATCAAACAATATGGCTAAAATAACTTAATATTACCTAATATTTCAAAATCTAGTCTTTTTGTCACATCAAACTACCGATTTTTAATTGAACGTGTAAACCCCAATTTTGATTTTGTATTAAAGTACATATTCAAAAAATCCAAAATGGGTTCTGTAAACCCCAAATTTGATTTTGTATTAAAGTACATATTCAAAAAATCCAAATGGGTTCTGTTAGATGTTCTACCAAAGTACAACTACACAATGTTTCATCACTTTAGACCAATCAGAACAAGTTCTGTGGAATTTGTTCAACATGTATGGGTTAATTAACATCCACAGCCTCCACTTGGAAGTTAGTTCAACACTTTAGGTGTTGATTCAGTTCTAAACCGGGGCTTTTGCTGCACATTTCCTCAGGAAGGCTGCTTTGGCCTGTGCACACCTTTCTCTAGTAGCTATCCAAACTCAAGCAGCATGCAGAATGTATTACCCGGCTAAGCAACCCAGTCTACTTACGTGTTGTCGAGGTAAAAACGTGTGGGATGAAGATCAGACACGATGTAGTCCACACTGCTAGTGCCGTCTTCATCGCGTCGCTGCTGCTCCGGGAACCGTTTTCATCACGTTGGTGGGAACAGATGCGCGGACGAGCCATTTTCGTTTCTCAGGCAAAAGTGGAAAAAGCCCTCGTTTTACATGAATTAGCAAACCACGGCAGGTGTGTGACGCTTTCTTCCTTTGTGGAGAGCTGCGTTCACACGGAGCCCGGAGTTTTTAGAGAGGTTTGAGTGCGTGTTGGAAGTCTGGAGTAAGTTACTCCTGAAGCTCCTCCTCCATCTTCCCCAGTCGCTCATCATTAGGAGACTCCTTCATTTGCCCATTGTAGTTCTATTGTGGTCCATTTTTCTTTCATTTGAACACTTAAAACTGGAAATCAAGGGTAAGGAATCGACAATCAAGTCTGTATTTTTGATTTGATGCTTTAATTTGTGGGGATCCTCAGGTTCAAAAATATTTAGACACCTGCTCAAACCAAGGGTTATAAACAGGTTTGGACAAAATACTTTGAAAAAGTCCACTGCTGAAAAAAACAGCACCGGCTAAGCTGGTCTATTCTGGTCTGGTGTTGGTTTAGCTGGTCACCCACCATGGCCATGCTGGCTGACCAGCATACCAGCATCCAAAACACAACATGTGCTGGTTATGCTGATGATCAGCCATGCTGGTCTGTGCTGTTTTTTTTCTAGCAGGCCTGCTTCAGTGCACTTCTACACCCATAATCCCCCAAGCAGGAGTCCACTACAATACCGACACTAAACTAATCACTCGCAAGCATGTCCACAACTGAGGAGACTATTAGTTTGATCCTCCCTCGAAAAAGCACAGTAATGCTGAGATTAGTAACCGATCATCATGTTGGTTTATCAGTCTACTCAGGCTTTAGTATGAACTTCAGTGTTTGTAAAGAAGCTGTTAATCCCCTTTAGAGTTTGTCTAACGAGCATGTTTGCTACATGCCATGTGCTGATTTTAAAATAGCTAATAAGCAAGGATTGATGGTGTTTCTTTTGAAGACTGTATTTTTTTAATCTAGTAGGTATTCTATTGATATTCCCCTAGCTGTATTCTGAATACTGCCTTTACTAAATGTAACTTGGACTGAATACAGATACTTAATTTACATATTCTGAATACGTATTCCCAATACTTATATTCCATTACATCCCAACACTGTATAAATAGTAAGTTTGTGCCCCTCCACTCCCCCTTACTTTGCTGTAGTAACAGCCTCTTCTTTTCTGGGTAGGCTAGATGTTGGAACATTGCTGTAAAGATTTGACTGCACTCAGCCACAAGAGCATCAGTGCGGTCAGTTACTGTGCCTGAGTTCTGGATCACAAACTCCATTCCGACTCATCCCAAAGGTACTGGATGGACCTCCATCACTAAAGAGAATGCAGTTTCACTGCTTTACAGCCCAATGCTGGGGGGTTTATATCTCTCTGAAAGATGCCTGGCACTGGACATGATGACTATAGGTTCATCAATTCTGTTGGTCAGTGCATTTCTATAGAGAATGTAAAAGGTGTGTAAGTCTTATTTGTTTATACTCTAAGCAGATGTAAAGATATCTACCCAATGAAAATAAACGTTATTGGCCAATAAACTTCCAAAGAGTTTCCTTCAGACCACCAAATGGAACTTATTAGCACATTCAACAAATATGATAATTGAAACTTAAATCTGCTCTCTTTTTTGGGATTTCCTTTTTTCCTTATTTAACTCTTATACACCCTTCAAAAAGGGGTTCTTTAAAGGTTTTTAGTAAATGCATTCATTATATATAGAACCATCAAAATTCAAAGAACAATCTGAATGCTTAAATCATTGTTTGCATAGTTATACAGTTCAATGATGCACAGAACTCTTCTATATGGTACTCTTTTTTGATACTAGGCTATAAAGGACCCTTATAGTGCTAAGAGTGTTTACCTTAAGGAAATACAAAGACTGACGCTCTAATCTCTCAGTGTGTTTAATATATCTTTAATATTGTTACTGTAATTTTCTTTAGGCTATTGGAGAATAACAAACAGACCTCGTGTGAAATTACTCCTTGCAGCATCAAACTACCGGTGATGGTTTAAGAAGATGCCATAAACCTGTCAGGCTTGTAGTCGGGCTCCAATGACAGCAAAATGAGCTCAGTTGGCACCATAAACATGGATCTAGGCATCCACATGTTCAGGATAAGTGAAGAAAGCATCACACATACCATAGAAATAACGTGGTGTTATAAAGTTGAAGAACATAAAGTCAAAGAAGGTGGGCGTGATTGTTATATACAGTTGTTTGCTAAAGTCTGAACACCCCCAGCCACATTAAATGTGTTGATGATATTCTGTGTGAAAATAAGTTAACACATTCTCTACAGGGACAAACCTAAATATGCCATTTTTCAATGCATAATTTTTATGACTTTGCTAAGTTTAACATACTTAAAACAAATAAAACATAAACTGTGAAATGTGCCATAACTTTTGCACAGGCCACATCTTGTTAATTTTCCCCAATATGTTAAATTCAGCAAATAAACAGTAGTAGTGCATTAAAATGTGTAGAAGTGTGTTCTCTGTATAGGATGTGTTAACTTATAATATTCACTCAGAAAATCAACAAAACATGTAATTTGACCCTAAACTTTTGCAGACAACTATGTTGTTGTAGTTATGAATATGCTCATCTGGTACTTCTCTGTAATCACCGATCAGCCATCATGCTTACCTTGTTTCTACATTGTCCATTTTATCAGCTCCACTTACTGTATAGGAGCACTTTGTAGTTCTGCAATTACAGACCTTAGTCCATCGTTTTCTCTGCATACTTTGTTAGCCCCCTTTTACCATGTTCTTCAGTGGTCAGGACCACCACAGAGGACATATAATTTGGGATCGTTCTCAGCTCTGACGTGGTGGTGGTGTGTTTGTGTGTGTTGCGCTGATACGAGTGGATCAGACACAGCAGTGCTGCTGGGGTTTTTAAACACTGCGTCCACTCACTGTCCACTTTATTAGCCACTCCTACCTTTTGGTCCACCTTGAAGATGTGAAGTCAGAGATGATAGCTCATCTGTTGCTGCACAGTTTGTGTTGGTCATCCTCTAGTCCTTCATCAGTGGTCACAGGACGCTGCCCACAGGACGCTGTTGGCTGGATATTTTTGGTTGGTGGACTATTCTCAGTCCAGCAGTGACACTGAGGTGTTTAAAAACTCCAGTAGCACTGCTGTGTCTGATCCACTCAGACCAGCGCAACACACACTAACACACCACCACCACATCAGTGTCACTGCAGTGCTGAGAATGATCCACCACCCAAATAGTACCTGCTCTGTGGTGGTCCTGTGGAGGTCCTGACCACTGAAGAACAAGGTGAAAGGGGGCTAACAAAGTATGCAGAGAAACACCTGCACGACAGTCTGTAATTGTAGAACTACGAAGTAATCCTATATTGTAAGTGGAGCTGATAAAATGGACAGTGAGTGTAGAAACAAGGGAGTGGTTTTAATGTTCTGGCTGATTGGTGTATGTGTAATATGTATTTTTATAATTCATAACTGTGAATTATTGTTGTCTCATTGCCAGCTATTCTCACTTTTTCACAATGAGAAAAAAAAAATCTATTTTCTATCCTGTTATTAAAATTTGATTGCCTGTTTTACTGTTTACTTCAGTCAGTCTAATTGCACATTAACCTGCAGTGAGAACCAACTCGCTGTGAAACACATTCAAGCGGAAAGTAAAGCGGTTGTTTGTGTGCACGTTCGAGTCTTCAATGCAGCGGTGCGCGCGCGCTGAAAAGCGGCAGGCGCGTGCGTGAGGGTGTTATCAGGCGGGACGTCACAGCGCATCCAAAAGCTTCTTAGCGAAGCGGCGTTGTCTTTTTCCCACCCGCATTCCGTCTAGCCCCGCCCTCCTGCGATGTGATTGGTTGATATTTCATGCTCAGAAGCAGTCCGCAGTTCTAGAATGCGAAGCAGTGAACGCTATTCAGACAAGCCCCGCCTCCCGCGCTAGAATTGGCTAATAGTTCGTGCTCTGTCAGCCAATCCTACCGCAGGCTAGTACCTCACTAACCAATCGTAGTGGAGGAAGTGTGCTGCGACCAGCCAATCCGCACCCAGGACGAGGGCTCCTACTGGCCAATGCTAGCTCATGAGGCAGGGCTTGTCCTAATACGGGTGGGGAAAATAAAAAAATAACGCTGGCGAAGCAGATGTAGATCGAAGCGAAAGCGGGGGAGTCGAGCCGGACGGAGCCTGCAGTGCACGCCGCCTCTCTGCTCACTGCATTCGGCCAGAAGATGCTCCGGGTGGGCGGCATGGCGCGCAGCGGTCCAGCTCTCCTCTCTCTGCTCTGCGTGGCGCTGGCGGCCGCATCCACCGACCTGTTCGACAACCAGCTGGGCGACATCAGCTACTGCAAAAAGCAATGCCAGATCAACATCAGAAACAAAAGCCCGGCCAAAGTAAGTGACCCCAGCCCGGCGACACGTATGGTGTGCATCAGCTAAAGCGCAAGGTGTGCAAAGTGCAGCCGCAGTGAGAGTGCGATTTGTGCAAAGTGGAAAGGGTTTTCGCTCAGCCGCAGCCATTTGCAGCACCACCAGGTTTTTTTTCTTAAAATGATGTGCTGCAACCTGAAAAAAGGGAACGAATGTTTCTTCATGCTCAGATTTTTATCTCTAGGGGGGGTGGTGTGGTGTAAAAAATGGATCGTCGTTAAAATGAAGGTTTATATCGGGCTGATTCTTAATCGATAGAGGCTTAATAGCCCAGCTGCGGCTTTGTGTGTCTTCGTTCCTGCCCGCATGGACGTCCCCTGCCCCGTGCAGCCTGCAGTCTGAAGAGCAGGCCCAAAATTATGAGGCTGTTTTACGATGCATGACTTGTAGCCTAATGTTCGGCGACGTGAGCAATGGGCCATCTGCACCAAACCCATAAAGTGACGGTCCACGTTTATAGCCGTTTATTCATCCCCCTCCAAAGCATTTTATGCCAAAATGTGTCCTCGTGTAGCTCTTCATTGTTAGATGCGGGCCTGCAGACCACCCACGTTACAGAATGAGACTGAGGATGAAAACGTTTCCCTAAATGATCATCACCACAGGCTAAATACACCACACCTGAATAATAATCAAGCAGGCTGCTCCATTTTGTCGGGGTTGGATTTCATTTTCCTCTGGGCTCGCTGAGCATCACCTTGGGCAGGTGCAGTGCTAGGGGGCGCTTCGGAGCTCCTGAGCTCCTCACACCAGCACAGGGGAGATTAAATGCAGTATTTTAATCAATGGGATGCTTCTGTAGCCGTTTTAATCAGTCGGATGCCATTATGTCCAGCCAGAATTCCTCACAGGCTAATCTAGACTGTCTAATCTCTTCACCAAATGCTCGGTGTTTATATTGATATTCACTCAGCTCCATTACTAGACTGTGAATATCCATGAAATGCAGTCGTGCGTTGTGTCTCAGTGGCCCCAGTCACACACAGGTCGAAGAGCGGTGTGTCTGCGCTTTGTAAAAGGCCCAGTAACACTGCGGATCTGAGATAATGCCATTAGTCTGCTGACGTTTTCATCTCAGCCGTCTGGCGGCGCTGTTTATTCGAATGGAACGTCGCAACTTTGACAGAGCATCATGTAGCCTGTTGTTTTCCTTTAAAAAATCCCCACATGATTATGTAAGATCAGGGAATTAGGCCAGGAAGCTACATGAAAATGAGCCTGGAGCATTCTTTCTGAAGGCAGGCCTGCTGATGTTATGCTTTTAAGCACTTTTTAATGACGGATCCCAAAAATGTCACTTTTTTAGGGATATTTACATTTCTACAAATAAATAACATGAATGTAATGTGCATTTACTTTCATTATTACACTGGATGTTGTGCACTGAGAATGATATTAGTTTACTGCAGAGTTTTAAGCAATTTCAACAAAGTGTTTTACACAAAGAATGTAGGTTTTGAGAAAAGAATTAACCCCTCATGGTCGTTTGAATAAGAATAAGAAATAAAAATGTGTTGACGTTAAATGATGATGTTGTCTTTAAATAACTGGGTTACAGAAGATGGACAAACATCAATGAGAGTACATTTTAATTAATGAAAGCTGCTTATTTTGATTCAGAGAAAATTTAATTCCAAGGAAACCCAGATAAATAGCACTGAAAGGTTTCAGTCGTGTTCCGTAAAGTCTGTGTATACGGACTTTATTTAATTAAATAGAAAAGTGGCAAAATTCAATAAAGTTCATAAAATGTTTGATTTTTTTTAATGTACTACTTAAAAATGAAAATATACTAAGGTGACAGTTATTTAAATTAAAATCAATTTGCAGACTTAACTTGAAATTAATTTGTTTGAAAAACAGAACTTTTTTTAAAAGTCAACTCACTGGGCCTCATTCACCAGCCATTTTTAAGAAGAAATTCCTTCTTCAGATCCACTTTTGCAGTCTTCACAAAGATTCTGACCTTCATCAATGTTTTCTTATTTGGAATTTGTTCTTAGGTAAGAACAGAATCTACACACACTCTAGAGCAATTCTGCGGTTTAAGAACACGTCATGAATCTGATGTAGACTGATGTAGGAGCTTTCTCAGGAACACATTCAAGAAAAAACTTAGAAAGATATTGGTGAATGAGGCCCATTGTTTACAGTTTACAATGTGTGGGTCTGTGGGGTATTTATGTTTTACATATCTTTGTAGTGCTACACTAAGATGGTAGTTCTAGTTATTAACTGTTCTAAATTATTGCTAAATATCCTGCATTTAATTCAGTCTCTTCATTTGATTTGTATATTAATGTCAATAGGATTCAGTTCACCCATACTTTGGTAATCATATAACCTCTGAGTTACTACTCATACCATTATTTCTGTTACTGATACTGTTACTAACTTCTTTACAACATCCATTCATTGCAAGTAGCCTAACAGAGATTATTTACTCAATTAAATGTGTACATAATGCTGGCAACAAAATGCAGTATATTACAAAGTTAAACACTAATTTGGTGTAGTGAACTATTTACACAACCCCACTGGAACCTTTACTGCAGTAACAGTCTCTACTCTTCTAAGAAGGCTTTACACTAGATGTTGGAACATTGCTGTGAGGATTTGATTGCATTCAGCCACAAGAGCATTAGTGAGGTCAGGTACTGATGTTGGATTATTAACAGCTCCAGCTAATCGGGAAAGTACTGGATGGAGCTCCATCACTCCAGAGAATGCAGTTCCACTGCTCCACAATCCAATACTGGGGGGGGCTTTATACCCCTCTGACCAATGCTTGGCATTGGGTGTCCTTATGCTAATGTGCGGCTGCTCAAGAGTGTCCCATCCTATTGGCAATTTTTTTCTATTAAGATTACACAAGCTGTATGTGTGCCACGGAACGCCAGTGTCAGCAATGGGTTCACCTTAAAGGAACTGAATTCACTAATTAGAAGGGGTGTCAAAAAATTTTGGACATGCATTATAGATACCTCTGTATACACTTCAGAGTATTCACAGTATTCAATTCTGTATTCAATTCAGAGAGAAATATGTTTTCTATAACAATCTCTATTGTAATAACACACTATTGACAATGTTCTTGCATAATTTATTGTAATTTTAAAAGTTTAGCCAATCTGTGATCAACAAACACTTATCACAAAAAAAATTCTGGGGATCTCTCCATCAAAAGTATCGCAGTATTGGCGCTGACATCTTTTTCTTTTTCAGCGTCTTAGCTTAAGTACGTCTTTAGACTCTATCCTATTCACACTAGCTTATAGATACCAAGATAAGAAGACAACAAAGCACTTCTGTATTTCACTCTGGATAAAAACGTCTCCTAAATGCAATAAATGTAAATATATATCAGATATGATTGTAGCTCTCACAAAGCTCCTTGTGTGTTTGCAGGACTCCATCATGAATGCGTGCTATCGCGGCTGCCGCCTCTACTCCATTTGCCAGTTTGTGAATGGAAACACAGGCTTCAACAACAGCAAGGAGGAATGCCAGGGAGGTAAGGCCTTGGGTGCACCTGGACTGGTGATAGAGTGTTGCTTAAACAAAAGAAGACCACACAAAGACACCATAGAGTTGCATCAGAGTGTCTCTGCACAAAGTATCTAATGGAATCCTTTGGAGTTCACTGTTGGAAGGCTCATATCGCAAGTCTTTGTCTTGGAGATTGTCTGGAGATGTTTTTTTCCAGCAGTAGCAGCTGTGCCCTCATAGCAAACAGCACTGCCTGAGACAGAACAGTCTCTATTGGAGCTGTCCAGCCTGTGGGAGGCAGCTTTAGTGAAAATCAATCCTGCACTCTGGTGGAAGAGGCAGATGCTCAGATGTTTGTTGATATTGATGACTGCCAGGCTGTAGGGAGAACTGAATGGGGATGGAAATACCTGACAGGTACCGTGCATGTGTCTGTGTATTTGTTTGCAGCGTGCCAGGAGGCATACAGTAAGTTACTGGAGCAGGAGGCCTGCAGCACAGGCTGTGCCAGCCAACCAGCCGAACCTGAGATCAAACGGAGGAAGGTAGGAATGGAGGAGTATGGCTCCTTGAGGCGTGCAGTCTTTCGACATTTGAATCCAGTTATTCTACGAAACAAACTGCTAACAAACACCTTCGGATTTCTTTCTGCAGCTCAAAGCCCTGACCAACCGTCCCAAACCTGTCTCAGTGATGGACGCTGTGTCCAGCTGGTGTAACGATATTGTCAGCTCTGCTCAAAGCTTCATCTCCTCCACCTGGACCTTCTACCTGCAGGCTGATGACGGCAAGGTGGTCGTCTTCCAGGTTAGTTTTTATCTCCTTAAAAACTTTGGTTACAGTTCTCCCCCTTACGCCAAAGGCATTCAATCAGCAAAGACATGTTTACTGTCTTTAATTTGCTTTTTTAGCTTTGTTCTAGAGCTATGGAGCTAATGTAGCTAGTAAATAATGTAACCTTACTGGTGGCTAACCATGTGCAAACTGCATGCCTAAATTGTCATACACCTGCCTCAAAAGACATTGTTTGGCTACGTAATGCCATTCGTACATAACCAGTTTCATAAAATAGTAAAACAAGTCCATATAAAAATTAAATATACTGTACAAATAAAACTGGAAATATATGATCATACAAATTGCTTCTACCTTAATTGTTCCACCTTCAAACTTTCTCTGTAATGTAATGTATGTCTGACATGAACTTGTTAAACCTTTAGAATGAGTTTATTATTCATTTCTTAATCTTGAAGCATAATTCAGCAACTACTAAGGTATGTAGGTACAAGAGAGAGAAGGGAATTCGGGACCTGCAGATGGGTTCTTAGGTGTCAATGGGAGCCCCAGGTTAACATGTTTACTGCAAAAAGTTTCCTTAAAAAGTCTTATAAAGTCTTAAAAAGGTTTTAAAATGTATTTTCATAAATGTCATAAACTATCTTGTTTTATGCTATTATAGGTATTAATTTCTGAGATGCCTAAAGGGTGAAAAGAGTCATTTTGCATATTAGCTACTTAAGTAGCCAGGGCCCACTGGTGGGCCCCACACGTCTATAACCTAAGAACAGCTCAGCTATTTTGCATTAAAGTCCTTGTATTTACTGAAAAATAAGCATTAGTTTGTAATAAGTCTGGGATTTTAAAGGGTTAAACTAATAAACAGAATAGACTACCAGTTAGAAACATTCAGCTGAGAGGAGTCCTGTGGTCAGAAGCTGACCGCTGATGAAGGGTAAGACACTGAAAAATCATCAAGCATACATCTCAAAGCAAATATGCACAGTGTAAATGTAATTATTTTACCTTGTTGAGATCCTAAAAAGGTTAAAAGGCACTAAATTTCATTTAAAAATTGTGCTGCAACCTTGGTTAACTTACTGTGTTCTCACCAAAACATATGTAGTCTTTTTTGGACAGCATTCACTCCACCACAGCATTAAAACCCATGTAGACTAGAGTGATATCCACTTCATGACGCCCACTAGCAATCTCTACAGAAATAGCCCATGTCCCCCAGGGTTCATGCATAAGCCAAAGGCTTCAGTTCAAGTTTTTCTGCAATGAGTTACACCATGGAACTCCAAAGTTGGAGCACCGCTATTCACATCAGCAAAAACCCAGCAGATTCTGCAAGCCAAGACAAAACATGTCTTTAGCAAAACAGGTTTAAAGATGCGGTTCAAGAATGTAGAATTAAGCCATCACAAGGCTGTCTGCCTGTCTTTCTTTATCCAGAGGCATGATGAATGTCTGTCTTGCGGTTATGACATGGGGGGGAAGTGAGAAAGAGACTTCCACAGACCATCACTCAGCCCAACCAGCCTGTGTTTAGTGGGCAGCTGGCAGACAGCCAGTCATTTGAAATATTGAGTTTGGCAAAGGAAACTACCAAAAGGAGGGAAAAATCAAGACCAAGGAGACAGCGCTTTGATATCCAATGTTTAAAGTGAGGCTACAGAACTAGCACTTTCTCAGAATAGCAGTACGCCATTTGTGGTGAATGAAGGGGACTAATGATGGGCCTTTTGCTTCAGTGGTCTAAATGGAGAAAAGATTTTTTTTTCCTTTATGGGGGAAGTTCTTGTAGTGAGTGTGATGTTGATAAAAGCAGGTATATATATTTACTGACTGTCAACAAGAATGGAAGATGTATAGTGAATGAACAGAGGAAAAGAAAGTGCAGGGTGAAGTTTACATCTGTAATAATCCATATAGAATAATTTCTAGCAGTGCCTCGATCATTGCAACGTGCAAGTTACTTGAGCTTTATCTACACAGGTTTCCAACAGAACCACATTCCAGTTTAGCATTCTGAAGGGTCTGCAGGGCACTTGGGAAATCTGTGACCCACTGGATGTCACTCATGGGGCAACATATTCCATCGGTTAAGCAGCAGCCTGGACTTAATCATGTTTATCCATTCTGCCCATGCCTTTGATGAGTCCCTCAGAGGTAATCAGGGGGAATCAGCCTGTTTCCTCAGAGCCAGAGAATAAACATAAATCCACTGTGGACTAGCCACTGATTGGGGGGACCAAATCTTGTTTCAAATGAGGTCTGGCATCTTGTTTAAATTCCAGCTGAGTTCAGCGTGGACATGGTGCAAGGTTTTTTCCGCAAGAGCGGAAGAGGAGGTAAGATGGGTCCGGAGAAAGAAAAGTCCAAATAAGGGAAATGAGATTGTTTACAATTAAGTCAGCAATCCCAGCCTCTTGTCTTGGTGGAGTCTCGTGAATGCTGCTGATCACCTTTGGCATGTTTTGCGGTAATGCGTGACAGATGCACATTAGACCGCTTTCACTAATGGCAAGATTCCATCGGTCTGTGGCCAGTGAACATTAACTTCCTAAGATGTTCATTTTTTCCCTCTTTGATCCTCTCCCTTCTTCGACATCTGGATTCAATGCTTTTGACAGGATGGCTTTCAATAACAGTGACTGTGAGAGGCTTGAGGTTACGTTGGACCAATGGGACCTGGGCAGTCTAAGGATATGCGTGCCAAATTACCCATTCTATATAGCATTTCTTGCTGCATATGTCTTCATGGGGCCTTGGTAGGGCCTCTTGTTGTTCACTTGAAGCATCCTAAATCCAGGCAAATGTAAACTGAGCATTCTCCACCAGCCAAACATCTCTAGGAACCTTCATCTTGAATATCCGTGGGGCCACCAACTATGAGCATTTGTAAAAAAAAATTCCTAGCTGTTAATCAGTTGTTTTTTGTCTTGAAAGAATAATTGAGAGCTTCTAAAACGTCTGTCCTTCTGATCTAGTGAGATTAAAGTCACACGGACTTAGTGCTGCACTAAAATGATGCTTTGAATTTACAGGAATGATAAATAAGTATTTAAGCCATTACTCATTCAAAGCCAGTCAAAGCATCATTTTTTCAATGCATCAGCCCTTGTGTGTTCGTCCATATAGTTAATGTTAGCTTCTCTCACGAGGAGAACTGTGAACAGTCTGCTTTGCTGAGGTCACCACCACAAAATGTTTAGGAGTGCATCTCTTATGAGCTCCTAAAAGGTAACTTCAGAAAGTTTTGCAAAGAAAAGCATATTCATTCACAAATTTAATGAAAGGGGTATTGAGTAGTGAAATAGATTCATCCTGTCCCCAAAACTGATAGAACATTAAGGTAATATTCTCAAATATTTACTGACAAGGTCTCCTCTTGTGGGCTGTTTACCAAAGTCTTCTTACTTTTCTCCAAGCAGTGCTTGCTGACTAAGCAAATTTTGATTTCTGGATCCACCTTGGCCTCCTCCTCAGTGCATATATTTAATACATCAAACAGTATTTTATCCACCTTGAATAAGTACTTGAAGACTATAAAGTGAAATGGCTGCATTATGCATTAAATACTCAGGTATAATCTTCAGTGGGCAAAGCTCTTGAGGTAATGAAAAACTTATTTTTGAAGGATCACACCGACATTAAGGCATCAAAGTTGGCTCAGTCAAGACTTCAGATGAATTTGAATGAGGTTAAACATCTAATCTTGTATTTTTTTAGAATGACAGTTCTGTTGTTGAATAGAAAATGCTGTAATTATTACTTTTCCTTTCACCTTTGCTGGAACTGGTAAAGGCTAGCGTTAGTGTTCTGATCATTTCACACACTTCCTGTGTCGCTGTGTCACTGTGTGGTTGTTGATATTGTGTGTAGGGATGCGCTGACATTTCAGCCACCTAATGAAGTGATAAAGGTACATACACAGTAACACAAAGGTCGGTAACTGATAACCACTGACAGAACAGATACTGATAAGATAAATAGAAAACTTGAACCTGGTAACATGCGAACCTGCAAACATACAGCCCAGGCAAGACTTTGCAAAGACAGTATAAAACAGGGACAGCAATTACATAGATAACAAGACACAGGTGATACGATTGAAGGGGCAGTAGATCAGCATGTATTTTTAATATTATTATCTGTATTTTGTTTTTCTGTCTGTTGACTCATATTGATGAGGCCAGTTTGCAAATAGTAAAAAAACTATGCAAGTCATCTTCAGTCTTGTTCAGGTTCTGTTATTCAGAAGCCTCCCTCCAGAACAAATCTCTCAACACACTTTCCTGCTCTCGCTGTGTTTGTTGGTTCTTTCAGAGCCAGCCTGAGATTGAGTACTCCCTGCCTGAGTTGCAGGCTCCTCGCTCCAGTGTTGCAGACAAGCCCTGGCCCCAAGTCAACCCACACACGCAGCGGCCACACACTGGTGAGATGGAGCGCCTTTAGCTCTTCAGGCTGTTTACAGCTCTTTTCTCCGTAAGCCCAGCCCTGGCCTGTAAACACAGTTGATCCATTCTTTGCCTTGACTTTAACTCTTAGAAGTCTAGAGTAATAGTGGTTTTGGCCTACATTGAATTTCTCTTGTGTTATTATTTAAACGCAGCTGCAATGACTTTGTTTGTTTCATTGACAAAAATGTAAAGAATTTTTTTTTCAGATAAATTATCTCCGACTCACAAACACAAATATGGTACAGATTTAAAGTCTAGAATCTGCACTTTTGACAATGTCTCCACTTGTTTCAGGGAGCTACAAGTGAGAAATAATTAATATAAAAACACCCTTTTGGTATTGCTTGCTAAAACTGCAACATCTAAAGGTTAGTGTGTGGCATGCCCTGCGCAATGCTGTAGTTTCTTCAAAGCTCACAGGTCACAAAATCAATGACCTCCTGCTGAAAGTGCTGCCTCTGCATCCTTTTAGGAGGGCGGTCGCATGGGGAGAGAAACGCAGCGAAGGCCTCAGGAAAGGGAAAACACAGCAACCAGCATGCTGAGGACCCCGCTGCTGAGCACGACTTCCTGGGCTGCATGTCAAGGTGGGAGAGGTCGAACAGTTCCAACGGTGCCAGTTAAGGCTTATTATTTAGTAATTATTAATAATTAAAATGAATTATTCAATGACTACCATGAAACAGATATGTCAGTTTATAGGTTATATAGTAATGATAGTAAAGAACTGAAATATGGGCCAAAATACAGTTTAAGGGATTAAAAGTCCAAGGAATTATTCGAGTAAACAGTGAACAGGGCAGTAAAGAATCTGTTCCCTCTCTGTATATTTTTCTCTCTCGCAGGCGTTCAGGTCTGCCGCGCTGGATCTTGGCAGCGTGTCTCTTCCTGTCCATCATGGTGATGTTGTGGCTGAGTTGCGCCAGCCTGGTGACGGCGCCTGAGCAGCACGTCAAGACTCAGGTACACACTCATTCATCAGCTGTTCACTGCATACTCATACAAACAAGAAAGCCATAGCAAACCCCTCTTTCTGCCTAGATCCCGCTGCCTAGCAGATTCACTTCTCTTAACCCTTAGAAGTCCAGAGGTATTACTATGGAACCATGCATCTCATCAGTGATCAAATTTGTCCCCTTTAACTTGTTTAAATCTGCTGTCAGATGAGTTAAGGCACATGCATGTCTACATTAGCCACAGTGAAATGGATCCGCACATACAGTCTGCGCTTTCTCTGTGCTACTGTGTTTTCTGTCACTGTATGAAAGACATACGAGGCTTCCTTTAAGGTTGGATGGACTGTAGCTTGTCTGTTTGAGTATGCATGCTTATTCAGAGCCAATTCAGATCAGTAAGAGCTTATCATTATCTGACATGACAACCTACTGATCTCCCTCAACTACTTTTTAAATATTAAAACATGTTTTGAAATGTATTCATCTGCATGATGCTAAACGCTTGTGTAACACCAGTGCTGTCACCTAAAAAGGTAAGCCACAGCTCAGATGAAGATATGCTTTTTCTTCTTTTTATTTTGCCATTGCTTTGTCCTTCTCTGTGGTTAACCAGATATCCATTCATGACCTTCTACAGATACTCCAAAATCTACCTTATTTGGAAGGCAGACCCCTGTTTGCTACATCATGTTTTTTTGCATATCTAGTAAATGTAACAACAGCACTGAGAAATCACATGATTAACAGAAAACCCTAGACTAAACAGCAGAAATAGCCATGTCTTTGCACTGGCTTTAAAAGGTAAAATGCTTTGCATAATTAATTGTACTGCGCTTGTCGGTTTCTCCCATTTGTTTTGATGACAACAAATGACAAAAACAGGGCATGTAACATTTAAAGTTTTCTTTTTCTGTCTACGAAACAAGACTTTATGCACAACAATATCATTTCATCAAATCCACACCATAGTGAAAAATGTCCTTTTCTACTTAAAACCACAAATGTTGTATCGTTTGAAAGATTGGAAGCTGCAATTTCAACAGAACTTCTCTGCACTATGACTGCGAAATAAATCAAATTATATCATAATTTTATTATTAGTGACAATAGCTGCAACTTCTAAGTGTACACTTAACCCTGGTGATTTTGCTGTGTGTACTATATGAAGGTCAGAAAAACAATAGTGTCCTAATGTTTAATATACTGCGTACACTTTGAGACAGTCTTATGTTTGCTTTGGTTTTACTCATGGACTGATTTTCCACTGCAGCTGAGCATCAACGGAGATAAGGAGTTCCTGGACGACATGCCAAAGGTCAGCCCCTACCATTTGACTCCAGTGATTGCTGTCGCAATTGGCCAGTCTGACGAGGGAAAAGAGGCGGGGCCTCTGCCAGTCAAAGTTGACCTGAACAAAACCTCACTTTAGAGGGGTCGGAATCTGTTAATCTCGCTCTCATTTACAGGGATAAAATCACACCATTTTTTTCTAAAGTAACCATGCATGGCATCATTTAATATAACATTTATAATTATGTCCTGTCTGGTGTCTGAAGTCTTCACAGAATCTGCCAGACACTTGCAGTTGTACTATAAATGCTTGTCCACACTCATTTTACTTTACAATCCATATTCATAACTGTATATGAGCTAAAGAATAAGGAATAAATTACACAGCTGTCATGAAAGTAATTTTCTTCATGGCTATGTAGATTGGTAGGTTTTGTTCACTAGACAATGCTACTTAGGAAAACAAGATTACTCGCCAAGCATTGAATGCTGTGCTTAAAGAGTTTAGATAAGAAAGAACACACACTGCAATGTAAATGGAAGGTGAACACTTCCTAAGTGCTCGCGCAGATTAATTAGTGCCATGCAGAGATGAAGCACACAGATAGATAAGCCTGGGGCTTTGAAGGTGATTCTGTTGGAAACTATCCAGCTTTGTTAACGTCAGATACTCGCTGATCTGACAAGTGTGAGGAATCAAACCTGGCCCATAAACGGAGCCTCACCGTCGGAACAGCTGATTAAAACATTTGCACAACATGCAGACGGAACGCTAATATATTCTTTGAACTAGCATGTCGCCGAAACAGCGAAGACACTCTTAATTACAGCGAGAAAAAGACAAACGCTGACAGCTTGATTAGCTTGCTTGTGATTGTTTTCCGTCTCCGATCGGGAGTGGGTTCCTTTTTTTGGAAGGAAGGGAGATTTTAGCACTTATTTTCGCCTGTTTGAACACAACTGGAAGCATGCCCCCACTCACAGATGAATGGGAGCATGACGCAGTGTACATACATGTAGTTATTTATTTATTTATCTATTTCTATGTTTACACAGAGCTTATGATAACACTAACGTATAAGGTCTTAAGCGTCTCATCTATCATTTAGATGCTCTTTGATAAGATTCCGTCGCAAGTGTACCAAATTTGTCCCCTGTGTAAATCGCTGCCATCTAGTATTTATAGCCAGTGCAGATTTCTCATAGGGAAGGTAGGGTGATGCAGAGGTACTTTGTTGTACTGTTGTACAGTAAGAATGTGAATTTCTCTACTATCTTCGGGCTTTTTTGTGTTCATATATATATATATATATATATATATATATATATGCCAATGGTAGGGTATGGGGTGGTTCTACTTCCGCTTAATGCTAGGCTTTAACAAATAGACCATTTGTAACCAGCTGTAGAACTGACCAGCCTAAGGTCGTTTCTAGTGCAAACTGTCTTGTAAAGCTATTTTATCTATTCAGTCCTAGTCGCAGTGCATGCTAGTACGCTATGAGACTTAAATGACCTGTCACCTTCTGGCAGCAAACTACTGTACGCTTTTAATCTTTGTGTTTACAGCTTAATGTTGAATAGGCAGTGTAATTATAATTGCAGGTGATAAAGAAGGAAGAAATTGTGTATCTTAAAGTCCATATCCTAACTGGCTCTCAGTTAAGGTCACTGCTGTATAAAATAAAAGTCTTTCTCTTTTGAACAGTTTTCAATGACCTGATCCATAATACACAACGAAATAAAGTCTTTTCATGTTGTACTTAGCCGAGCGTTGGTCGTATTTGTTTGTTCCATAAAGATTTGCTCCAGGTTTTCTTCTCTTTTTTTTTTTAGCATTTAATGCAAGGAAAAAACAAGTGACAAAGCTCAACAGTAGAGGGCAGACTTCACTGAACAACTGAAATTTTCTCTCCATCATTCACAGTGACGAGCCAACAGCAACAATACCACTTGGAGTCGGAAGAGGGATCTCTGGCAGTTATTTTTTCATTATAAAATCGACATCCTGTCAATCATCCGCAACTGTTCACACAAACAGTGGTACAGCGTTTGACCTGCACGGAAAGCCAAGCATCAAAGCTATGTGAACATATTCCTAGTTCTTTTTTAAAGATGGTAGCAATTTTATGTTATTTTGAAGAGGAAAAGACACCAGAACGTGCACAATCTTTCAGAGGCTCATAAGCCACAATCAGAGGCTCATATCAAAGGTCTTTGGGTGCTGGAAAAGGGTGGATAGTTACCATTTCCCCCCACATTATACCATCTTAATACTTGTAGCTTGGGTAAACCTGTTTATCATATGGCCACTAGATGGTAGACGTTAGCTTGGAGATGGAGTCGGCTGAAAGAAACATTTATATGCACGCAGAGGACGCTTTACTGCATCACTGCTTTTACACCCTTGGTTTAACTTCAAAACATTGCTTAAAGAATAAAGAAGAGATTCTCTGATGTAAAGAAAATATATTTGCCTAATAGGTTTCTATATTTGTATTTCAATGTGGCCTTCTTCTGCACTTCACTGGCAAAAAATCTGGATAAATGGAGATTTATCCCATCGGCTAAGTCTTTCAACATCTCCCCGAATTTATGTCTAAAGTGTGTCAAGCAATCAGTCACAAAGTGAGTTTTTCTGAGAGCTGTCCAGCAGTGTCTTCTAAAAAAATAGCTGGCTTTTAAATCAGACATGCACACATGCCTGCTGCATCCACTGACACTAATCGAGCCTTTCCCAGAGGAGAGAGTTGCAGATAAAACAGTTTAAAAAGAACAGGATGTAACATCAATATTCAGATGTTGAATTAAATGTATGTACTGTAAGATGAATGATGCTAAGGAAAAGAGACATCTTTGTTATACTGCTGAATGGGATCATACATCATCTCCTTATGGACCATAGGACATTCAGAAGCTTGAAGTGCACATCCTTAAACTATTGAGTGCTTGCCAATGCTTCACTCCAGCTCATAAGCCCTAATCTACTGTGTCGTCTTGCGGAATTTATGCCAAGCCAGTACCCATATGGTTTAACATTATTTTCACTTCCAAACACTTTATCAACGCTGCACTTGGCCTCCATCACATGTACAGTTAGACTGTTTGACAGATGCTACTAGAAACACACCCTATAGTCAACAGATATTATTATTTTGAGCAAATCATCATCATCATTTTAAAATTACTGTTCTTTGGAGCGTAGAAGAGCCATTCTGCTCACTAAAGAATGTTTCACTCAACTTCCACATAATGTACTGGTTCTATAGCAAGTATAGTTTTTTCCTAGAACCATACATTTAGGAACCTTTCTCCTTCTAAAAGTATATTCCCTTCATCGACCATGTGACTATGATTTCCACCAGCTGTATATTTTATATGTCACAATTATGCATCCCATCATGCACATAGTATTTTGTGCATCCTTCCTTGCCATAACATCCGTACCAAGTCTTCTCTTACAATGCTGGATGAGATGAGGTGGGAGAACACATTGCCTAAAATTAACAGATCATTCCTCCACCCAAAATCTCTGCTCATCCTCCAAAAGCCAGATCCTCCGTCCTCGGTTCCCCATGGATCTTCAGTAGGGTTTAGTTTAGGGGATTGTGATGGTCAGCACAAAGGCTTGATTCTGTGGCCATTGTGATTTGATGACAGCAGAGGCTTTCTGCTGCCAAGGGCTCCAAATGGTCATGGCCACTGAGGTGGCATCCATTGTAATTTTGAGACTTGATGACTCGGTACATCCAACGACTGCAACTATCCAATGTAATCCTTTGAGAAAGTTTTGCCTCTCAAATCATCCTCCTCGCTGTGGGTGGGCGGAAAAAACACTTGCATCCTCTTCCAGGCAGGTTCATCACAACTGTTTGAAAACTGTTTTGAATATTCTGAATATTTGCCCTAATAGTAGAGTAGTATTTTCAGGTGAGAATCTATTTTTGGAACAGCCACTGATTTATGAACGTGAACAATCTTTCGACTCATTTCATTTGTGTATTTTCTGATTTATCCCTGCTGCGTGTTGGTGGGGGCGTACCTCATATTTATACCTAGCAAACTAAGAAGTCAATATCACTTGAGTGTTCTTAAAGACTCTGTCTCAACAAAGATAAAATATGGATGGTTATTTGTAAATTAGATTTTGTTTTAAAAATGTCTACAAGTCTCAGTAGTTGAGTCGTTACATGTTTTTGAGAACACTGATTATGTTTTTGCTCTAAATAATTTAAATCTCTGAAAAATTGAAAAAAAAAATTGGTTTCATATTTTAGAGTAAGATTAAGCTGATAAACAACAAAGACATTTTGCACATGGTCTTTTTATGCTTCAAGGGTGCTAATAATTCTAGAGGGCACGATGCAGTCGTTTTCAAAAGGACAACAGACCACAGAGACTCAGCTCAGCTCAAGTGTGACATATAAGGCTGGGTCCTCAGGTAGCTAACACCATATGAGCTAATATGAGCCACATATGCACAATAAACTCAATGACATCTGTCTGCACGGCTCACATGGAATCTGAATACAGCCTGTAGCCCAGTGTATTGCCCTTCAGGACTTTAGGGAGAGAGCAGGTGAATGAGGAAGTCTTATTATGACAAAGACCGGTGCTGCCATTCTGCCATTGTAGATGCTGCTTGTTGTCTTGAATACTATATATATATATATATATATGTGTGTGTGTGTGTGTGTGTGATTTTGCCTTTCCTATAACAGCCAATGTTCCTAAAATTCATCCAAACTAATAAATGTGTTGTTTTTACAGATTCATCTAAAGGAGAGTGCATCATTAAATACCCACCATTTAAAAAATATAAGATGGTTCTTTTTCCACCACGCCTTTAAGCCGGAAAGCTACAGAAGTATCAAATAAACATCTGCATGCCTGAGATAACTCAATGTGAGCAAGTGTAGCCCTAAGAACAGAATCTTAGTCCATCACTACTTTCACAGACGCCTAGCGGCGCGAAGACATATGCCCATTCTGGAAAGGTAACCATAGGGGGAGCAGTGGGGCTGCGTTTGAGTGGTACCTTAAACAGTGGCTGAGGTTGGAGGCAGGCTGTAGGCTTTTCCGCTGCTCCAAGCCCGCACTGCTCCCTTATCAGCCTCTACCTGCTGGTAAACTGAACCTGCAGTGCATTAAACAGCCAAACCCACCGCCGCCGCACACAGCCCACTGAAAATAACTGCGCCCTGTAGAAACGAGCAGAATAATGAGAGAGAGAGAGAGAGAGAGAGAGAGGGAGAGAGAGAGAGAGAGGTATGAACGTGATATTGGGTATTTTCCATAATCAGCTCATGAATGCATAAACAGGTGCTTTTTGAATGTGGTTTACTAATGTGGTTAAATCATTTTTGGAATGACAAAATATGCACAAGACGAGAAAACACAAGCAGGCTCCACGTTGCTAGACCTCCCGTACAGACCAAACCCATAGGTGAGGTGCAGGAGACTCACCTGACACGCTTGCATGCGCAACATGCAAGACCAGCTGCCGGCTGATGCCAGATTTTGCTTCACAGGTCCTGACAGTAACTGCAGTGAAGACAGAGAGCAGCGAAACAAACATGTTCTGCCTGCAGGTCACATACATGTCAGTCAAAGCTAGTGGAGCAACTCATGTCACATTCTGAAAAAGACTGTGTAATTACATGTGAAGTCAAAACACTTTCCATTTGTATGACGTGTATAAATGGATGAGAGCCTGTAGCGCCATGTGTTCTTCTGACTGCATTAAAGAGACATTCTGACCAACATGAAAAATGTAACCACTGCTATCCATCCGCTGTAAACATGCCTATTTGCCTCTTACAGTGGTGCCATAATGGTCTTAAGGGAGAGATTTTCCAGTTTAAAGACTAGAAAAAGCCACTTCTGATGATGTATCATGAAGGTGGGAGGAACTTCTGAAAACCTGAAACTGCTTTGGGATGGATTTTTGGGCCGAGCTGTTTTTTTCCCCACTAGTTTACTAATGCAGAAGGAAGCTGGATAGCTAAGATTACTTCTATGAAGCCAAATATCATGTCTGTATCTGTATACATCAGTGATACATGAGAATAATGGTTATTTATTTGTCTTTTTCAAGCTAGATATTGAAGTGAGAGAACAACAAAGAGATGAAAACGATATAAAACTTTATTCTGTCAAACCGTATTACTACATAATGACAACACACTGAATGCTAGTTTTAGTCCTGAATGCCACTTTAACTTGGTAATGCAGCAAAATATTTAACCATATAACACTTTTATTCATAACGATGCTGAACAGGAATACACTGCCGCCTCAAAAACAGCAGAAAAGTTGCATACTCATGCTAAAGTGATGCACTTTCCAGTTGTTTGTGCTGACTCTGAGTCATTTTGCTTTTACTGACTTTTCCAATTCGGTGTGACCATGCAAACCTGTGCAAATCTACTTGTGTTAGCAAGATTGATGTGTTTTAGACCTCCTGCTGAAAAAAAACACAGAAACCAATAAGTCTTTCTGTTCCTGGTGGTTCTGTAATGTGTTTTGGCCTTTCTTGATGGGTTGATATCACCAAACACATGTAAAGGATCCTAATGATTTACCAGGTGACCTAAACGCATCTGATGGTTTCCTAATGGGATCTAAAGGTGTCCTACAGGATACTAATGGTCTCTAAAGGTAACCAATTTTGAGGCAATTCTCATTAGGAAGCAAACACATCAGGTATTAATTCTAATGCTGTGTTTTTCAGCAGGGCTGTGTGGGAATGTCTTCATCAGGCAGAAGGACGATGAAGGACACTGAAGGGAGGATTAAATAGACAAAAATGAAATGTGGGAAAAAAATTTAATTAAATTTAAAAAGGAGGAAAAAAAATTAGGAAAAATAAAATGTCGTAGTCGTGTTTAGCCAAAAACCAGACGACACACGAAGGCTTCCTGAGGTAAAGTTAATGAAAACGACCGAAACGTTAAGGCTGAACTTTGGTAAACACTGCGACGTAAAAAAAAATCTGAAACAGACCAACTCCGCCTCAACGAGAGAGAAGTGACAGTAACGCAGTTTACTGTGTCGTTTTAGAGCGACTCATCGCCCCCGTCCTTTAAAAAAAGTTATGAGACAAGACACACAGCCTGCGACGGGAGAGATGGACAACATATCATAGATCTTACACAGAAAGTTTAAGCTCCGAGGTGCCCAACACGCCGCTCACCAAACTCAGCACACACAGGCATGAGTGAGACGGTTTCAAGCTCCCCCTCTCTGTGAATTGATTCTACTATGAGCCTACTCGAATCCGCTCCGGAGAGGAGCGAGGTTCGCACGACGAAGACGAACTCAAAGTCCAGAGATTTTCACTAAAACATGCCCCTCTGCTAAGAAGCGTTTTCCTTTCAGTAAACACTTCCACACTGTAACTTCGCGACACGGCGAAATCGCGTCTTTTGCGCCGGTTTTCACTCGCATGTGTTTTCCCTTACAGGCGAACCCCCCTCCTTCGACAAATGGAACATTCCACAATTTATTCCAGGGAAAGACTGACAGTTTTTTGGGTCATGAAGCAGCTGTTCAAGTCAGCGTCCGCTCCCCCCTCCGCTAGAATAAGAAATTAGTCCATTTTAAAGTAAATAACTAAAGCCCAGAGCTGATAAGGGAGTATTATAAAATAGTGTGCAGTCCCAATTTTACGGAGAGAATGGTCTTGGAATGGAAACATAAAGAGGCACTAAATGTGAAAATTTCTTTCCCATCAAATTACTGCATTTTGAGATCTGACTATCATATGAGCAGAACTGTCACCTCAGATCATGAGCCGAAGTGAACAATGAACACTGGGGCCTATGAACATGACAAGCAACGACATGACAAGTGAAGATTTGTCAACAGAGCAATATAGCAAGCCATCAGCAAAAATTCCACATATTAGCAGTCCAATGTGATATGGCTAAATAAGAATACCTCTAATTTACTCATTTGAGAAGAACCTTGAAGTGGTGTACATTAATTATAGAGTTGATTCATGTTAAGGTGAATATAACATGAATGTTTTTGTCCAATAGCAATATTATATCTGTATATTTGATGAATGCAATTTCTTAATAGTTGGGGAATTACATGAGCAAATATTTAATGATAATATCAGCCTCACTAGAATGAGCAATATGCCACGTCTGTTGAGTTATCTGACATATATTAGCACATGTTTTATTGCTTTTGTTACACTGGGTACAAGAAACGTTTGCGAGAAATTGCAGAGTTAACCAGAATGCATTATTCAAAAGGTGAACAATCCATCGGCCACCTTTCACTGTGCGTAAACCATTTTTTTTCAGTATGCTGGTTTATTCCACTATGAAGACATCCCAAAGGTCAACCTTGAGTTAGGCCACTATCAGTGACATATCCCTCTACTACAGCCCACCTATACCTAAATATGGCCCAATACATAGGTACGCATGTATTTCGCTTGACTGAATGCATGCAGTGCATGTCTTGTGTCGGATTTGGCTGTTCCTTTTAGTCCCTGAGTTGGCAGTGAGTTCATGTATGGTTCGTATTAACACTTCCACCCAGCCCACCTCTGCCCAGCGTCACCAGGCAGCCCGCGCCATGCGTTCCTACTCCAGCCTGTAATGGGGATCATATGTTGAGCCAGTGCTGAAACCCAACACGGAACGTCCACATCAAATAAAAGCTGCTGTCAGCAGTGGGGCCTGAAGGCTCGGCCTGCCTGGGGGAGAATGAAACTATATCTCAACAGGCCTGCGAAAAGACCATAAAACCAGAGCGAGGAAAAAAAAAAATCAACCTAGCCATGCTGAGATGGGTTCCAAACCCCTGTGTCAGAACACATGGGGATCACATGATAAAGCCATGGATAGGTTAGATTGAAATGTAAGTGTTTAGATTGGCTTCTTAAACTGGTGTGCCATTAAAGTATGGACAGGAAGCGTCAGGTCAGAGCATATTCTAGCTATATGGCTAGTCAGAAGGGTTAGAAAACATCTTCAACACAGTTTAAAAGATGGAATGACTGGAAAGGGAATACGTTGTTGTGATTGTTTTGGGTTGCTTATTGGCAGAAGGGTCTCAGGGCAAAAATCAAGCTGCTCTCAGTGAAGCTTACTAGCCAATTGAGACCAAGAGAATATTTACAACAGAGAGTGTGCTACGGAAGACCGTTATCTATGATCATATTTCCTGTTTATATGACAGATAGACAACAGAATAAAGTTAGGTCAAGGACAACATTCCTTGTGCTTGTTAGTACAAAGGCTAAGCATTAGCTAATGAATCAAACATTAGTTACAGCCACTTGAAAGTCTGAGAAAACCAGTGTAAATCCTCTGACTGGAGAATAGCCCAACACCCTCTGGCCAAAAGCATAGTGGTTATAGTTAATTCCTTAAACTCTAAGGACCTGTCGGAGGGTCAAGATTTCCATTTCCCACTCTCGTAGCTACATATCTTACATATTAGTTTCATAGTAGATGCTGAATAATTCATACTGGATAATAAGCCTTACGATTAATAACTGAATATTAAGCCTAGAGCAGTGGTTCAAAAGTCAAATTTAGTTGATCAATCGAGACCTGGTTGGTGTCCAAAATGGGCAAATATATCGCTGTTGTCAGAAGAAAACCTTGTATCTCCAAAATGGTAACTTTACAGGAGAAGGAAAAAACATACAAGTCATTTTGAGCCATTTCTTTTAGTCCTTTCATTGTGAAATTTACATACAATGTAAAGGACAACAGGTATTTTCAAATTATGTCAAAAACTGCAAACCATCAAAAATGGAGATACGAGGTTTTTTTCCAAAAGCAGCGATATAAAAGTCCTTGTTAGTTACATTAGCCTAGACCATCACTTTAAGGAGTTTTAGAATTCAAACATACATTCAGTGCTTCAGCCTACACCTGTAGGTCCAGCGCTAACAGCAGCACAAAAGCCAGTCTCATTCCCCAGTCGAATTCCACCTCTCCTCTCATGTAACATCATGCTCCTATGAGCAGCCAGACACACTTGGGCCTACGGTGGCTGAGCGCTGGAAAAAGACTGAGCCCCGTTGTTCATCAAGCCCCCCACACCCTCCCAGACCTGATCTTATCTCTGGAGGAGGTGTGAGCGGTGCGGGCGGCTGGTTTACACGCGGGATAAACAGCAGCAGCGGGCTGTAATCCACTGTCCTCAGATCAGCCTCCGTGTGTGGATTAGTCCAGCATCTCTCCAGCCTCTCCACTTCACTCTCACACCTCCAGAGCAAGCCTAATTGAGCCAAATCTCATTATTTGGGGACCTGGCCGCCAAGACGATAATCAGTTCAGCCCTTGGTCGCCTTTAAAAAGATCACACAGACGTGGCCTACCGGCGGCTACCACGCTGATGAGTTAGGAGGGATGGGAGATTTGATGGAAGTAGGAGGAGAGTGCTTCAACATTCATTTGGAAGCTACTGTTGGACCTCATTAGCTATGACATGTAGGATGGCAGTATTTATGTACGTGCCATTGCTTTTTGGAGTGTATTTAATTTACTCTGCTTGCATGTGTTTGGTGGAATATTTTAGCTAAATGTGTCAAGATAGCTCTCGGTGCTTTCAATCACATGCAGCATACAGCTGCCTTTGAATCTCTTTCCTAGAATTCAGTTAAAGCGTTCAAAGCAGTTATAAAACTACTTACTGCCAGCACACATTCCTTAGTTTCCTCATAGTCTCTTTAAAAAAGCCAAGATTTCTCCCAGATATGAAGTTATGAGAATTATGAATGGCCACAAAAAGTTGACCCTTTGGGGAAGCTAGCAATACAGAGAAGGAAGCTTTCATTGACAGAAAATGAGGAAGCGTGATCTGAAAAGAAGTTCACATTAAAGCCAGAATCTTTTGCTTTTTTTTTGAAAAAGGGCAAGGTCTATAAAACTGATAATGAGTATATTAAAGACAGACACGACGGACAAAATATCCTTCACCTAGCATTGCCTAACAAAGCACCATGCTAGTACCGTGTGCTCCCTTTCTGATTTGCATATGCTTATGCATGCAACACATATGCAAACAGACATGAATATGTACGTGTGGAGCAAGCTGAGGAGGAAAGAGTGCTGGAGGAAAGGCGGAGAGCAGCGAACCTTGGCACACACCTTCACTGGAGAACGTCCCGGGCTGCAGACGCACTTGACACAATGGATGAATCAGTGTGCACTGAAATGAGACAAAAGGACCAAAGGCATTAAGAGGCCAGGGAGCCAAGTGGCTGAGCAGGAGCTGTGGATAGAGTAGACAGCGTAACCCTCAGAGACCCGCACTGGACATGGGAACTCATGCTTGGCTTTAGGCTGGGCTGGCGGCACTTAATAAGCCCTGAAGGGTGGCGTGGACAGACCCTGCCAGAAAATTCCTGTGAAAATGTAGGATTTCAAAGCCCTGAGTTAATCACTTAAACTGCAACACACTTCAATTCCTCACTTTCATAACTACATACCTTACAAAGTAGTACCTTAGTAGTTGAATGAATCATTTATTGTAGCTACTGAGGAATAATAACAAAAATAAGGCCACAGGTTAAGGGAGTTGATGCTAAAAAAGAAAGTTTATTGCATACACCAGATATTTTTTATGCTTCTTTTTTGATATTCCTTATAGCTTTGTTTAGGTCACCTTGGATTCTGCTTGTGGATCACAAAATAAGCAAATTTTCCAAAGTTGATGACTGATTTACTTGATTATTTACATTAAAACTTGTAATTTGGGTTTTGAAGACATTTTGGATGCAAAATATGTCACTAGGCACGTTTACATTCAGCCTAATAGTCCATTAATAATCTGATTAATAGCTCGATTGTAATAGAATACGTCCACGTAAACACCTCAATTGTAATAGACTGGTCCGATTGAGGCTGTTCGGAATACAATTTCTATCTGATTGAACGAGGTGGGTAATCCTGTAATAATCCCTTAAATAGAAGAATAATATCTGTGTAAAAGCCTGTATCTGATTACATTCCCAATTGGAATGTGTAAGTATGTTCTGCGCATGTGCGAAAGTTTATAACATTCAACATGGCGGGAGCTGAAACTGGTCTGCAGAGGAGACGGAGTTCATGCTTTGAGCTTTTAAAGACGGCGGCGGGCCGGACCTCCAGCTAATGTGTCTCAGAACATGACGTCTTCCTCTCAAAGTACATTTTTCGGAGGTTGTCATAATTTCTGAACAATTAAAAACACTAGTGCGCCAACTTAAACCTCGTTTCGCTCTGACTGGACTCACTAAGCGATTCTCTATGGATGCGTGTAGTTGTGCATGTAAACGGAGGTTTTCCATCAGATTGTTGAGTACAGTGTGCATGTAAACACCCCAGTCTTAATAATAATAATCTACAGTGGGAATGTATTCATTCAGATTGGCAAAAATCTTTGCATGTAAACACAGCCACTGTGCAGCATTTCAAATTGTTTTATGTCACGTAAACTGTGAATTTCACTGTTATGTTCATTCCTTTAGTTGATGTACAGGTTTGAGTCCTACATGATCATCTAAAAAAAATATCTGGTCGTGTTCTTTGTAGGGGGAGAGAACAAACATGACCTTTTCCCATAGATTTCCGACTTAAATTTAAGTGTCTCAAGGGCTGTGATTTGGAGCTCAGCTTTCTCCTCTGAAAGTGTTGAGGCACTCAACAATGATGGGTGTCTACATCACACTCAGCAACATTGTAAATGACGGTCACTCTAAACATTCTCCGAGGTTAAATAAAGGTTAATTGATTGATTGACTGGTTGATATTAATCATATGTGACCTAAGATATTAAGCTTTAAAAAATAAAACAAGTGGTTGGCTGGTTCAAACCTGCCTTCTGTTACCTGCAATCTGATTGGCTGATTGCATCATGGCCAATGAACCCTACAGATACAGGCATGTTCAAACCTGAATAAACTCATCAGCACTCATATATAGACACACAAGCAATTTAGTGTAACCAATCCACACATTACTCATGTTTTCACAGCACCTGGAGGAAACCCACACAGACGTGGGGAGAAACTTACCTGAACCTGCAATATCTTTGGTGAGAGGCAAACGCTTCACCCACTACACCATACTTCTGCCAAGAGTTAGACGCTCTCTTGTATTTTTCGGCTGTTGCCGCTATAGAACTACCACAACGAAAGCTACTTTTATAGACCACTTGTTTCTAGTCTAAACTGGGTATAGAATTATTTGGCAGTATATTTTAGTTATAAACTCAGAGTAAAAAATGGTATAAGACGTATAATGGTATTATTTATATGTACTACATCAAGTGTCATTATTAGTCATAACCACTGCCTGCAAGGCTATTCTTCTGTCTCTAGTAGTTCTTACAAAATGAGTAAATGAATGCCCTCAAATACGTTAATGTAGTCAGTAGTGGAGTCAGCAGGGCCCTGGGCCCCACCCTTGAGGAGTCGCACAGGTGTGACCAAAAGTAAATAAATAATAGTAATGAAATATGTAAAATATTCTTAACAGACTTGTAGCAGATGTTAATGTGACAACAGTGGTATGAGTTGTATTTGCTCAGCAGAACTGAATTTCAGTATAGAACACATGACTGCGTGATGAGCCTCGCAGGGCCAGACTTGATCTCGTAACAAGAAAGTCACAACCACAAGAAATTCAGGGCTAAATATGGGTGGGAACGTAGAATAATTAGGGAGGGAACAAACTGAGTTTTTAGCAATCCAACACCTTGTGAAGGCAGAGCTTAAAGTAGGGGGCGATAGTGTGCTCATCAACATTGTCCAATCAACTACAAGCCTGTCATTATCCCATAGGTGTAACGTTAGCATCACTAAAAAGTCCCACAAGATACTTTAGTTGAGCATGTAGATACTGTTATGTGTGCAGAGGCACATTATTTGCAGTAAAAATAAACATAACCTCTTGGAAGGGAAAAACAGTTCAGTTATGATAACAACACACTAGCTAGTTTGATTTACTTGTGTTGTCATTGTATTACGGATATTATAAGAGTAAGTACTAGAGCACCTTTAGAGGGGGTGTACTCTTGTTTGTGGCAGACCTGCCCTCAAACATATGCATTTTCATTACGAGATCATGTCTGGTTCTGCGAGACTAATCATGCCATAACACTAGCCCCATTTACATGCAGCTAATAGCTCAATCGGAATAGAAAACATCCATGTATACACCTCAATTGGAATAGGCTAGTCCAATTGAGGCCATTCGGAACACAATTCCAAATTGAACGAGGTGGGTAATCGTGTAAATAATCCATTAAATAGAAGAATAATAACCATGTAGATGCCTGTATCCGATTACATTCCCAATCGGAAAGTTTAAGTACGCTCTGCGCATTGCATTCGTGGCTTATGTGTCTCAGAATGTGACGTCTTCCTCTCACCGCTTCTTTAATAAGTACATGTGAAGTACGTTTTTCTGAGTCTGCCAGAATTTTGCAGTAATTAAAAACACAAGTGCGCCAGCTGAAAACTCAGGTAACTCACTGCTGCTTGTTTCACTCTGACTGGACACACATTATGTTCGTTGTCATGGTAACGTCTACACTAAGTGGTTCTCTACACATGTGCGTAAATTTGGATTGGATTACGTTTAGTGTGCATGTAAACGCAGATTTTCCATCAGATTGTTGAGTAGAGTGAGCATATAAACACCTCAGTCTTAATCTATAATCAGAATGTATTCAATCGGAATGGCAAATATCTTTGCATGTAAACCCAGCCACTCACACGAACTGGCAAGCATGGGTGGCAGAAGTACACAAGTACTCTGGTAAAAAATACATAAGTTTAAAGTTTTACATTTGTTCCTCAATTATAAGTATAAAACTACATGTTCCTGGATATACTTCAAGTAAAAAAGTGAAAATATTTATTTAAAAAAGCGCTGAGCCCTTCTTCCTGTAAAGCGACAGTGCTGCCCACTGCACCACCATGCTAGATAAATAAAATAGGTATATATATTATATATAAATAAAATGTAGCAGATTGTGTCCAATGTAGTGAGTAAAAGCAAAAAAGTATTAAGTGACATAAATTCTTGAGTAAATTAAGAATGCTTAAAAATTTGACTTGAGTACAGTAACCAAGTACCCATACTTTGTTACTTCCCACCCCTGCCTGCAAGCACTAGAGAAAAAAAGAAATAACAACAAAAAGCTCACTTGAACTCACTTTTTTCCTTTGAGTCTACCAATAATTTCAGCTTCCTCCAATGACTGAAAGGACAGTGACCATCAAGATGAGGCGGAGAGTTCGACAGATGAGAAAATGACCACGAATAAAGTGAAATGCATGAGAGGAAGGATGAGGACAGTTCAAATGATGAAAAAACATAAAACAAAATGAGAGGCAGCAGGATGGTAGGCAATAACGAGGGGAGTCGGTTACCGCAAATGATGTCTGTCCAGCAGAAATATATGAAGATATTTTTTTCAGTGAGAGAGATGAGTTTTGTTCTCTGTTTTGGCGCACATGGTGAATCGTGCTTTATGCGATCTGGACGGCAGCTTTATTGCGCAACGCGCTCAGTTTTAACTTGAATTGGTCAAGTAGCTTACAGGGCAGTGCGCCTTGCATTTTTAGTCTTCAGAAAACAATGTGATCTTCTTATGTAATATCTATTATGTGTCTAATTGCATATGCGTTTGTAATACTGTTAAAGTAAAGACTGTAAAACAGTTTTTGTATTTATTTTATATATATAAATATACCTCGTATCTCCGTTTTTACATTAAAAGTAAAGTATGTTCTTAGCTTCTCCTGTAAAGTTTCCATTTTGGAGATACAAGGTTTTGTCCTGACTGCAGGGATATATATATATATATATATATATATTAAAAGTTAAAAGTATATATATAATGAGCTGTTATTCAAGCATCAGAATGGCCTTCTGTACTGGCAGGGCCTACAAGTGTGCCACCCCCCTTGAACCTCCCCACCTTTGCACAAGCAATGATTAGAACGTATGTTCAATGCCAAATGATATGTGTTTAGTTGATCAACCTGTAAAAATCTAGAACTCAAAAGAATCTGTTTGTTAGAACTATTAAATCAGGTCAATAAACCTTCATCACATTAGATGTTCTTTTAAATGATTAATCTTCACTGAACTCATTAAAAAATTCTCACAGTAAAAAAACATATTTCTCACAATGGCCAAAAAAAGCAAAAATGGAGAATTAGAATAAGCGCACGTGAATGTGCATAGGTAGTCGAGGTCATGCGTGGATGGGTTGCAATGTACAGTGTACTTCATGTACAATATTTGCTGTTTATACAATAATCAAGGTTACAAAGTGCTCATGAAAGAGGTGAGTATTTGTGTGAAAATGTCTGAGTGAGTGATGAGTGTGTGCAAAGGTGAACATGTGAGAAAAGGAGTCTGCCTGCAGAAGACTCTGTGTGTGTGTGTGTGTGTGTGTGCGTGAATCTCAGAGGATAAGGAGTGTGTAATGGGTTTAAGAGTGTGTGAAGGTGTGTGTGTGCAGGAGAGCAGCAGTAGTACGTAAGGCAGCAGGGTGTGTTACTGCATACGTCACTGTGTAAGTATGTGAGTGTGTGTGTGTGTGTGTGTGTGTGTGTGTGTGTGTGTGTGTGTGTGTGTGTGTGTGTGTGTGTGTGAGTGAGTGTGGGGGGGTATCTTTTGTACATTTTCAGCAAAAAATGTCCTGACATATTTTCTGATGTAACACAGGGCTAACAAGACCAACAAAATCATTTAATACAAAGTGCTTCTATACCAAAGCTTGACGTTTCATGTTTTAAAAGCTTAGGATTTATATATATGAACAGACCAGACCTCTGTACATTAACATCTATCATAAGTAATGATTGCATCATACAACCCCTGCAGATTTTTAGGTGCACTTTCATGCTGCAAATGTCCCGTTGTACCACATCCCAAAGGTGTTCTAGGGGATTCAGATCAGTTGATTGAGTTGGCCACTGAAGAACATTGAATTTGTCACATTCATGAAACCAGTTTGAAGTGACTTTTGCATCGTGACACGGTGCAATATCATGCTGGAAGTAGCCATTAGAAGATGGAAAAATGTGGCCATGAAGTGATGCACATGGTCAGCAACAATACTCAAAAAGGCTGTGGCTTTCAGGCGCTGATTGATTGGTATTAAAAGGCCTTAAGTGTGTCAAGAAAACATTCCCCACACCATTACACCATCTCCACCAGCCTGGACTTCAAGGCAGTTTGGGTCCATGGATTCATGCTGTTAGTGCCAAATTCTGACCCTACCGTCTGTGTACCTCAGCAGAAATCAAGATTCATCAGACCAGGCTATGTTTTTCCAGTCTTCCCCCTGTTTAGCTTTGATGAGCCTGTGCCCACTGCAGCCTCAGCTTTCTGTTCTTCGCTAACAGAAGTTGAACCTGACGTGGTCTTCTGCTGTTGTAGCCCATTCGCCTCAAGATTTGATGTGTTGTATATTCTGAGATGCTTTTCTGCTCATCACAAATGTACAGAGTGGTTATCTAAGTTACCATAACGTTTCTGTCAGCTCGAACCAGTCTATCCATTCTCTGTTGACCTCACTCTTCAACAAGGTATTTCAGTCTGCAGAACTGACACTCACTGGATGTTTCTTTATTGCACCATTCTAAGTAAACTCTTGAGTCTGTTGTGCATGAAAATCCGTCTGGCACCAACAATCGTACAAAATCACTGAGATCACATTTTTTCCACATTCTGATGGATTACCTGAAGCTGCTGGCCGGTATCTGCAGGATTTTATGCACTGCATTGCTGTTGCCTGTTAGATAATTGTATGAATGAGTAGGTGTACGGGTGCTCCTAATAAAGTGCTTGGTGAGTGTATATAATGCATATGAAACACATTATTAGATAATATAAGTACATATATGAAATACATAATGTCATTATCCAAAATAAAAGTATCTCAGTTTTTTCTTTTTTCCACATCATTTTAACATGAACCTTTCTTAACTAAACCAATAGAAACACCCCAAAATTGCTTGAAATAAAATGTCTTTACATTAATTAACATTAAATTTTTGCCTTCATTGGACAGTAATGATATATTATCCTTTATTTTTACTCATAATATATATATTATAAGTAAAAATATATATAATTGGGATATATATACATGAGTGTGAGAAGGCTTGGCAGTGGTGTTTCTTCTGCACTAATCAGAGAGAGTGGAGTGCTGGCTCTGTGTGTATCTCTGTCTGCCTGCGGTTTGTCCACATGACTCCTCCACTCAGAGGGGGGAGGTGTGTGTTTGTGTGTGTCTGTGTGTGTGTGTGTGTGCGTGCGTGCATGGTTTGAGGGGTGTTGAGGCCCTGAAAGGGAACAGGCAGATTGTGTTAGCTGGCCTGATCCAGAGAAACAGAGTCAACAATGCAAAACACTAAGACTTCTTATTGCTTTCATATCCACCAGCGTGCAACACAACACTGCATGAAGGAGAAAGCACACATGTTCAGCTGTACTGCATTCAAATGACTTCTTAGAAATGTGTTATGATAACATACAGTAGCAAATTTCACCAATTTCTCTAGTGGCCAAAGGAGGAACTTGCCAAAAAATTACACTCCCTTGTCCCCGTGACGAATCAACAGAATTCAGACGCTCACAGATGAAATGGGCTAAAGTGGTTTTATTATCATCAGGCAAAGTCATGGTCGAAAAAAAGGCACGGGTCAGATCCAAAACACACATCAAGATCACAATTGTGATCATTACACCAGGCAGACAAGAACAAAGGGAATCAGCAAAAGTCGTGGTCGAAAAAACATGCTAAATAGTCAAAAAAACACAGATCCAAAACTATAGGCAATAGTACAAAAAGGGCTAGGCAAAAGACAAAGTCAGAGAAACAGAGTAGAGGTCATAACAGGGCAAAGACAATCGGAATATAACGCTCAGTAAGTTCTTAGCGAAGCAATACCTCGCAATGTCTCAAACTAAAACCCGGGCTTAAATACTAAACTAATCTGATCATATGACAAGATACACAGGTGCACAACATTAGTAGTCTGGAGATTGCGATCACTAATAGGTTCGCGAGCGATTGTCTGAGGTCATGTGATCTCCTGAAGGATTGTGGGCAATGGAGTCCGTTACGAACTCCAAGTTCGAGGGAAGTTGCTCTGACATGTGATCTTCCAATGTATTCTGGGAAATGAAGTCCGAATCCTCCCGATGTGTGACAGTCCCTAAACGTAGTTGATCAGCCAATACTCTCAAGTTTGCCTCCTTAGCTTTGCATTAGAACTACGAGGCTTATGTAGCTAACGATGAATAGAAGCAATGTGTTTTCTTATATTTTATGGCAAATTGTTATATACAGTGAGGGAAAGTTTTCAGACACTGCGGTTTTTGTTATTGGATTAGATTTTGTTGTACTGTTTGCAGAGAAGCAGCCTTATATCATGATGCTCCCACCTTCATACTTCACCGTGGTTATGGTTGATGTTCTTGGCATCGTACATGCAACTCTTCTTTCTCCAAACAAGATGAGCTGAATTTTTGCCAAACAGTTCTATTGTTGTATCATCTGTTCACAATGCATTGTTCCAAAGGACTTCTGAATTCAGACATGCATCTCTAGACTTCTTTTTTAGCAGAAGAGTTTTGTGTAGAGTGTAGGAACCGAGATGACTGAGGTGCAGTTCAAGGCTCATTGTTCTCTGTGTAACTGTTGTTCCTGCTGCTTTTGGGTCAAGCTGCAACCCTTTTTGAATGAATGCTGGCTTCTGTCTTATCTTCCTTATTATTAGTCTGTGAACGTGTTTTCAAATCATGTGTGGTGCAACTGTCCAGGGTGATTTGTTGAGGTTCCATCGTTGAACCAGTTGTACTGATGGGGATGTTTAAGGTCTATGCTATGGCTCTGCAGCTTTTTCCACTCCAGTGTTGTTTAATTATTAGGTCACCACCTTGGACACCTTCACCTTCACCATGACTTGCATGAAATCAGAATGTAATTTTATGTAACAGTCATGCCTCAAACTTTAACCTTTACATATGTGCATCTTACTCAAAGTCAGAGTTCAAAACACATTTCAGACTTTTAACTGACTTGGACTGACTTGAAAATACTTTTGCTTTGAATGATCCTGTATCTTAATATGTTTATTTTGTTGAAATAAATGATTGAACATTCCATTTTGTCACTACCAAAATAATAATAAAATATGATTGAAACTACCAAATGTGACAGTTGTGACAGTTTCAGTAGAGAAATTTGGAGTGGAGCTGAAAAATGCCAGCTAGTATGACTATCAAACACAGCTTTGAACAGCTGTACACACATAAAATCAGAATATGTGTCATTAAAACGAAAAATTTTACTTAATAGCAGAAAATATGTGTTTCGGTAGTGACATTTCTTAATGTTACACACTGATTTTCAGACTTTGGAACATATTTACTTCAAAATAATGGAATCTAACTGCTGACCATGTGGCCATGATGGACAGTATGTTTACGTGGACAACATTTCTTTTCATTGTTTTCATTTAAGGGCGGCATGGTGGTACAGTGGGTAGTGCTGTTGCAGAAGGGACTGGGTTGGGTTCCCCAGCCGGGCATCCACAGTCCTTTCTCCGTGGAGTTTGGATGTTTCCTCCCACAGTCCAAAGACATGCAGTCAGGCCAACTGGACATGCTAAATTACCCATAGGTGTGATTGTATATGTCTCTAGGCTTGCCCTATGATGGACTGGCAACTTGTCCAAGGTGTTTCCTGCCTTCTGCCCAATGGCTGCTGGGATAGGATCCAGCACCCCCTGTGACTCAGAAGGATAAGTGGCTTGGAGTGCATGTGTTTTTTTATAACAATTCATGTCATGATAAATCTAAAATTTTCAGCTTTAAAAAAATGGCAAAAACTCTTTAAAAAGTAAGTTAAAAGTAAGAAAGTATTATTTTTGCCAGTGTAAATTTAGGCGTTATGGTTTGGGATAGTCACCTCCCAATAGACAGTACCCTATAAGTGATGATTTTCTCAGTTAATGCCTTGTGTTTCAATATATCATGACATAATTTTGCAAATATCTAAGGTCTGAATACATTGTTTTTTAAATGTTTTTTGATTCTGGGACTGCGGTTGGAACTAATTCGCTAGAATGGTCCATAATTTTTTTAATATAGCGTCTTAATGCTTTTTCCCTATTAGTTTCATTATTAGTTAGCATTTAAACACAACCAACATATCCAATACAAACAGGAATATTCATTTTCTCTTTTTTTTGATGTGGAAGCACATGGCAAGGCTGAGGCCCTATAATGACCTATCCAGTCTGTAGCGTACACCAGCCTTGGCAGTGGCCATCTTAAAGCCTGAATTTTGTCTGTACTTCTGTCCAGCATAAAACTAAAGGAGAAAACTTTGGACCCTAACAAGAGTTGCTGTCCTGACCAACTACATTTTTAAATCATCTATTCCTTCTAAAACTGACATTCTATCCTGAAAAAGAAGGAATATTACAAGTTTTATGAATTCAAGTCTACTGAGCTAAAATGCTCAGCTCTAGAAGGTAGAAGATACAACTCTGAAACAGAATGAAAGATTTACATTTTTATGCAGGAAGAGATACACTTTCAGCAACATATCTACTGCCTGCACTCAGCATCAGGATCTGGATACAGTGCAGTACAGTACAGAGGACAGTAAGGACATTATACAATAGATAGGGAAACGAATAATGGCTGCAATCATATGAATATGGAGCACCTGAAGGCATCTAATGCATGAATACTCACGTGTGCATAACATGCAGCATGCTTTGTGCTGTTCATGTTGCATTCTGCTCGGAGGAAAGAGCTTGAATCTGAATATAAGTGGTTTAATGTTGCAGTAGCACCACAGATACCAGACAGAACTGAACAGATTGTGGAGATTCATTATTGCCTTTGTAGAGGTGCTAAAGTCAGAGACCACCCATTCTTTCATTTCATTTCTAGTCAGAACCACCATTAAGTACAAGTTATTCATTTTTCAATGTCAGTAAAAAGTAGAAAACATAAATTTCATAGAAAATTACACAGAAGCCTCGTCAACTAAATATAATATCAAAATTTTTTGTATTTAATTTGTCGACCCTTTACCTTTATTGCAGCTTCTATTCTTTTTAGAAGACTTTTTAGATCAAGAAGAAATCTGCAGGGATATTTTCCTTACCTCCAAAGTTCAGTCTTAAAAGTTGGTTGCATTTTTGTAAACCTAAAGACTTTCAATGATGTTGAAGTCCGGACTCTGGGGCGGTCAGTCCACCGTTCTGAGAACATCAGCAGCTTCTTTGTTTGATAAGTATGTGTTGATCTTCTCAGCAGTGTGAGAAGCTGAGAAGGGGCTGTTATCTTGCTGCACACTGTTAGAAATAAAGGTTCTGTGCAGGTACATTTTTCATTCATCAAGGTACAAACAATTTAAATGTTCCCTCAAAGGTACAACAGTGGTTTTAAGGTCCAGTTGTGAAGCTTAAATAAGTTTTTCCCAGGTTAAAAGTACATATTTGTACCTTTTCATAACCTAATGTTTAAAAAAAAGCACAATAATATAAAAGACGAGATGAGACAAGACGGGGTGTGTGGAGTCAATACAACTTAGACAACGTAATTCCAATGGATTATGGTACAGCTATGTTCCCTGACTAAAGGAACTACCCTTGAGGGAACCACAGTGACAAAAAGGGGAACTGCCCCAGTGACAGTTTTGTACCTTTTTTTTGGAGAGTGTGATGAAGTGATGAATTTCTTCCCACTCAAACATTTTCCAGACGGCATTGCATGATGTATTAAAATGAGTTTGTACAAATCAGCTTTCATGATGTCTTCAATCAAGAACACATCATCAACTCCAGATGTTATGCATCCCGAAACTTGTGCTGATCCTCCACCATGATGCTTGACTGATTGCAGGCATGGGTCGCAGAGTCTTGCATTGCTTGTATGTACACACTGCTTTCTCTTACTTCCAAAAGTCTCAGATTTAGACTCAACAATCCATAAAACCTTACATCACATCTCTGTTTCAGTGTTCTAGTGCGAAATTTCTTTTTTCTTGTCTATCTCCTTTTCTCAGTAAGGGCTTACTGACAGCTCCACATCCTTTCAAACCCATGGTGTTGAGTTGTCTTCTCACAGTGGAAGGATGGACAGAAACACCTGTGGATTGTTTCAGATCTGAAGCAGCTTGATTTTCTCCTCTCTCTCAAAGTTGAGAGCTTTAAGTGCTGTTTATCTGATGGCCACAGTTTTGGTGTTCTACCATTTCTTTCATGGTGTTAGGGGTCCCATTTCCTCTATAAACTTTAGTCACTTTTTGAACTCCAGTTTTGGAAATTCCACCTTTTTTTTTTATTTAGTTTCCTTTACACCTCTCCTTCCTTATATCTTATATCCCCTCAGAAATATCTCCTTTACCCTTTTAGATTATTTTTAGATGAAGGTTTAGCATACTGTATACTAAATACTAATAGATTTGGTATTATACTTAGGCCTAATCCCATTTCTTATTTTTACTCCTACCCCTTGTTTTCGAGTGTCACCTTGCCCCTTGGAACTGAGTTATATGTATGTAAGTGGTTGAAATCTTCCCCTACGAAATGGGACAAGCTTCAAAAAAAAAAATTAATTAACAGGCTATTAGCGGAGTTCTGTAGGCGACCCTAATTCTTCAGTGATATGAAGCTGAAGTCAGCTATTTGCTAGCTTCTCGCTAGAATATTCCCAATCCACCTTAAATAGAGCCAGAATGTAACTGCTGCACCATTTAAGGTGGAACAGGAAAATTAGCTAGCTAGCTACTGAGACATATGCGTGTTATGAAGAAAAGAACCATGATACACTGAAATGACATTAAACTAAGATAAAACAATGGTTATCATCATTTATTTACCCCCCCCAGTTTAGTCGTATCCAATTCCACCCACTAATATTGTAATTTTTTTAACGGAGAAACTTCTCACAATTGTGGGTTTCTTTGGGTTTTCTTTTTTTCTCATAACACTCTGTTTAGAGTGAGCCTCTGAAACACCTCTGTTTGGAGGACCATGTAGCCCCAACACTTCGCCCTACCCCTCTATCTCAACAAAAATCAGGACACCCTACCCTCTAGGCGTGGACGCGCAAAACGGAGGGCTAAGGGCTAAGTGGTAGGGGCAAGGGGTGAATGGGATTGGGCCTTGGTGTTGGACACTTCGTATAGTGTCACTGTCCAAAGAAAAACATGATTTTTATTTTTCTACATCATTTAAGCTGCTGTCTTTTACATTGTGTGAAGATGTCATGATGAATGCACCAATAGAAATGCTCCAAAATAACTTTCAATAAAACCTTTTCACATTTTCTTACATAAAAAGTGAAGAATGTTTTGCCTTCTGCTGTAAAGTTACTATTTTGCAGATACTTGTTTTTCTTTGGACAGTGACGATACATTTCCATTAACTACATGTTTTCTGCTCGTTCCTGATGCTGAAAAATGAGGAACTGTTGCTTAAAGGCTGTTTTAACTGGAAATCAGATAGACAAAAGGGAGGTCTCTGACTTTTGCATAGCACTGTATATTTGTCATTTCCTTGGTTTTCTGCCCTATTAGATCATGACATCATTAGTTTTGACACTGTGAGTAGTGAAACATCTGTAGTCTAAATCTGGCCAGAGATTTATAGAGGGAGGCCATGAGTAGGTACACTAGCACGCTATTTTAACATGAGCATTTTTTAAATTGCTGGGCACAGTGCTTTGCTGTTGCTCAGGGAGATTTGCTGTTGATGGCACAAGTGCATGGAGCACGCATGCCTTCACTTGACACAGTGCTGCTGATAGTCTGCTAATCGCCACACTGTTGAAAGTGGGTTGTGGGCTAATTAGCTGAAAGCATCTGATTCTAGATGAGCGAAAGAAATACTGTCATTAGAATGATAACAAGTGCCTACAGTAAGTGTTATTATAAGTCTTGTTGCTATTTTGGGTCAGTAAAAAGTTGAATTTTTTGTATGTTACAAATAAATAATGAAAACTTTGGATGACAAACATGTCTTGGCAGATCGACTAAATTTGGGGTAAGTGGACAGTTTTTCACCAGACTAACTCTTTAAAGGGCCCAGATCATGGAAATCTAATTTTCCCCAGTTTTTATAAGTCATAAGACCTTCAATTCAAAGCCCAATGAAGTCAATGTATTGATATATTGATCCAATATACTGAAACTAAGCTTCACAATCAGCCTGTTTTGAATGAACTGTTTTGTGATGTCACAAAAATCGATGCATTTACAAATATCTGCCTATTTACTCTATAACAGTTTAGCTCCACCCAATTTTAGCCTGGACCGCTTTTTGAATGAGGCACAATACAGGGCAGCCAATGGTAAAATTTTACATTAAGGGTCACAAATTAATTGATAATTATGTTCTAATAAATGATTAAATAGTTATTAATTATATTTATTAACTGCGCGATAACCATTAGTTGATGATAAGTATTAGTAATTAGCAGTTGTTTACACTATTAACTGATAGTTTAGTTAGTTATTAGTTTATGGCTTATTTGCTCATTACCTGTGCACTAACTTCTGCTTCTGCATCACTAATGGACTGATAAGTGTGTTCACTCATATGAAAAAGTAACATGAGAATAAGTACTTATGTGTTGTTCTTTTCGTTATCTGTTAATTAATTTACTGATTTAGTTATTTAACTTATTTAAGTTAGTTATTTATCTCTCCTAAAACAAAAAAATATTGAGGGATCCAACAGAGGGTTTCCATGGCATCGTTCCAAAAAGAATCCTTCTGGCACCAAATTTCAGATATTAGGATATTAATGTGAGATACTGCTAATATGTTCATATTTCATTTTGTTGCTTATAGGACAAACTGTCTACACACACCTGTGTTTTAGATCTAATCAGTACGTCCACTGAAGTTTCTGCTGTGATTCACAGTGAAGTGTGTAAAGGCTGCTCTTCATCATGAGTGTGCAGGGTAATTAATATATTAGCAGTGAAGGTCATTGATTTACTCAGAGGGACATATAAAGCAGTAATTAATGCTTAAGTAATATGAAGTAATGAGTAATTAATGGTGAAAATGTAAAGGCAGCTCTGAACACTGTGAGGCTGCTGAATATGTGGAGGTGAACTGCACAGTGGAGGAAAATGTAACTTATTAGTTGTCATGTTTCTTCTTTCTATGAGCAAAAACATACTTCTTAGTTCATTAGTGATGTAATAGGTAAATAAGCTATGGACTAATAACAAAATAAACTATCAGTTAAGTCTACTCAAATGCTAATTGCTAAGTACTTAAGCATTAACTAATGGTTAATAAGCAGTTAATTAATATATAAATACTAAATATTTAATTATTTAACATGTTCATTAGTGATGCAATAATCAAACAGGCTATGAACTAATAACAAACTGAACTAACTGTTAACAGTGTGATCAATTCATAATTACTAAGTTGTTAAGCATTAACTAATGCTTAATAAGCAGTTAATTAATACATAAATAATGAATGTTTAATTACTTATTCTTGCATTCATTAGTGATGCAATAAGTAAAAAGGCCATGAACTTATAACAAACTAAACTACCAGTTAACAGTGTGATCAATTACTAATTACTAAATACTTAAAAATTAACTAATGCTTAATAAACAGTTCATTAATATATTAATACTGAATATTTAATTACTTAACACATTCATTAGTGAAATAATAAGTAGAAAGACTATGAACTAATAACAATCTAAACTACCAGTTTACAGTGTGATTACGAATCACTAATTACTTAAACATTAACTAATGCTTAATAAGCAGTTAATTAATAGACAAATCCTGAATGTTTAATTACTTATTAGTGCATAATTATCAATTAATTTGCACACCTTAATTTAAAGTGTTATCCAGCCAATCAGAACACAGGTCATTTACATATATTAGCCTCAAAAGAGTAACAAAAACAGCGTGTTTAACTCAAAGACATAAAAAGAGGTTAAGAAGTTGATTATGTTTGGTACATAAAACCATACAAATATCATACAAATGCCATGAACGATAAATATAACACACTGAAAAAATGTAAAATATGGGCCCTTTAAATGTCCGACTGCAAAAGGACTTCAGCCCAGTGAGGTTTATTTGCTACAGTGGAAGAACAATCAATATTTTATTTTAAAGTAACTTATTTACTTCATAGTCAACACTCATATCCAATGTTAGTCTCCATGAAATGTTTCCAGAAATAACTAGAAACTGGATGGATGTCATTATAACAAAGAAAATTGAGCAATGGCTCCATGTAGGCCTTGAAGGTTATGTGGAAAGTTTAATCCTTAAATTGTGTGCTAATATATGTAAAAGAAATGAGCACACAGGGTCTTGTCTGTCTGTTTTCTCGGCTGCGATCCGATGCCACCGCCCACTCTAATTCCATCATGCATCTCTGTGACTGCGAAAAGCCATAAACACAGCAGATTAGGTCAGAGCCGCTTTCATAACCACTTTCATGACCTCTTTACTGCTCTCCCTCTCTCTTTCTCTCTTTCTCTCTCGCTGCTCCCACTTCACTTAGCTTTAAAGTGGCTCTCGTCCAAGATCTTGCACTGTCTAGCTTCTGTTTTTAATTCATTTCTCCTTATTCACAAAACCACACATTTCGACACTGCTGCACAATCAAAAATATGCAAGTCCTTGAAAATATGCTGAACTCTGTGGCCTTAAGGAAGAGTGTCTTTTGGGGTGGAGTGTGAGCTCTTCCTTTGTTACAGGTGACTTGACCTTTGTCTTCTCTTACTGTAGCAAGAACATGTCTCATGGAATAGGAATGAAAATGGAAAGCATTCAAAAGTAGGTTACGTAGCTTACAGGGAGCCATGCATTGGTTTTGAAGGAACGGTTCAGTCAGGACATGCTAATGTTGCTAACACTAAATGAAAGCAAACTGTCACCATTTAGCATTACATAATGTCAGTTGATGATTAATACCTTTGAGTCACTGTTAGCCACATAAGCATGTTTAGTTTAGAATCTGGCTGTGCCTGTAAGTGTAGTCTATAAATGTCCAGTCACTGTTTATCATGCTAGCATGTTTGGATGAGCTATTTCTTTAGTGTCTGGTTGTGACTTCCAGCCACTGTTAGCCATGTTAGCATGTTTAGAACTATTTATTTAGTATCTGGTTATGCCTGTATGTGTAACTTCCAGCCAGTGTTAGCCATGTTAGCATGTTTAGAACTATTTATTTAGTATCTGGTTATGCCTGTATGTGTAACTTCCAGCCAGTGTTAGCCATGTTAGCATATTTGGATGAACTATTTCTTTAGTATCCGGTTATGCCTGTATGGTAACATCCTGCCAGTGTTAGCCATGTTAGCATGTTCGGATGAGCTATTTATTTAGTATCTGGTTATGCCTGTATGTGGAACTCCCAGTCACTCTTAGCCATGTTAGCATATTTGGATGAACTATTTCTTTAGTATCTGGTTATGACTGTATGCGTAACTTCCAGTCAGTGTTAGCCATGTTAGCATGTTTGGATTTACAAGCTATGTCCAGTCTACTAGCTCCTACTAATTAATAGCCACTTTAGCCCATTTGGAAAAACCTTCTTCTCATGGAATAGGAATGAAAATGGAAAAGCATTCAAAAGTAGGTTATGTAGCTTACAGGGAGCCATGCATTGTTTTTGAAGGAAAGGTTCAGTCAGGTCATGCTAATGTTGCTAACACTAAATGAAAGCAAACTGTCACCATTTAGCATTACATAATGTTGGTTGATGATTAATACCTTTGAGTCACTGTTAGCCACATAAGCGTGTTTAGTTAGAATCTGGCTGTGCCTGTAAGTGTAGTCTATAAATGTCCAGTCACTGTTTATCATGCTAGCATGTTTGGATGAACTATTTCTTTAGTGTCTGGCTATGCCTGTATATGTAACTTCCAGTCAGTGTTAGCCATGTTAGCATGTTTGGATTTATAAGCTATGTCTAGTCTACTAGCTCCTACTAATTAATAGCCACGTTAGCCCATTTGGAAAAACCTTCTTCCTTCTTTCTTTCATATATGACTATGTAGTCAATTAGTTAGCATGTTTGGCTAATCTAGTTCTTTAATATCTATGCCAGGGCTGCCCACAGTGGGGCCTGCAGGCCATAGTTGGCCCATGACAACGTTTGATTTGGCCCTTCAGAAAGGTGTCCTAACCTTTCTCCCTGACCCCTGGACAGACATATTTCAATATCTAACGTATTACATTCTTATTTTTCTTTTAAATGTGTATTTATGAAGTGCAAACTATAGCATATTACCATAGAAATGCGTTTTTAAAAACTCATTTTGAAACTTTTGTGTATTGTTTGTTATCTTCTGCTTTAATAATTGGCTACATTTGTATGTACAAATGCCTGTGTGTCCAAGCCAGTTTGTCAGTCAGTGTTTTATGGATTTTCCTTCATGAATGGTTGGATACTTTCAATTTTAGGATATAGAATTTCTTCAACAGTGACACTTATTGGCTACAGCGGAAGAGGAACAGGCGCTGAGGGGGATGGGAGAGCTGCTAGAGAAAGAGGGGGGGCAGCATTTATAGGCTGCAATTATGTGTAATTTTCCAACAGTGGTGAAATTAGAAACCAAACAAAACAAGAGGGCAAATAGACTGTGTGGATTAGCTCCTCACTGACACATGGAATGTACTGGAGAGAGAGAGAGAGAGAGAGAGAGAGTGGATGGGGAGAAGAAAAGCAACATCCTATATGCCAATATTGACAAACAGAGGCATTTGGAAGCAGGGTGGTGTGGCGGCTAGAGCTCAGTGGAATCACATGCCGCTGTCTCAGCACCTGGGGGGTTTGGAATGATTGAGTTTAGCTGAATATCAGCATGGTTTTTAACATGCTGCCACGTTTCACACAGCAGCATCTCCTGACTGCTTGTTAATGACGATGTACTGAGATGTGATTTTACTGTTTTACTGTTCTTTTTGTGCGGAAAATAATGGGAGTCCAAAAAAATAATTTCATATTTGGTTTGATAGTTGTAATGGTTTTATGCGTAGGGTGTCAGTCCTCAGTGGCCACAGCTTCCTACTTCACTGAACATACTTGATTCAACTCAATGATGACCACCTAGGTCTTCTGGAGTTGAGCTTAGCACTACTGAAGCTGGGCTAGTTTTACCAGGACAGGTTCTGTGTGCTGAATTTATGAGGGATCTGACTGGCCGATTTGTACATGATAGCCCAGATGCCCAGATGTTCACTGCCTAGATCAGTCATGGCCCAGATGTTTATGTCAGCGTTATGCACTGACAGGCATTGCACTCAATAATGATAACAGCAGGGCTGGATCTATTACCAGGTTCTGTTAATACTTTACTGTGAATTCATTTTAAAAAGAGCTACTATTATAGTTTGGTAAGGTAAGAATCATTAGGAGATATGACTTATTGCAAGTTGTTACTGCAAATTTTGCCTCCAAAAAACATTTGTTTTACTTTGTTTTATCTAAGTTTATACTTTGTTCATTTCACTTTAATCCTTTTTAATTGAAACAAAAATATGCATACAATAATATCATACATACTAAGCATGCAGTTTTATTTGTAAAGTAGACAAAGCAAGATTTAAAAACCACAGATGTAGCTTGGATGCAGCCTGGATTGGGACTGAACCCTGCAGGGAAGTGTTTTATCCACTACGCTATCCAACTGTTCCCAACAGTGACAACACTGGCAGAAGCATTGGTTTCCCCAGCATCAAACAGAAATCAAAGCATTATGTTATTCAGTTATTTTTTTCAGCAGTGGTGGCAGGCCTGCACTCCAGTCCCCCAAGCCCCCCAGCACAGTTCACTGCCTGGTGTTGCACATCAAAAGGTACTAAAATTTGCAACTATCACATAAGATTTGAAACAAAGTGACACAACAGCAACAGACATTATTAATAAGGATGCCGGTCACTGGTTAAAATATGAGTGGGAAAGTTCATAACGCTCAACATAGTGTCTGTTTGTGTACAAAGTCTATTCTTCAAGAAAAAGAGCCAATCAGCTTGTTGGTTTTGGCACAAGCAGAGAAGTATCGATGATACTGTGGCATGAGTGGGGAAAGCCCCATCTCATTGTGGAGATGCGTGTAAGTGCAGCAGCCAGAGCAACTCAACAAATCATGCTTCTTGTGCATTGTTGAGCCAAATTCTACAAGCTATTCCCAAGATTTTTGTCAGATTTTACCAGTGATTGCAAATATGTTGGCTGGAAATAACTTACCGGCAGCATTGCAAAGATGGCTGCCAAATGAACAGACTTTCCTATAAGGACTTCGACCACAGTCACTAATCAAAATGTTGGTGATTAAAAATTACATTTCTATGTAGAATATAATATTCATTCTGTTGCTTTGCATCTTTTTGCCGTCTACACAGGCTCCATTCATTTGGCGGTATGGACCAAATCTAAAGTAATTAAATGTAATAAATTACATTACTTTGGTGAAGTAAATAAGTTTCATTACTTATTACATTTTAACAGGACAACTGTAACCTATTTCAAATATTTCAATTTTTCAAAAGTATTTCAAAAGTAACTTTCCCAATATAAACATTGTTGGCAATCATTTACTGATTTTGCTAATGTTAAGGTTAAGTTAGCTGGACCATTATTTCATGGTATAATAATAATAATAATAATAATAATAATAATAAATCAATGGCCATGAACATCAATAGAGAACATAAACATGCAACATAAATACGGCAGAAACAATGTATTGAGACTTGGGTCTCATCTATATTATATTTAAACTTAAAATTTTAACAATTCTTGGCATTGTTTTTTTCCCCTTAAACCATAAAAGCCTAGAGTTCTGACTTTTGCTTTATGATACTATTTAACGCAATGGCAGTATTACATGTTTAATTACATAGTCATTTCACAGTTAATTACATTTGCAGGCCACACTTCACTTTTTCCCTTTTTTCCACAACAATATCTTCAAATGCCAATTATAACAAAACCTTCTTGTACACTTTCAAACACATGTTGTTTACAGTCTGTATGCTGTAGCACCTTCCCAACTAATGCAGTTTGAACAGAGGGAAACCCTTCAGCTCTGCAGGGCTGCGGCCTTCCCTGGCCTGAGTTTGGCAACCCTGCTTTAAACAGTCAAGGTGACATTACTGTCGACGAGCAGAGTGTGGACAGTAAAGGATTCTGACAAAGAAGTGACCCCACAGTGAAGTGGAGTATCTCCTAAGGGATAATAATCAGGTGTGAAAGTGAACACACGACCAGCTCAATGAACCACACACTCCAAACCTGTGAACAACGATGAGCAGGTAATTAGCCAGGCTAGGTCATTTAGCTGAATGCTGTGGCCAAAAACCCACTCAGATGTGGTTAGAGGTTGCATTCAATGACATCTGGGTCACAGTAATTAAAAACTAGTGTGTAAATAATCCCATCAAAACTGGAACAACATAACCTCTAATCCCTAATTATCCTAGCTCCTCCCCTACCCAAATTCAGCCCCCACGAGCAGAATTAATTACGAGGCCTAGAGAGGATCTGACACCCCCCGCCCCCACAGCATTCCACCCCCACCCCTGTCTCCTATCACTATGGATACCACAGCTTTCTGCTTCGTTCTCATGCTGCTGCGCTATCGGTCGCTGTACATTCAGTTTAAACTGGAGTAGTTTGTACTGATGTCAGGAATGAGGGTTGATACAAAATAAATAAATCATATTTTGGATTGTCTTTAAAGTGACAGGAGGGTGAAAGATCAAATTTGCACAATTCCCCTCTTGAATGTAGTCACTCAGCAAAAATTGATGTTTGTTGTCCTTAGTTTTGCACTGGAGCTCCAGGGATAATGTAGCAAACTGCAAATAATTGTAGTTTATACTTCATTTATTATCATTGTGCCAACTGCATGCCTAAATCATCACATACATGCCTCAAACTGTGTCTCAAATAGATTTACTCATGTTTATTTATGACACTGTGACATACTAGCATGGGTAACATTTTACTGAAGGGCAGCATTCAAGGCTACACAACACCTACATTTCAGAGTTTCATGACAACTAACGTATAGCTATGTAGATGTGACAATCCGTTAATAATCCGACTAGTAGCTCAATCAGAATAGAATACGTCAATGTAAACACCTCAATCAGAATAGACCAGTCCGATTAAGGCCATTCGAAATACAATTTCTATCCGATTGAACGAGGTGGGTAATCCGGTAAATAATATGTTAAATAGAAGAATAATAGCCATATTTACGCCTGAATCTGATTACATTCCCATTCAGAAAGTTTAAGTACGTTCTGCACATTACAAAAGTTTATAACGTTACACATGGCTGGAGCAGAAACTGGTCTGCAGAGGAGGTGAAGTTTATGCTGTGACCTTTAAAAGACGGTGGTGAGACGGACGTCCAGCTTATGTGTCTCAAAACATGACATCTTCCTCTCAGCCTTCTTTAATAAGTACATTATAATGTCTGACATCATTTTAAAGTAATTAAAAACACAAGCGCACCATCTGACTACGGTCTGTAATTGTAGAACTACAAAGTGCACCTATGTAGTAAGTGGAGCTGATAAAATGGACAATGAGCGTAGAAACAAGGAGGTATTCATCAGTGTACTATTTAATGCTATGTTTTACAAAAAATGGTACAAATATAATGTTATTTATTGATATATATCATATGTAATGAATGATAGTAAATGTAGAATGAAGTACAAACAAATTTCAATTTTCCCCCTTTCTTCTTTTTTATTTTTATATTCTGAAAAAAAGTCTTAATCTGGTCTTGATCTTGGTATTGTCTCAGTCTCACCACTCTTGGTCTTGGTTTTGACTCAAAGTCAACTACTACAAACTCGGTTTTGATTTAAACTCGCCTCTAGTGGACAGCCTCATAGCGCCAGTGCAGACTTAAGGTGCTGGACATGCCTCGGTTAATTGGTTGCACCTGAGGCTAGGTGGAAAACTGTGTTAATTTGATCTTTGACTATTGCTTAAACTGATTAGAGCATCACAATATGCCTGAAATCGCATGTCCAGTCCAACCATTTGAGACCAGTCAGCCTGGCCTGTACTTCTGGAAGAGTAAGAGGTGGACAGCAGTGTCAGGCAGCATGACGTATGACATGGGTGGCGGACCACAACTATGCATGATGGTAGGCCTCTAGGCTCTCATCCTCGCAGAAAGCAGCTTTTTACAATTACTGGTTCTGCAACGAAGACATACTGTACCAAACTCTACACATGGGTAGTTTAGCCATCTGTGAGCTGTAGAACAAAGTAGCAAAACAAAATGGCAAACAATTGTTAAATCACAGACTTCTGTAAGTTCCTTCCCCGTATATTTACGCATCACTATAATTGATATACTTGGGCAGACAGCAGACATTAAACTTAAAATTAAGCTTCAAGCATTCTTGTCTTTATTATGCTATAGTTTATTTGAATTAACCGTGGCTCTGTGTGGAATCCATATGCATATGTCTGTCGCGCTCTTTTATTTGAACAGCACCTGAACAGGTTGGACTGGAAAAGAAAGAACAGATTTCAGTTAAAAGCAGTTAGAGTCTCAAAGCAGCAGTCAAACACTCCCTTTCACTGTTAGAATGGAGTCACAGTACTGCACTAATGCAGCTGGTTTCATGTTGCTTGAAAGGAAAGATGTGAGTAAAGTGTACTATATTTTGTGGCAAACACAGCTGAGCGACTATGAAACACATGACCTTGCCTTTCTCTGCATCACGTCATTTTGGAATTTTAACTAAAGTCCTTTTGTTTTGAATGAACCTATACTTTAATTATGTTTATTTTATTAAAACAAATGATTGCACATTCCATTTTGTCACACAACCTAACCAGATGTTTCAGTAGTGACAATTTTTAGCCTAACCCATTAGCAAGTACATGACCGATGAAGAAAGCTTTGAATTATTGTACACAATCATTTTTAAAAATCACAACATTTTTAATTAAAACACAATTAAAACACAAAATATGTTTCATTTTTGACAATTCTTAATGTTCCACACTGATTTTCTGACTTTGAGACACGTTAACAAAACTATGTGATGGATCTGCTCACCATGTGGTCATGAGGGACAGGGATGCAGTCTAACTTTCTGCTGTAAAATGCAGGGGTGTGGCTAAAAACTCTGTGTTTTGGTAGTGACATGATTTCCCTGAAGCTTGTCCCATACTATAAAATTATTTTGTTGTCTTTGTGTTCTTTGATCACTATGTTGTGTGTATAAGTCAGAGAATTTACACCGTTGTTTTAGTCACACTACTGGTGCCTGTAATATTGCATCATTTTGATGCCCTCAAGCAAAACACAATGAGAGCCAGCCAGGCCACAGTACAGCCTCCACACGGCGGGGTTAGTTATGGCACAGTGTGCAGCTAACCCACCAAATAGGTAACAACGAGGGGAGCCAATTCCTCCTGTATGAGTTCAAAACTGAGTTATTTTTTACATAGTTACATTCATGAGTTACATGAGTTACATTCATCAGAAACATACACATTTTTGTGTTGATATTAACTTCTTTCATTT